>NC_081296.1:13378999-13686181 GCF_030435805.1 Mustela lutreola
TTAGATGGAGGGCCTTTGTAAATAAATGGTAGGGAAGCTGTACTAGCTTGTGAGGGCTCCTGTAACAGAATCATAGGCCAGGCAGCTTAAACCACAGAAATGTACTTCCTCACACTGTTCTGGAGGTTCTAAGTCCCAGATCAAGGTGTAGGCGGGGTTGGCTCCTTCAGAGGCCTCTCTCCTTGGCTTGCAGATGACTGTCCTCTCCACATTGTCACTTGGTGTCCCTTCTGTGTATCTGCGTACTAATCCCTTTTCTTAAAAGGACCCCAGTTCCCTCCAATTAAGGTCCACCCCATGACCTCATTTGACCTTAATTAGCTCTTTAAAGAACCTATCTCCAAATACAATCACATTCCAAAGTACTGAGGGTTAAAACTTCAACATATTGTTTTTGGGGACATACAACCCAGCCCATAACATGAGCTGAGTCCTAGGGAATGGGACAGATGACCCAGGAGCTGAGCATTCCATACAGGGGAGACTGCCTGTTCAAAGCCCACTGCGACAAATAAAGGGCCAGAGTTAATTTTAAATTCCTTTACTGCGAAATACTCAAAGGAAAAGAATGTCATTTCAGTGAATCAGTTTCTCTTGAAATCTGATACAGAAATATGATGGATTTCTATTTATAAATTACTTTTAAAATTCGGATTTTTTTTAAGTAAATAGGGTTATGTTTTTTGATTATAATTATCACCCACAATTTCCTCCGTCTGAACTTGATTCTGTTCCCTGTTGCTGTGCTAAATGCACTGTGAATTGACATGCAGATCAGTAACACGATAAATTACCACCATTACATATGCCTTTTGAAAGGGGTGGTGTTAAAACCATTTCCTCTCACTGCTTTTAGAGAATAGCCTCATTTCCAGGGGCCAAGCATTCCAGACAGGCCAAACAGCCTGTGGAATAAATTATGATTTGTAACAGGCTCATAGAAGGACACATTCCATCTGGAGTATGGAGGACGCCATTCCTCTTGGCGCATCCTTTTTAAATCAGTACAAAAGCCTATACCCATCCCTGCACTCCTGCAGAGGGGTTTCCTGGGACTTCAGAAAAGTGATAGTGACTGTTGGCCACCTGTACACGTGACATTCCTAATCAAAATCACAATGAGATATCACAATACGCTAAAATCAAAAACACAAGAAATAAGTGTTGGCGAGGATGCAGAGAAAAAGCTGGTCCTTGTGCACTGCAGGTGGAAGGCAGATTGGTGCCTCTCTTGTGAAGAACAGTAGAGCATTTCCTCAAAAAATTAAAAATAGTTGGGCACCTGGGTGGCTCAGTGGGTTAAGCTTCTGCTTTTGGCTCAGGTCGCGATCTCAGGGTCCTGGGATCAAGTCCTGCAGCCGGGTCTCTGCTCAGCGGGGAGCCTGCTTCCTCCTCTCTCTCTGCCTGCCTCTCTGCCTACTTGTGATTTCTCTCTGTCAAATAAATAAATAAAATCTTTTAAAAGGTTAAAAATAGAATTACCACATGACCCACTAATTCCACTGCTAGGTATTTCCCCAAAAGAAACAAAAATCACTACTTTGAAGAGATATATTTACCCCAACGTTTACTGCAACATTGTTTACAATAGTCATGAAAAGGAACAGCCCAAGTGTCCATCCATAGATGAAGGGATGAAGAAATTGTGGTAGACATAAGCAATGGAATATCACTCAGCCACAAAGAAGAATAAATTTTTGCCATTTGCAACAACATGGATGGATCTAGAAGATATAATTCTAAGTGAAATAAGTTGGAGAAAGACAAATACCACATGATCTTATTCGTATGTGCAATTTAAAAAACATAACATAGAAAAAAATGAGATAAACAAAGAACCAGACCCTTTTCTTTTGTTGTTAACATATAAGGTACTATTTGCCCCAGGGGTACAGGTCTGTGAATTATCAGTCTTACACAATTCACAGCACTCACCATAGCACATGCCCTCGCCAATGTCCATCCCCCAGCCACCCCATCCCTCCCACGTGCCTCCCCTCCAGCAACCCTCAGTTTGTTTCCTGAGATTAAGAGTCTCTTATGGTCTGTCTCCCTGTCTGGTTTCATCTTGTTTCATTTTCCCCTCCCTTCCCATATAGATCCCATCTTCTTTCTCAAATTCTTCATATCAGTGAAATCGTATGATAATTATCTTTCTCTGATTGATTTATTGTGCTCAGCATAATACCCTCTAGTTCCATCCACATCATTGCAAATGGCAAGATTTCATCTCTTTTGATGGCTGCGTAATATTCTGTTGTGTCTATATACCACATCTTCTTATCCATTCATCTGTTGATGGACATCTAGGCTCTTTCCTCGTTTGGCTAATGTGGACATGGCTGCTATAGACATTGGGGTGCACGTGCCCCTTTGGATCACTACATTTGTATCTTTGGGGTAAATACCCAGTAGTGCGTTTGCTGGGCTATAGCTCTCTTCAACTTTTTGAAGAACCTCCCTACTGTTTTTTAGAGTGACTGCACCAGCTTGCATTCCCACCAACTGTGTAGGAGGAAGAACCAGACTCTTAAGTGCAGAGAAAAAAACCAGTGGTCACCAGATGGGTCGTGGTGGGGAATAGGTGAAATTCGATAAAGGTGATTAAGAACAAATTTACCCTGATGAGTGCTGAGACGTGTATAGGCTTATTGAATCATTACAGTGTACACTTAAAGTAATTTAACACTTTGTGTTAATTATATGTGAATTAAAAAAAAGTGATCACAGATAAAGCCCGATCCGCCCACCCTCCCTTCTTTTTTCACGTATGTGGCTCTATAGCAAACAGGACCCAAGGATTCTCTGCTTTTACTGCGTCATCTCAAAACTCAAAGATCTGAAATCCAGTTTATTTTAAGATTAGACAATAAGGGCATCCTTGCATTTTCAGAGATCTGCTATAAGAACTTGACAAAAGCATATGCTGCCCGACATTGCACAAGTGTCCAGTCACAGCACAGCCCATCCAGATGAAATGCTCGGTTCTTTGTCAAGCAAGCACTCTGACGCCGAGTGACCAAAACACTCGTGTGAATTCCGAGGAATGAGTTCAGCTTTTGCCCTGCTCTGTACTTGGGTTGTGCGGGAGGCAGACCGAAGTGCCCGTCTGAATTTCCTAGGCTGGAACGTGAGGCTTCTCCGCAGATCCCTCCCTTGGAGCCAGGGCCCCTTTATCCAAGGAGTTGCAGAAGCTGCAGTGAGCTGCTTCTCTGGTCCCTCATCCTCTGCCATCCTTGGTCGAGACAGGAGAGGTGGTCCCCAGCAATGAGATGTGAGACCACTGCTCTCCCTGCAGCCAAATCTTGAGTTGGATGGAAGAGATGGGAACTTCTCATCAGTCAAGCTCTAACTTTATTTCATCTGGACCCCAGGTTGGTCATGATTCACACTCCAGAAAATGAAATCTCCCTACTCTCTCCTCCCTACTTTGTGCTACTGTGATCATTTCACGCAGAGAAGAGAGTTTGGCTTTGACAAAGAGCAGTGGTTGCAGATTGGCTGATCGTTCATTCATGCAAACAGTAATTAACAGGCACCTACTAGATGCTCCGTATTGTTCTATGTATGAGACATACTCTGTTCGAGTGTCTTGTACTGAAGCTGCTGTGTGGTGTATCTTCATGCTTTTCTTCATTTTCTCTTCTCCTACTCTTCCTTCTTACTTTAAGTTTTCTATAACTATTTGATTATTAGATCAAATAATTGTATGTGGTTTGAAAAGAAAAAAAAAGAAGAGTGAGGAAGTCTCAGAATGGTTACGTCCGGACTTCAGTTGTTAATTTCAAAAGCCGCTGTATTCCTTCAAAGATAAAAAACAAGACCAATATTCAGCTGTTGTGGTTCTGAAGTCTTTTCAGAAAAAAGAGTAAACTGACAGCAACAAAATTCCCAAAAAGTTGATTAAACCTAAATTTCTTTCACCTGGGAAAAACCGTAGGCTTCTGTAGTGAGATAAACCTTTTATTTCAAAGCTAACCTTTGAAGTTTGAAAATAAAAGCTAAAGACTTGTGGCCCAGGATGCCAGGCTGTTGCGACCTAAAGCGCTCACCGGAATTTCAAAGAGAAATGATAACAGGTGAGCGCTCCCGCATGCACGAACCCTGGGAACCCAGCACCAAGGATCGTGCAGGACCTGCCACTGATACACTCATAGATAACAGATCGGCTTCGTGGTGAAAGGTTGAAGGTACAGAACCCTTGAAGGGAAATACCATCTGATCTTGCCTGCCTATGACCCGGAGTCAAAGGCAGAAAAAAGGATTCTTTCCTCTTTCTGCTCTCCTCCTGGCACTGGCCACAGAGAGGCCGGGAGAGGGGTTCCCGGGATAGACCTAGATAGATTCTAAGGTGGATCCACAGGAGATAGAGAGCCCCAAGCCATGCTGCAGGGGGACATCAGGAGGACCCATTAAGTCAGATTCTGGGGGTGGGGATTGAGAACCAGGTATTAGCATGTGTTGAAGACCCCCTGTGTCTCTAATGCACAACAAGGGAGAGAGGATTGCTTGTCATTGAAGACAGGACATCTGCTCTGCCATGATAGCCCTCCTCTGCCCCCTCCCACAAGGACACCACGCCACCTGGCCAAATTCCTCTGTCTCTTTTAAATTACACAGTTGGAAGAGGAGGGAAAGGACTCAGGCCCTTTCCTGAGTATATAAATATGCTCAAGCTTCTTGCATTTTTAAATCAACAAGCAAGCCAACTCACCTCCCTAGACTTCGGGTTCCCTCCTAGCAAAACCTCTCTCCTCCCTTGCACTCACAAGGCGTTGGAAAAAGAGCCCCTTGTAGGCACCTACTGTCCACACCTCTTATTCTCCACTGTCAGTATTTAAAAATATGTTGATATTTTGCTCGTCATGGACTTTTTGGCATTAATTTTGATATTTCAAAAATACTGCCTTGATATTTTATTAATCTTGATCACTTTGTTTTTTAGCATCCCCCCCCCCCCCCTCCAGCTTTTGCTCCCAAGGAGAATGCCTCACTTGTCGAAGTCCCGGTCCTGTTCTGTTTACTCCTCAACCCATTACAGTCGGGCTTCTGCTCCCCAAAATGTAATAGAAACTAACCTCGATGTGTCTTTAAAGGACATTTTTTTACTCCCTGTTTCAGTTGACATTCTTTTGAGCATTTCAGGCACATCAAACAACAAGTAAAACATACACAAATGTAATGATTACCAAAAAAAACATTACTTACACCTAAACCCAGTCCTAACTTACTTCTTAACTCCCTTTCCCATTTATTATTTTAATATTACTTCTACACTTCGTAAAACTACAGCAGTACTTAATTACAAACCTTCCCAAGGGTATAGTATTTTTACCCAGACCAGAGAGAAAATGAACATCAATTCAGATAGCGAAGCTTACAGGATCTTGTTCATCAAAGGATTCCGGTTATGGCACAAAGGCGTTATTTCTCCCAAGGCTATTCCAACCCAAGCGAGAACTTCAGACTGAAACTATCTTTTTAAGATAATCTTTTCTTTCTGCATCAATTAAGAAAAAATGTAGTTCCAAGTTTTTCCCACAGACTTTGGTTTTCAGTAGCTTGGAACATCCCCATGAAATGCTCAAGTCTTTCTTGGCCACCATGACATGCCCATTGTCTGGTCATTGTGATGATTGGGTCATTGCGATAAGTTGGTTTATTGACATTATTTAAAATGTATGGGGGCGCCTGGGTGGCTCAGTGGGTTAAAGCCTCTGCCTTCAGCTCAGGTCATGATCTCAGCGTCCTGGGATTGAGCCCCGCATCAGGCTCTGCTCTGCAGGGAGCCTGCTTGCTCCTCTCTCTCTGCCTGCCTCTCTGCCTACTGGTGATCTCTGTCTGTCAAATAAATAAATAAAATAAAGAAATGAGCACTCTTTTTCTTAAAAAGGCATTTGGACTTTTCATCATCTTGGAACAAAGTTTTGAGCCTTCTCTCTGCCGAGTTATTTTGTGTGAGCATGGATGCCAATTAAGTTCCTCTTGTTCTTGGTTCTGTATATTTTCCTAGGGCGATTTGGCTAAACTCAGTTCCCTACACTTTCCTCCTCTACTCCAGGCATTTACTCAGAAAGACATCAGTTTCATTGTCCATGTTTTAGAATCAAACCCTTAATAGAAGAAATAGAATACCAATTTATGTTAACCTCCTCTCGTTAAAATTAATAAAAATTAAACAGGCCCCTTTATAGCCAACTTCTCTGCTCATCCTAATTACTTTTAGTGTACTTTATATGAACTTTTCTCTTAATGTCGATATGAAATTATGGGCTTTCACAAACTCAACATATTTCAATTAACCGCAATTATGATACCCATTTTGATGCTCAAATTCCAATCTGGCCGGTGGGAGACCTCTAACCTAGCTCTCTTGTTCTTTCAGCACCGTTCCTGGTGTCTTGGAAAGCACTTTGCTTTTTGGCAAAGAGAGGGACCATTCTCTTCAGCGCGTATTTGCGCGCAGGCGGGCGCAGGCGGGCACATGCGCGCACACGGGACGTGCCTGTTCCAAATCTGGGCATTTAGCACTTCATGTCAGAATGCGCAGTAAACCAAATGATGCTGCTGTTGAAGCGCTTCTAGCAGGAATAATACTGCTTTTTTAACATCATGTGTTCACATTGATTTTTTTTCCCCTAATATTATTAACACAATTAAGTCTCTGTACTTTACTCACATTGTAGCAGGTTTTATTGAACTCTAAGACTTTCTAATATATTACGCAATAAATGACCTCCGCTTGAACCTTCTTTCTACCAATGATACTGGCTTTTGTGTTTGTCTTCACAACACACTGACATTCAAGGACCCTGAATACTTGGGCTTTGTTCCACCATCATGGTCCCCGATTTTCATCTCGTCTGGGAGGAATTCTCAGCCCCTGGGCCATGTACCTAAGTGTTTCTTGCCCCGAGAAGCAATTGTTTCCATGGTGGCATGTTGATTTTCCTTAATTCCAGGAAAGGCTTGGCCTCATCACACTCAAAGGCTGTTCTTTGTTCAGAATTCAGTTTGGGAGGACACCATATCTCCCTTTGCCCACATGTTTCCCTACTGTATCTGCCCCATCATTGATGTCCTGTGTATCTAGGACTACAAAGAAAGAAAGATGTGATCTCTGGAGAGTCTCAGTGACAACCTTTAAAGGGCAGTAGTATCTTTTCCCTGTCTTACCCTGGTTAATTTCCTTCTAGAAGTCCTTATTTTCTTATATTTTTCATGAGCATTTTCTTTGGTAACTCCAGATTTACTGATCCCTTTGTTGTTGTTCTGGTTGCTTAAGATTTTATTTATTTATGTGACAGACAGAGATCACAAGTAGGCAGAGAGGCGGGCAGAGAGAGAGAGGGGGGAAGCACGCTCCCCGCCCAGCAGAGAGCCTGATGTGGGACTCAATCCCAGGACCCTGGGATCATGACCTGAGCTGAAGACAGAGGCTCTAACCCACTGAACCACCCAGGTGCCCCACTGATCTCTTTGTTTAAGGGATCTGGAATTCCACCAGAGTTTGCACTGGTTTCGACATCATCATTATCTTGAGAGTTGTGCCAAAGGTACCCATTACCTTTACACAGAGGAAGAGGGCTCTGGACGAGAAAAAGGGAGAACTTCTGCTTAAAGAGATAAGAGAAAGTAAGAGAACACAAAGGGACACATATCTGACTTCTTATTCAAAATAACCTCAGCCGGATGGAGTTTGAATTTGACAGCGGCCTGGGTTTCATTTTATGTCTTTGAGTTGGGGCAGAGCGCATGAGAAATGTCAGTTTGCTGGAGGCTGCCCATTAAACAAGGCAATTTAGGTCCAGAAATGATGGAGTGGGTATAAATTTTTTTAATACGAATAAAATTTTAAAAGTTATAATCCTAATGCACATTTATTTTTTTAAGTGGTAATTTAGAAATGTAGATGAACATAAAACCTGCCCGGCTCTATGCCAGGCACTGGACATTGCGTAACTCTTTCAATACTCATAGCGACATGCTGGGATGGGTCCTATTTTTATTCCCATTTTAAAGATAGGTAAATTTGGGGAACCTGGGGGGCTCGGTCATTAAGGGTCTGCCTTTGGCTCAGGTCATGATCCCAGGGTTCTGGAATCGAACCCCGCTTCAGGCTCTCTGCTCAGCTGGAAGCCTGCTTCTCCCTCTCCCACTCCCCCTGCCTGTGTTCCCTCTATCGTTGCTCTCTCTCTATCAAATAAATACATAAAATCTTAAAAAAAATAAATAAAGATAGGTAAATTGGCACTTAGAAAGGCTGAGTAAGTTATTCATGGTCATAAACTTGTAGATGGTCAGTTCAAATTCAGGTGATTCCAATTTAGGTAGCCTGATTGAAGAACACATGGTCCTAAACACGCTGTGGGTTTTTTTGTTTTGTTTTGTTTTGTTTTGTTTTAAGATTTTATTTATTTATTTGACAGAGAGAGGTCACAAGTAGGCAGAGAGGCAGGCAGAGAGACAGGGGGAAGCAGGCTCTCTGCAGAGCAAAGAGCCCGCCCGATGCGGGGCTTGATCCCAGGACCCTGAGACCATGACCTGAGCCAAAGGCAGAGGCTTCAACCCACTGAGCCACCCAGGCGCCCCTAAACATGCTGCGTTTGTATATAATAAAAATCTGACCATACCACACATGCAATCTGGAATCCTCCTTTTTTCCCCTCTTATGAGTTTATTAAGGGCTTTTCCCCCTTCTTATAATATTTTGTATTGAAAAAAATATGGGTTAATACTTGGGGTGCCTGGCTGGCTCTATTGGTGGAGCATGTGACTCTTGATCTCCGAGTTCTGAGTTCAAGCCCCACGTTGGGCACGGAGACTACTTAAAAAATAAAAATAAAAGTGGGTGAATACTGTCTTTTCTTGAAAATGTAATGTAATTTGGCCAGTCTTTATTCATGGATGTACACTTTCTTCCCAATTTTTCAGTATCAGAAATAATTATTCAACAAACATTAAACAACAAACACTAAAGCATTGTACTTGTATTTTTTGCTTGTGTCTGATTATCTTCTTCAGACAGATTCATTGGGAGAATTATCAAGCCAATGGAAGTAAACAATTTGACTCCGTTGATAGACATCACCAAATCACTTTCTGCAGAGTGGCACAAATCCACACCTCTCCCAGGCCCTCATTAATGAGCCTTTCTAGCAAATTCCCCCCAGCGCCAAAAATTTTCTTTAAAAAATGTTTTGCCATTTTGTTGGAGGGTGAATAAAATGTGTCTTGTATTTGTTTTAATTAGTATTTGTTTGATTAGTCGTGAGTGTGTCTCTTGTTGCATGTTCATTGGATTTGGTATTTCTTTAAATTTTCCACGTGGACCCTCTGCCCACATTTCTTTCTGAGTGTCAGAGTTTTACTTAATGCTCTGTAAGGGCACTTTATGTTTTGATGATATTACCCTTCAGCTCTACTGCTAAACGGCTTCTCCCAATTTGTGAGTTTATTGTCGCGAGCAGTGTTTCTTGATGTAGGGGAGTTCTAATTGTGTAGTGGGAAAAAGTCTGTCTGGCTTTTCCTTTATAATTACTCCTGTTGCTCTTACGGGTAGGATGCTTTTCCCTCTCCAGAGATCTGATAATTATTCCCTTATATTGTTGTCTATGTGTGCTTTTCATCCATTTGTTTTTATTGTTGTTTTTGCTTTGGGCTATTGCACTGGCAAGGCTATAACTTGAGTTAATCAATTTTCTCAACCATTTGATGAATAACCTGTTCCTTTCTCATTTTTTGTTGTTCTTGCTTTATTAAGCTGGGCTATATACTAGAGTCTATTTCAGGACTGATTGCTCGATTCTATCAATTGGTCTGTCAGTTCTTGAGCGCGTACCATACTGCTCTGTTGGATGTTGCTTGTGATATATTTTAATACCTGGTAGGACATGCCCCCTTAATATAACTGGCCCAGTTTTCCTATTTCAATATGGTCTTCATTTTTTTTTTTTTTACTTATTATTCGTCTGTATGAACTATAGAACCACGACTTCATATAATCCAGATAATACTGGCTTACCTTTTTGTTTGCACATTATCATTGAAATATATAACATGTTATTGCAAAATTATGATAGTATTAGTTGGTCTTTTGTTAGGCTATCTTTGTTGGTTTTGTATTAGTGTTAGGCTAACTTTGCATAGTGACTATATTTCCAGCTTTTGTTTTTATAGCTGGAAAAACCGTATTACATGGAGTTATCTGTCTTTGTGAAAGTTATCACTGGTGAAATTTTAATGCAACGGGATATCTTTAGAGGTAATTATCCTAGGGTCAAATCAAGTTTGCCACTGAAATATCTATTTAATTCAGTCTTTCAAATTTACTGACACATCGTTTTTGAATAATACTTTTTGATTTGTTAAAATTTTCCTCTGACCTTATTTTTACACTTTTTTACTTTTAAATTTTGTTTTCTCCTTCCACTTCTCATATATTCTTGAATTGTGTTAAAAAACCAGTTCTTGAATTTGTGCATCAACTTTATTGTTTCTATTGTTAATATTTCATTCATTTTTTCTATGCTTACCTTTAGAAAATCTTTTCTTCTATTTTCCTTGTTCTAAATACATGTTAATTATGTATAGTACAAATGGTTTGAGATGTATCTTTTTTGTCTACTTGTTTTTTCAAGTCTAGTAATTCTATAAAGGGTCTGCATAAAATCATCATGTTTCTGTCCATTTCTTCTTGTACATCTTTGCTTTATGTATTTGAGGTACAAAATACATATGCCTTTTATATATTTATTGAAAACTGCATATTTTTATGCACACTCTGACTCATGTGTTCAGTCTTTATGAATTTAATATTAATATCTTCATTTTTTTCTTGTTTGTATTTTTCTGGTAAATATTTATTTTTAATGCTTTAGTCTATTTGTATCATTTTGTTTTGGATACATTTCTAGTGAGTAGGTAGGTGATGGTTGGATTTTCTTAGCCCAATACTGATTTTTTTTTTCTTTTCAGCGTAACAGTATTCATTGTTTTTGCACTACACCCAGTGCTCTATGCAATATGTGCCCTCCTTAATACCCACCACCTGGCTCCCCCAACCTCCCACCCCCTGCCCCTTCAAAACCCTCAGGTTGCCTTTCAGAGTCCACAGTCTCTCATGATTCACCTCCCCTTCCAATTTCCCTCAACTCCCTTCTCCTCTCCATCTCCCCTTGTCCTCCATGCTATTTGCTATGCTCCACAAATAAGTGAAACCATATGATAATTGACTCTCTCTGCTTGACTTATTTCACTCAGCATAATCTCTTCCAGTCCCGTCCATGTTGCTACAAAAGTTGGGTATTCATCCTTTCTGATGGAGGCATCATACTCCATAGTGTATATGGACCACATCTTCCTTATCCATTCATCCGTTGAAGGACATCTTGGTTCTTTCCACAGTTTGGTGACTGTGGCCATTGCTGCTATAAACATTGGGGTGCAGATGGCCCTTCTTTTCACTACATCTGCATCTTCGGGGTAAATACCCAGGAGTGCAATGGCAGGGTCATATGGAAGCTCTATTTTTAATTTCTTGAGGAATCTCCACACTGTTCTCCAAAGTGGCTGCACCAACTTGCATTCCCACCAACAGTGTAAGAGGGTTCCCCTTTCTCCACATCCTCTCCTACACATGTTGTTTCCTGTCTTGCTAATTTTGGCCATTCTAACTGGTGTAAGGTGGTATCTCAATGTGGTTTTAATTTGAATCTCCCTAATGGCTAGTGATGATGAACATTTTTTCATGTGTCTGATAACCATTTGTATGTCTTCATTGGAGAAGTGTCTGTTCATATCTTCTGCCCATTTTTTGACATGATTGTCTGTTTTGTGTGTGTTGAGTTTGAGGAGTTCTTTATAGATCCTGGATATCAACCTTTTGTCCGTACTGTCATTTGCAAATATCTTCTCCCATTCCATGGGTTGCCTCTTTGTTTTGTTGACTGTTTCCTTTGCTGTGCAGAAGGTTTTGATCTTGATGAAGTCCCCAAAGTTCATCTTCTCTTTTGTTTCCTTTGTCTTTGGAGACATATCTTGAAAGAAGTTGCTGTGGCTGATATCAAAGAGGTTACTGCCTATGTTCTCCTCTAGCATAAAATCTATCTATGAAAGACCCACAGCAAATATCATCCTCAACAGGAAAAAGCTCACAGCCTTCCCACTGAGAACACGACAAGGATGCCCATTCTCATCACTCTTGTTCAACATAGTATTAGAAGTCCCAGCAACAGCAATCAGACAACAAAGAGAAATAAAAGTATCCAAATTGGCAATGAAGAAGTCAAACTCTCTTCGCAGATGACATAAACCCAAGAGACTCCACCCCCAAACTACTAGAACTCATACAGCAACTCAGCAACGTGGCAGGATACAAAGTCAATGTACAGAAATCAGTGGCTTTCTTATACAGTAACAATGAAAATACAGAAAGGGAAATTAGGGAAATCAATTCCATTTACTATAGCACCAAGAACCATAAGATACCTGGGAATAAACTTAACCAAAGAGGTAAAGGAACTGTACTCGAGGAACTACAGAACACTCATGAAAGAAATTGAAGAAGACACAAAAAGATGGAAGACCATTCCATGCTCTTGGATTGGAAGAATAAACATGGTTAGAACGTCTATGCTGCCTAGAGCAATCTATACTTTTAATGCCATTCTGATCAAAATTCCACAAAGCAAATAATCCTAAAATTTGTATGGAATCAGAAGAGACCCCAAATCACTAAGGAAATGTTGAAAAACAAAAATAAAACTGGGGGCATCATGTTACCTGATTTCAAGCTTTACTACAAAGCTGTGATCACCAAGACAGCATGGTACTGGCATAAAAACGGACACATAGACCAGTGGAACAGAGTAGAGAGCCCAGATATGGACCCTCAATTCTATGGTCAAATAATCTTCGACAAAACAGGAAAAAATATACAGTGGGAAAGAAGACAGTCTCTTCAATAAATGGTGCTGGGAAAACTGGACAGCTATATGTAGAAGAATGAAACTCAACCATTCTCTTACACCGTACACAAAGATAAACTCAAAATGGAAAAAGACCTCAACGTGAGACAGGACTCCATCAGAATCCTAGAGGAGAACATGGGCAGTAACCTCTTCTGGTATTTACTGAAACTGAAAAACTGGGTATTTACCCCGAAGATGCAGATGTAGTGAAAAGAAGGGCCATCTGCACCCCAATGTTTATAGCAGCAATGGCCACAGTCACCAAACTGTGGAAAGAACCAAGATGTCCTTCAACGGATGAATGGATAAGGAAGATGTGGTCCATATACACTATGGAGTATGATGCCTCCATCAGAAAGGATGAATACCCAACTTTTGTAGCAACATGGACGGGACTGGAAGAGATTATGCTGAGTGAAATAAGTCAAGCAGAGAGAGTCAATTATCATATGGTTTCACTTATTTGTGGAGCATAGCAAATAGCATGGAGGACAAGGGGAGATGGAGAGGAGAAGGGAGTTGAGGGAAATTGGAAGGGGAGGTGAATCATGAGAGACTGTGGACTCTGAAAGGCAACCTGAGGGTTTTGAAGGGGCAGGGGGGGTGGGAGGTTGGGGAAACCAGGTGGTGGGTATTGGAGAGGGCCTATGGAGCACATGGAGCACTGGGTGTGGTGCAAAAACAATGAATACCGTTAATGCTGAAAAGAAATTAAAAAAAAAGAGAGAGAGAGAGAAATCAGAGCCAGGAGAGTCTCCTGGGCAAGAGCCCCACACAATTTCAGTCTGTTACTGTAAATGATACTGAAAGAAGAGTGATTGGCAACAACAATTTACTTATTGACATTGTACTAGGTTCTTCTGATAAAGATTCCCTTGAATCCCTGCGGCCCCCATGTCATTACATTTTTACAGACAGGAAAAGAGCCTCTGAATTTTCCAGACCAAAGTGAGTAAGTGCCAAAACTACTTTCAAAAACCAAATTTCCCTAACACTAAAGCCCATGATTTTGATTACTGTGTTATACTGTTTTCTTCCCAACTTTATCATTGTTCTTGGTTGTCATTTCCCCAATATTTACAAGCATATATTCTCTTGAATTATTCTAATTAGGTTTTTCAAAACCACACTCAAATGCATAGATTCTCTAACTATCAAGTCCATGAGTACTATGATAACTTTTGATGCCTTCTATAAGATGAGGAATGAAGTGACCTTGCTTCCCCACATATTCTTTTCCCCCATCTTTGCCAAAAATATAATTTGGAATTATGGATCTATTTTTTAGTAGTCTTACTTTTAGTTATTCTATTTCAAGAAAGAATGGCAAAAACTTTCCATTTGTACTGCTTTTTTATTTACAACTTTTTTTTTTTTTTTTTTTTACTTAATTCGGAATGTTTAGCTGGGACTGTCACAATGTTTTTGAACCCTCTTCTGCTATTCTGGAGTTTTTGTCTTTAATTATTATGTTGTTCCCAATTTACGTATCTCTACGTAAATTTTCAAGAAAAGTGCAGGGGTGGTATCTTTTTTGAGCTCTTGATTAGAATATCTAAGAATGCCTTTTTTGTTTTCTTTGCAAATTAGCAACGTTTCAGCTTGAGTCATAAGCATTTTCTCTCAGCACCGTTTAGTTTAGACTTTGTTCCGTTATCATCTGGCATCCAGTCTTGTGATACACAGTGGATTTAGCCTGTTTTCATTTGATGGTAAGTTTTAATGTTTTGTCTGGATGCTGGCAGAATTTTAAAAAAAAAAGTCCTTTATATTTAAGCAAATTTTCTAGTTTGTAAGTAACTGTGAATCTTTCTTCATTAATTTTGTCTGGAAATGGTGCACTATTTTCAACTGTGCATTCATGGTTTTTGTTGTTGTTGTTGTTTTCAGCTTAAAAACTTTTCTTCCATTCTTGGTCTTTAATATTGCAGCAACCCTGTTTGTTCTGGTTATATCTTTTGGTGGGGAGCTGTTTCTTATCCATGTAGTAAGTCTTTATTTGTGATCTACCAAATCACCCATCTTATTTTTTTTTCTTTTTAAGATTCTATTTATTTATTTGACAGAGAGAGAGAGAGAGACAGAGAGGGAATATAAGAAGGGGGAGGGGGAGAGAGAGAAGCAGACTCCCCGCTGAGCAGGGAGCCGGATGTGGGGCTCTATTCCAGGACCCTGAGATCATGACCTGAGCCGAAGGCAGACGCTTAACAATGGAGCTCCCCAGACACCCCCCCAAATCATCCATCTTTTCTCTTCTCATTTTTGTCTTTGTTTCTCTTCTCCGCATTGATAGAAAACTTACCTAGCTTGCTCTCTATATCATTTATTTGGTTTTCTGCAATTTTGATTCTGATCTTTACTGCCTCCAAATCAGATTTCAATTGCACTATTTTATTCGTGGCTTACCTGAGGCCTATTCTTATTTGCCAGCTTCCTCTTCGAATTGCGTTAGAATCTCAAGCATCATCTTTTTCATCTAACACTTTATTATTTCAGAAAGTACATCTGTTTAGTATTTATTAAGAACACAAAACAGCAGGATTAAATCTTTTGTCTTATCTAGTCAAGGTTCCTTTTTTTTTTTTTTCTTTTTTATACAAGCACACTTTCTCTTTGCCTCACTGGTCTAGGGAGTCCCTTGATTCATGTTACAAAATATTTTTCATGGACTCAATGTATCTTTATCCACCTCCCAACACAGGCACACTCATTCCTTCTTAAACAAAGAGATACCTAGCGAAGTTGGTCGTATTCTGGATCTGCTAGAATCTTCCTTTTAAATAGTAAGCGGGAGAGCAAGTTATGGTGTGTACCCTCCACCATGACTTCCAGTGCCGAGCTAGCAATGGGTACTGCTAGGTGGTGGCAGAAATTTCTCTTGCTTCCTGATTTCTTTGTAAATGGGAGGTGAATTAATTAGCCAATAATTTGAAACATTTCATAATCTTTTTGTGGCCTGAAGCAGTGCGTGAGGGGCTTTGATTCTAAGACTACAGTGCTCTCAGTTTACATGGCAGATTGTATTTTCCAAAGATGGTCACAGCTATATATATACCATCTCATAGATTGTTTTTTGTTTTTTGCTTGTTTGTTTGTTTGTTTGTTTGTTTTTGAGATTTATTTACTTACTTATTTGAGAGAGGGGGAAGAGAGAGAGACTACAAATGGGGAAGAGCAGAGGGAGAGGGACAATCAGACTCTGTGAACGTGGAGCCCAATGCGGGGCTTGATCTCATGACCCTGAGATCATGACCTGAGCTGAAATCAACAGTCAGATGCTTAACAGACTGAGCCACTCAGGCGCTCTCTGTCCCCTAGGTTCTTGTAACAATGTGGCACTGACCCACCTTCATCAAAAGGTGAGTTCTGTGATCTCTCCCCTTGAGTCTAGTTGGAGCTTTGTAGCTGTCTCCATCAACAAAATGCAGCAGAAATGACGCTGCATGACCCAAGAGTAGGTCATAAAAGTCCCATGGCTTTTTTTCTGAGGCATGGACGCTAGGATTCCTGAGTGGACATGTATGAAGTCTGGATTCCTCAAGGTTGCCATTTTGGAGAGATCGTGAAGAAAGACAACAGAGATGCCAGGAAGGCACGGCTCTTCTAGCCTCTAGCTGTTTGAGCCTTGCTGGTCCAGGATGCAGGCATGGGACAGTGAGGGAGACCTCCATGATTCCAGCCCTGAGCCTTCCAGGAGGGTCCAGGTCTCCCTACCAAGCCCTGCCCAGATTGTAGATTCTTGAGCAAAATGAACAAATGGACGTTGTTGTTTAAATCGCTGAGTTTTGGGATGTCTTGTTACACAGCATTAGATCATCAAAAACATGGGCTTCCCGTCCCCACCCCCCGTCTATATCAGTATATTACCCATTCTCTGTATGACTATATTACTTTATATCCCAGGACATACTTACTCCAAAACCACCCACCCCTTTCACCGAGGTCCATTGTGCTTTTCTGGAATTTACAATCACATAGACTTAGCGAGATGCCAGCCTTGAGCTGAGTGTCCTTGGGCAGACAAGAGGTGACTGTCAGGCTTTCTGATTGGGGAATTACCCCAGGTCCCTCATGCAGAGCCTTCCTGTCCTTTCTCCCTGTGGGGGAAGGAGGGACTCTTCCTTGGTAATCCCACTCATCCTGTGTTAAGGGGCATTTACCTGAGAAACTGGGTGGTCCATATTTAGGATCTGGGGTTTCAGCCCAATTAAGTGGCCTTTTTGGGTTTTCATGGACATTTTAAGGGGGGCTGGCAGAGGGAATTTCAGGCAGCCCTCACGATCTTGAAGTCCAGCATCCTACCTTTCATTCTGAGATTGAGAGATGTTGTGAGAACAATAGTCAGACGCAAAATGGACTCCTCTCTGGGTCCCCTGGCCTTGTCGGGTCCCCCGCGTTCTGTGGGACCCCATGGTGCGAGGGTTCCAGGAGAATGAAAATAATCTGCATCTTTTTCAGAGCCAACTGTTTCTCTTCAAACTCCCTTCTAAAGCCCCAAACACAAGGAAAGGGGGAATACACAGAAATCTACAATGCTGCTGGAAGTCGCCTAGCTTTGGGCTCCTTTTGATAGCCTCCTAAGCTGGTTCCATTCTACTCAAATCATCCTGTGCATATGAATCGCCTGGGGATCTTGTTAAAATTTAAATTCTGATTCAGAACATTGGGGCTGAGGTCTGAGAGGCTGCATTTCTAGCAAGCTCCCAGATGACCCCAGTGCTGCTGGTCCACGGACCACACATTGAGTGGTGAGGCTCTGGAGAGTTTCCGTTGCTCTCACTTCCTAAAGGCAGCCAAGAGAGACTCTCACTTCCTGCCTTGCTAGATGTGGTTTTACAGCTCTCATGACTATCATGTCCTCTTTGCCTCCCAGTGCTTATGGGCTCCTCCTGCCATTTAGTCCTGTTCCACAGCTGGGGCGGGTAGCTGAGGTGGGGAAGGATCACTTCTTGTATCCTCACTGATTTGTTTTCTGCCCAGTAGTTACTAAACACTCTGGGCCTGACTCCTCCAGGGCCAGAAACAGAGATGAAGACACTGATCAGAAGCTTCTCAGGAGAAGAGCAGTGAGTGCCCTCCACAACAGGATGAACACCAGGGCAGAGGAGGACATAGATGGTAAGGGGATGTAGGTGGTAGGGAAGCAGTGGGGGAGGGGAAAACATCCAGTGAGAATGTCACCTCCTCCCCTACCAGGAGGAGGTGACATTCTCACTGGATCTTAAGGTACTAGTAGGTGTGAGCCAGCCGAAGAAAGGGGAGGAGGGAACAGCATTCCAGGCAGAGGAAATAGTAGGTGCAAACATTTGAAGGAGAAAGCATGGTGAGCTCAAGACACTGCAATTAACTATGACCAGAGCATGGTGTGTGTGTGTGTGTGTGTGTGTGTGTGTGTGTGAGAGAGAGAGAGAGAGAGAGAGAGAAGGGCTGGGGAGAGGGGTACGGTAGTATATTAGCGTGCTTGGGCTACCCTAACAAAAGATCACAGACTATGTGGCTTAAACAACAGACATTTGTTTTCTCTCAGTTCTGGCGGTTAGAACTCTGAGGTCAAGGTGTCAGTCAGCATGTTTGGTGCCTCCTAAGGCTTCTCCCCTTGACTTGCAAACCCTCTCTTCTCCCTGGGTCCTCACATGGTTGCCTTTCTGCCTGAACTTTCTGTGTCCTCATCTTCTCTTTCTGTAAGGACATCAGTCTTCTTCGATGAAGTTCCCCCTAAGATCTCCGTTGACCGTACTCTCTTCTTCAAAGGCCCTACCTCCGAATACAGTCACATTTTGAGGGACTGGGGGCTTAGAGCTTCACCATATGAATTTGGGGGGCTGCAATTGAGCCCGGAATAGGCAGTCAGAGGTAGGATGGCCTTCTTCTTCGTTTTGTTGCTCTCTTTACCCTTCCATAGGGGGGAAGCTGGACAGGGTTTGGAGGACAGAAGCTGGGTGTGGGGGAGGACCCTCATCTGAGTAGGGGTTTCCACTCCCTCACCTGTGGAGGTTGTCTCTATGACTCATACTCTTGGTTTAGGTTTTAGAGGCATCCCACACCTTGGGGTTTTCTTTCCTGGTCTTCTCATATGTCCTTTGTTCCAACAGCCGGAGGGTTCCTGGGCTGCTGTGTGCCACGACCACCTGGTGTACCCAACACTGGAGCCAACGGCCCCTAGGGGGACAGACAACTGTGACCACTTTCTGCTGGTCTGGGGACCCATGAGACTCTTGGCATGCTATCAGCCTTGAAAACCTACACGTCTTTGCCAGAGAGGCTGTTGGGCCTTCTGAACATTTGCAGGGCTGCTTTATTTCCTTGGTTCACATTTACTATCAGTAGCCATCCTTAAAACACAAGGGTGTGTGTGCATTTTTGAGACTGGGAGCAAAACTGGGACACTTGTCCTTGAGAGAGAAAAGGCATTGTGTCAGTGAGAGGCACTCCAGGATACGTCCTGATATAAGAAGGAGCCACGGGGATGGAGAAGCTGGTCCCTGGGGAGTATACCTGGAAGGAAGTCTTCTATAAACCTTGACACCCTCTGGTCATTTTCCTGTCCTAATCCTAAGTATTAAGCCTCTTGGCAGGAGGCCTGTTAGATGCTGAGCAGGACAAGGGCTCCTTTATTTTTAAAGGAAAACACTCTGCTCTTCAGAAGCTAACAGTCTATTTGGGTAAACATTCTATGCACCCACATAGCAATTGAAGACAACCAAGAATGAGCTCCCCAAATACACTAATATTGGTAAATGTTTATCATTTGTATTGCTTCTTTCATCTCAAGGCTCATTTTACATAAATAAAACACATTTCTAAATCCCGAGTTTTCTCCTATCTGTTCTCCAATTTCCCTGAACGTTCTTTTTTTTTTTTTTTTCTCTCCCTTTCCGTTTCCCTTGGATTTCGGAGGCACATTCTTAAAATTACATCTACACTGATGTTTATTCTTTTCACTTCTTTGCTGAGCTTTAGGATATATTCAAATTAAGAGATATAATTTAAAATGTAGAACTGTGAATACAGTCAGTAGCAAACACCCGCTATGGGCTCTGAGTAGAAAGGCATATGCATCAGGCTAATTGTAAAGTGGGGGTGGGGAGAGAAAAACTCTGAGGGAGAAAAAATAAGCTTCAACTCAGCCCAAATATTAGTTTCAAGTTAAAGAAGTTGGCCTAGCCCCAATTCTATCCTTGGTTGGACACAATACATGATTGCTGTATTTTCAGAAAAAGAAAAAAAAAAATCCATCCATAGGGTGAGAATCTAAGCATCTATTTTCCATCCCAGTGACAATCAGAAATCATTCTTTGCATTTATTTTTCAACTTTGTATTTGCCTGTGAACAAAATTGAAGCTGGCAAAGGATGGTTCATGTGAATTACTTGAACAACAGTTTCTCATTGTGTTGAATTACATTGAGGCTGCTTGCTGTGAAATCTTGCCACAGCTCAGGAACAGTGAAAGATATTGTCACTTCTCTTTCCCGTGGCCATGAAGTTAACCCACTTCTCTCCCACATATATGAACCGATGGTCCTTTCCAAAGTGGGGGAGAAAAGCTTCCCAAATCCTAATCACCAAGCATTTATGTACAGCTTATTAATGTTTTCGGAATAAAAAAGCCGGTCTGTCTTCCCCCGTCACCCGATCTTTGTGCTTCCCTACATCGCATTTCCAGATTACATGGCTTCTCAGTGTTTGGAATACCTCTAGTTGCCAAGAAAGAGAGGAGTCATGGAGCCCCAGCTCTAGCTAGCAGTATTTTCATCTAATTTAGGAAAGTCCAATTTAGAACCTAGCCCAAAAAAATAGCAGAGAGGCAAAAATAATGACAAGGGTCCTCCAGGCGTTTGGGTTGCCTAGGGATCCTAAATTTATCACCCACCACTAGGGGGTAGAGGACGAGAAAGGGTCCAGGCTGGAAGTGGTGGCTGTGGCATTTCTCCAAGGCAACATTTAAGGTTGCCCAGTTGAGGCGTGGGTTGGGATCTGAGCTCTGTTTGCCTTGTTTGCCACAGGAGGGTCAATGGTTCATTTCAGAGGCTGGTTGGAGGGGAAGCCACAGACCATGGCGGGGCTAAATCCCCTCTTGATCTCCCTCCTCCTCCTGGGCTTTCCTCCCAACTTGAGGTGGGAAAATGCAGTTTTCTATTCCTGCCACTTGGTAGCTGTAAGCTCCTAAAAGCTACTTGCAGCTTTTACTCATGAAAATGGGTCTAATCGGAACAGTTCTCCCTGCTGTGAGATTTGAATGTTACACAGGGCATTAACATACCTAACCAGCAGTCACGTTGCCATGCAGAGACGAGGGTGGCCAGTCTTTTGTGCTGCTTTCTTTGCGTAGGGGAGATGCCAAGTAGAAGAACCTGAGCTCGTGAACCCACCTCATCAACCCTGGAGCCCTCATCTACAGGTAAATAAAGGACAAGCGAGGAGGGAAGGAAATTGAAGGTATTAAATTCTTCTTTCTGATGGTTGTGAGGCTGACACCTGATTTCCTTCAGGCTGACTTTGATTACTCTTCAAGTCTTCAGGCACAGGATTATTTTCATGCCTGCTTACCGTTAATTACATGGAGAAGCTACAACCCTAATCCAGAATCCTCTTTCTGGCAGCAGAAGTGTTTGAATACTCCAACGACAGTTAAGTTTTGACCTAAAATAAATGACCCAAACTGAAAAAAGCCTGTGTCCTTCTTGGACTACACACAGGGTAATGTGGTATAGAGTGAAGAGAGCTAGACTTGGATTCAAGTACTTTCCCTTTTGAGCTGTGTGACCCTGGGCTAGTCATTATATATCTCTGAGTCTCCATTTATAAAGTAGAAACCGTATACTGAGTTCTGCTGTCCTCAAGAGACAGGGACTGGTTTCAGAGGCTGGCCCTGCCATTGAGTGGATATGTGACATTGGCAAGGCTACTTAACCTTCCCAGGACTCTGTTTTCTTATCTGTAAAATGGGCTAATAATAGTATTTAGCTTAGAGGATGGTTGGGAGGCATAAAGGGTAGAAGCAGGTAAAGTATTTAGAATTGGACCTGACCAGAGGAAGCACAGGAGAAACATTACCTCTTGTTGTTACAAAGTATGTAAACAACACTTACAGACCATGATGCACTCAGCATGCTATTTCAACAGCTTCGGGGACAAGTAAACATCTCTGCTTTGCAGAGGCAGGAAGGGAACTAGCTCATCGAGGGTCTTCTCATGGAAAAGAATGGAGGTACTCCCCTGAAGCCTGCTGGAGAGGGCCCAACAGGTGGGCCAGAGGCAGGACTCAGTAGAAATGTCAGCTGTGCCTGACGGTAGGGTGCAGGGCATAGGGGAGGAGCTGCAATAAGGGAACAGACTCTCTGGGAATGCCGCAGCCCCTGGTGACATGAATGGGGGGAGGGGGAATGAATAGTAAAAGATCTCTGCTGGGGGGAGCCAATTCAGACAGCAGGCAGCCAAGACCAGGAGAGGGGAAGCATCTGAAAGGGACACCAAGTCTAGGTGAGATCATGTCTGGAACGACAGGATGAAGCAGTTTATATTTAAATGGTATGGCAAGACAACGCCCCCACATTACACCATCCATTCTCATTCAAGTTCTTCAGGAGGAAATAAACATTATGGAAGTGTTAATTGCTATTCAGTTTCAAATTTTAGCTCGCATTTGTACACAGGAGCCTAGGAGAATGGCACATTTTCTCTGACACATTATTAAGTAAAGGCTTTAGAAAGAATTGGTTGAACCCCCCCAGTGGCCCAGGCAGAAGTTGCTGAGCCTTCCCGGTACTGATCCAGTCCTCCCCAGTGTTTCTGAGCTCCCCAAAGCTGTGGGACGACTAGCGGATCCTACTGGCTTTGACTTGTGGCCCAAACTCCTGGTAATGATTATAAATAAAGAGCGGCTGCCACAGGGCGCAGGCTTTCAGGCCAAGGACAGGGAAGTGGCCCGGGCCACAAAATTAGGGGAGGGGAATGGGGATCAAAGCAGGCCTGTGGCGAATCGTTTCCCGCGGGCTGTCGCCTCGGCTGCATCATCATTCCTGAGGACAGGCTCCGGGCAGATGGAGGGCTGGACGAAGCCCTCTGCTGGGGTCACTGAGACCGTGCAGCCACCCAGACAGCGTGGCTGGGGGTGGCTGATAATCTGTGCGGTTCCCGACGGGTTAATCGAACTTCCCCCTTGGGGGTGCTTCAGTTGCTTTCTCTCCTTGCGGTCAGGAGCCCTTTACGTACGCCCAGGGGCCCCGGGGAGCAGGAGCAGGGGCCAGCCGGCTGCGGAAGCCTCAAGCAGCTCTGACCTCTGGCACCTCCCCAAGCCCCGGGGCGCAACATCTGTCCCCAGAAATAGCCGGGCGGAGGGGAAGAGAGCGCGCCCACCCCTTCCTGGGTACTCGGTCTTCTCTCTCTTCCTAGAAACCGGCTCTCCCCTCCTCGCGTCTAGCGCCCGGGATCCCGAGCTCTCCGTCCCCGTCCCGCCGGGGCGCCCCCGCACCCCACCGCCGCGCCCCCAGTTGTACGCGCAGCACCGCCCAGCGCCCGCGGCAGCGCGCCCCGAGCCCCGCAGCGCCATCTAGGGGCCGGGCACCGCCTTCCTCCCTCAGGGGCACCCCCCCTTCCTTCCGCGCGCGCCCCGAGCTGCTCCCCCTCGCGCCTCCCCGAGGGCGCACCGGCGGCGGGGGGCGGCCCGGCCTCGGGGCAGACGCACAGGAGGCGAGCGCCGGCGGGCGAGGGGAAGCGGGCGATGGCAGCGGCGGGCGTCCGCGGGCGACGAGGCGGCGGCGGCGGCGGCGGGCGGCGCGAGGAGCCCCTGTGATTGGCACAGCCCGAGCCGGAGGAGGAGGCGCGGGGAGGGCGGAGGAGGAGGAGGTGGAGGAAGGGGGCGAGCGCGCGCGGCGGCGGCGGCGGCGGTGGCGGCGGCTGCGAGGAGCTGTGCCTTTCACCTCTTCAGCCCCGGCAGGACAGGGGCGGCCGCCGCGGGCCCGGGGCGGGGACAGCACGCAGGCTCGTCGCGCACACCGCCGCCCGGCAGCGGCCCCGATACCCGGGGCGAGCGGGAAAGCGGCGGCGGCCGCGGCGGCGGGGGAAGGATGCAGGGGAAGAAGCCGGGCGGCTCGTCGGGCGGCGGCCGGAGCGGCGAGCTGCAGGGGGACGAGGCGCAGAGGAACAAGAAGAAGAAAAAGAAGGTGTCCTGCTTCTCCAACATCAAGATCTTCCTGGTGTCTGAGTGCGCCCTGATGCTGGCGCAGGGCACGGTGGGCGCCTACCTGGTGAGTCCCCTTGCCAACTCCGCCGCGGGGGCCCCCTCCGCAGCCCGGCGCCGGGGCTGCCGGCAGGCACGGGGAAGGGGCCGCCCGGGCCCGGGGGCTGGCGGGCATGACCTCGGCCCGGCGCGGAGGTTGGCGAGTGGTGCAGAGGCGGCCGCCGGGGGAGCTGCCGGCCCGGGGCTGCCGAGAGAGCGGGGAGCGGGCGGGACCGCGGATGCCGGCAGCTGCTCGCGCGGCCGGCGGGGGCCGGGGGTGCCCGGGGAGGAGAGGCGGCGGGCAGGTGGGCGTGAAACCGTTCCCTTCCCCGCCGGGGAGGCGCAGCCAGAGGGTGACTTCAGGAGCCCCCTCGGAGAGGCAGGCAGCGCGGTTTTCAGGTGACCTGCACATGGCAAGAAAAGCCAGTTAGCATCCTGCGTCCTCTATCTCCATTCCATTCGCCTCGAGAACAAATCCATTATGCATCATTTTCTCCGGGCGCTTTCTCCATGCGCCAATTACGGGGGGGATTTAACAGCTTAGAGTAAAATGCGCCCGAATGTGGCCCTGATCCGAGCCAGGACTACAGGGGGGGGAATATTCCCTCTCCCTATCCCCATAGCCATCTTTCGGCGTCTGGGATAAAGTTACAGTACCTGGAGAGCAGCTGCGAGTTTGTATAGTTCTGCTACCCATGCTCAGACCTCGATTCCCCACCGTGGTCTCTCGCCCACAAGGTGTTTGCAGTATTTTGCTCTATGTACATCCTTCCAAAAGGGGATATTAGTGCCCAGACGGCCCAGGGGTGCATAACATATCAGAGGAAACAGCTTGTAATGACTCAGCACTGTCAAATACCTACTTTGTCCTGCCCCGCGCAGGTGGTCCCAACTTGAGTTAGACTCTGAGTGCACGTCCAGACCCAAGTACAGCCCTGCCTACACGGGAGAATATTTTTGTTTTCGGAGTGTACAGTGTTAAATCATTACTTGGTGATTGACCTGCGACTGAAATCAAATGTCTGAGACTTTGAGTGTGGGTGGACAAGTTTGATGGAGATAGAATTGGACAAGATTTTGGTTGTTGGATAAGGGCATCTACAGACAGAATCGTGCTCTTTCTGATGTACCAGTAATCCCTCCTTCCTGGCCTTGGGGTCTAGTTAATGAGATCCAGACTGCTGGGGCAGGGCATCATTCATAAATGGACTCCAAAGACTCGGGGGCTTGCAGTCCAGAGGAACTGGTGTGGTCTCTTGCCCAGGTGTGGTCTCTAGTGTGGGGTGAAGTCAGTTTTGAGGTTATGAGAACGGGTTGTTCAAGCTCAGCTGTCTGTGGTGTGCATCTCTGTTCTATAAAATGCACTTTTTCTGTAGTTACAGTTCAGGCAGTATTTGTGGCCCGTGGAGTTTTGAGGTAGGGATAACTGTCTTGGGGGGCGGGGGGTCCGTTTATCAGAGCTTTCATGGAGGGAATTTGATTGTTAAGATCTTAAAATAGGTATATGTATTACCAAGATGCAAATGCACAGTAAGAAAATATTTATAGGTCTGTACTGGGAGCATATGCAAAGTATGTACTACCTGACCTGGTCTGGGTTTGGGGAGGTATTTAGTATATCCACAGCTGTCTTCAGTTTCACAGTTTGGTGGCCCTAGACCACCAAGCAGAGTGCAGTATTCATGTGTGGCGAACAGCAACAGAACTTTTCACACCGTGAATTATAAAGGAAGGCACGGGCTTAGTTTTAGCTTGCAGTGATCTAAGGGTCTTAGAACGGAATGAGGCTGGGCTTCAGCCAGATGAGTAGCCTAAGCTCCTTTAGAAAGTTGAGAAGCAGAGGGCTGATGGCGAGGCAGATATATAGAGGCAGGGCTGGCACCAGGAGATATAGAACGTTGACTCGAATCCCAGAATAGGCCAGTGGCAGGCAGCTGAGGAAGTCAGTCCACCTTGGAGGGGGGGTGGTGGGGGGGGTGCTGCTTACCATTTCAGCCTGGGTTGAGAGAAAGCTTAGTTCAGAGAGCTAGGGTAACAGGAGTCAACAGGTGACCGGCAGAAAGGAGCTGGAGGCCCAGCAGAGGACAGGCCTAGGAAATTAAATTCATTTTGGTTACTAGGAGTGGAGTAATAAGGTGCTCGGGGCTCAGCCTTGCCCAGCTGCCCTGGACTGTCCATTGCCATCTGAACCTCATGAAAATAGATAGTTTGCTTGCCAGGCTTGACCGAATCCGCTTGCTATGGGTTTTACTCTTCTGGGCCGCTGGGGAGTTGGCTGTTCATCTGTTATTTTGGAGGTGGAATAAAAAGTTTGTTATTCCTTCAGCTGTGTGAGACTTCTTTATGGATAACTGGGGAATGAAGCATTGTAGGATGTTTGCAGGAGAAGCAGATTTCTCCCTGTTTAATTCATCATGGCTTTCTTGAGAAACCCGAGCGGCTGTACCCAGGGTCGGTGTGCAGGGTGTGTGTTGTATGTGATCTTGGCATTGGCAATCAGCCCGTCCCTCTGATGTAGCATTTTCAGATACCCGAGGAAGGGCACACTTTGGGACATGGCCAGCAATGCTTCCTTCGGGGGTGGGGGGCAGGGGACGTGATCAAAAGTTCTGTGGCAGCGATGGTATTTCCTATTTGATCCCAATAGTGCACGTTTTCATTTTGTCTTTTTTAAAAAAACATTTGGAGGCTTCATTTCATTTCTCTGTTTACTTTCTGGAAAGGCAGATTGCCCGTGTCTTCAGTGACACTGGTGTAGGCTTCCCAACTGCAGAACTGAAGGAGGAAGTTGCCTGTGATTTGAGAAGCAACTTTGAAAAGCAGGACTCTGCGTGTGTTAGTGTGTGAGTGTGTGCGCGAATGCACGCACCGTCCCTCAAGAACCTGCCTAAGGAGGAAACTCAAGGGAGACTTGTGTATGAGACAAACACTAATTGTTAAGCTGGGCAGGGGACCAGCAGCTTTTTGCCTGGGTGTGTGTATGTGGGAGGGGGGGTCTCTCAGGAGAGTGCAGAAGGCTGTTGCCCCCCACCCCCCATCGTAGAGATAAGGTAATCATGCAACCCCAGGCCAGCTGTGGATTCTGAAATCTGTTACACTTGCAAGTGTTTCAACCTGAAATTATGCTTCAGATCAGCCAACAGTCACAGGGATGTTCTTTCATCGTTCCCGAAACAGCCTGATGGGCCACAAAATAATTTCTGTAGCAGAAGAGAGACCTGTCCGGTTTGATCGACGTGGCGTGCTGGGTCAAGATTTTCCTTTACTTGGGCCTCGGCTTCGGGTGGCTCCAATCTGAACTGACCTACTTGCAAGGATGTGACATCTGCTGAGGTCTCGGGCCCTTTCGAGAAGGCGTAGGCACGTGGGAACCACTTGGAGAGAAAGTCAGAGGGTGCGCGCTGCCTGGTGGCGCGTGGAGACCCCCTGAGATGTTTGCAGCCATTTGTGGACGGTCGCCCTGCGGGCAGAGGTTCGCGTCCATTCTCAGACTGCCGAGGACCGGAGTGGATAAGGCTGCGTGCAGGAAATGAAAGCCTCTGACCCCTCTGGGTGGTTGTGATTGAGGCTCTCCTACAAAGGCATTTGAGTTTCTTCAGGTTGAAAACTTCAGGTTGCAGGAGGAGTCTCCAGGGTGGGGTGTGCTGGTGGGGCCTCTGACTCTTGGGGGGACTGGGGAGTCGAGAGGGCTGGGGGGGCGGTGGGCATTTGCTGATTGAGAATTTTGCACACCCTGAGACTGAGGTTGTGGGGAGGAGGTAACAAGCCAGAGACGTGAGTGCATGTCACAAAGCTCCTTCTCACTGCCTGATAGTCCCTTTTTAAAAATTTTCGGCCGGAGCGCATTGCATAGCTTGAGTGACTGGTAAGGTGAGACTGTTGGATTTCATATTCTTTCTTCTTCTTCATCTTTTTTCAATCTCTCAGGAAGCATCATTTTGAAGAGGGGTATTTGCATCTCTTCCCCAGAAGCAGACAGCTGAGTGACATTTTTAAAGTCCTTGTCAAATTAGTATGATGACTAAGGCCACTGTATTTTACTTAATCAAATTATTTTACACACTTATGGTTGCTCAAAGTGACGAATTTTCTGCCATTTGCATAATTACTGGATAGCCCCAGGTAGTGAGAAATACAATTACCATGATTTTTTTTTTCCTTGCTGTTTGGTTGCAAATGTTTAGCTAATAATTATTTAGGGGAAAAAACGATTTCTTAAAATTCCTTTCAGCCAGCTTTGTGTACATAGCTTAGTTTCTGGAGGGGTTTTTCTCTTGTGCGGTTAACAACCCGGGAAGTGCATCAGTTGTGAAGCGAGCGCGATCTCTTTTCCTGAATTTTATAACTCTCCCGCATTTCCATTTTAGATTCCTTACAGAGAGGATGACCCAGAGGCCTCTCCACGGAGAGACTGCCTTACTAATCAGATGCCCAGCATGTAAACGCATCTCCTTGCCTGCTGTTGGAGTGGTATAGCTCTGTGTTAGACTGGATAAGTTTCCACTGGTGCCGGGGCAGTTCAAGCAAGCGGGTCTCAGAATTTACCTTGCTCCTCTGAAAGTGAGCTTTGAAGTTCTGCCTTGTTCAGGGAGGGGCTCATTTAGCAGAGTTAAGTATATGGTAGTGAAGAAACAATGAGGAAACAGCCACATCGGATGAAGGTGAAGGCCTTGAATAAAGAAAAACAAATCTGTGAATTTTACTGGTTAATGGCTGACACTGGTGCTCCTTTCAAGGTTGGTGCCAGGCCTCCTGCAGAGGCTGGGGAGTAGAAGGCATCCTGCTAAACTGACCGGCCGACCATGTTTCTTGGGTGAAGGAGGGCTCCTTGAGGTGCCAGGCAGAGGGGGATGGGTCCGTCTTTCAGGTGACTGGGCAAGCACGCCCCCCCCCCCCCCCCGCTGGGGTGGAGAATAAAACTCTACCAGCAGCATTTCTACTTCCAAATTGGGGAATAAATTTAAGTTGCACTGATGGAACTGCAGTACATCATTTAATAAATAACCACATTCCTCCGAAGTAGCGTCAAAGTAGTTATCGCTTCTACTTAACTTATATTTTGTATGTGTTCTCCATTACACTATATGTATTAATGTGTGCATTCTGTGTTTCTAGACATACATGTTCTTGGACAGGATTATGTACGCCAAATATTGAATGCTGTCCTTTTGGGAAGATGTTAAAGGACGTTTCAGTGGTAATTTTCATTGTATAGCTTAAACACGGATTTAACTGAAGACCAATCACCAATGTTCTGTTCCCCTTCAGAAATGCTTTTGGCAGTCTGTAGGCACAAAGATAGCATCTTGTCACTTAGCTTTGCTTTCTGTTTCTATACGTGCATCTACAAAATAGATAATAAACCGGAAAAAAGGAGTGGGATCACTGACGTTGGTTCACAGGAGAAGTGTGAATTGGTATGGGTTGAGAAACTTGTATTTTATGTAACTTAAGTGTTTCTGTGTTCATGTAACAGGCAGGATTGCTGGATGGTTAAAGCTCCCAGTTAAAGGGTGAAAATTCCGAGACGGAGACTGACAGCACCTGTGGCAGCCGTGGCTCAGTGGGGGTGAGCTTCAGAAGACCTGGGGTTCACTCCCGTGTTCTCCCCTTCTCAGCTCTGTGTTCTTAGGCTGATGACTTAGCCTCTCTGTGTGTTGGGTTTTTATTTTAAAGCCGGGATCATGATCATACATACCCTCATAACGCTGCTATGAGAACTCACGGAGTCGGTACTTGTAAAGCACTTTGAACACTAACTGGCTCACAGTGCTTGATGTATACTAGCTATTCATAATGACCTGGTTCTGTGTATTTACTGCAGACCTTCAGTTTGTAGCCCCAACAAATGAGAAATAAAGTTATTTCAATCAAGCATTGATTTGGGTGTAGTGAATTGTACAAGTAGTTTACTATGCTGCATGAACATTTTGTCTGGGAGGTAAAAGGTTTTTAGTAGTAAGAAATCTGCCACCTGCTAATTCTGTTAATTCCCTTATTATAAATATAGCAATCCATTTTATCTTAAAGACACTATAAAAATCAACAGTCATGTGGGAGAGGAGCCCACTCCAGTAATGGTGACGTTGAGCATTTCTAGTCAGAGGGTACTTCCAGGTGGGTGGAGTAGGGATGGAGGGACAGGTGCCCTGACGCCTGGCTTGGAGGGGCCCTGTTATCTCTCGCTCTGGTCTGTGGCCACAGGATGGGGAATACTCGACGGTCTTCTACATCGTGCGCAGCTGAAGAGCAAGGAGGGGGGTTTTGGACTTGGAGTCAGAAGACCTGCATTTGAACCCGGGACCTTCTCCTTCCCAGCTCCTGACTTGACTTAACCTGAGCCCTAGTATCGTCCTTTTGAAAAACAGGTCCTGTCTTCACAGATGGTTGGGAGATTTAGATCTGTGGACACGTGGTAGAGTGTTTCCGCATAGGGGAGGGATTCAGAACTTTCACACTAATGACGTAACCCTATTCCTTGACCTTGGCACAGCACAAGTCCTTCCAGGGGCCTGAGAATTTGCTTCCTGAATTGGAGATCTGGGCCCTTGTAGCTTGTTCTGTCTCTGGATGAGGGGTGACCGCTCCAAGCCTGGGGTGTCAGGAGGGGAGATCAGTGACAGCTCTTACGGACATATGCTGCCCTCTGGGCAGCCTTGTTTAAGATGAGCAACCTTGGGGCTCAGTCCTGGTTGCCTAGGGGGTTCTCAGGGCTTGTGCCACACCCACTGCCTCTTAGTCCTGCGGTGTGAAGCAGGGTCCGTAGGCACAATTGTGGGCATTTTACCCCTCTTGAACCTTATTGGTTTTCTCGGAGGCTGAGCGAGTGGGCTGTTGATGGTGTGTCATTTCTCGTCCCCTGGATTCATTCCCCTGAGCTACGATGATTGTTTAGGGGGGACACCTTTGCACAGAGACACTCAACTTTGCTCCCCAGGTCTGGTCGCCTCTGTCCTTGGGAAGGATGAGGAATAAAGCAGGCTCTTCTCAGTGACCCAAACTGCAGTGGCTATTTTAGGTGAGTTCATAGATTCATGGTCAAGGGCCATAGGCTTCCCAGGAGAGCACACGCTCTCTGAGGACCCCTGCATCCCTAAACCCTGGTGGCATGGGGTCTGCTTCACTGAGGAAGAAGCCCTGTCTCCTTCCTAAGGCCCTAGACCTTCTGCAGCCACGGCTGCGCAGTGAGCAAGCTTGGGGGGCTTCCCTCGTGGGCATTCCAGGGACCGCCGGCAGAGCGGAAACGTTCCACTGAATGCGGGCAGAATCTGCAGTTGGCTATTTCCAGATTCTTTATTTCTGTTTTTCTTTGTGGCTTTGAGCCGAGGCTTTCTGAAAAGGGAAGCCCTTCCTCACGGAGGTTTTAGTAGCTCAGTTTTTTAATGGAAACGATGGTCACCCAGCCAGCTGCTTCCAGAAATAAGCAGACATTCCCCTTCAAATAGGGAATAGTTACTCAACTAAGACATAACAGTTGGTCATTAAAATTTTGCGGGGACTTAGTACAAAAGTCTCATTTATGACTTCCGGTTAACGCTTGCTGAAAATATTTAAAAGCCAAAGGCAACATAGGCTGTTACAAGCCATTATTTTTGAACAGGGCTGGTGGGGGTGGGGCAGGTATCATGGACCCACTGTTCCCCTTTGACTTCGTGATTCCCTTCAGAAATAACCTGGCAATACCTCTCCAATGCTGTTCTCCTGGGAGGTCGGGTCCCCAGTGGCCTTTCAAGATAACCTGGTAACAGAATGGAAGAGTGTTGAGTGCGACAGGGATGTCTTGTTTCCTTAGCACTGGGTTTTGTTAGAGATCTTCACTACGAGCGCTCTGTGAATCCTGGAGACTAGCAGGTGTGACAGCAGGTGTGAGTTACTGTGCAGGAGAACGAGTGCATCTCTCTGTCCATCCGTCCACAATCCCTACATGAGTTCTGTACGACATGGTGGCAGATTCTAATTTGTCTGGCAGGTGGCGCTTTGGGACGGGTCTCTGGATAATGAACCTGGCTGTCCAGGTGACCCTGGACACTTTCTGGTGGTAAGTCTAGAGCCCTTAGTGGCTCTCACTTTATAGCTACCTGAGTTCCCGACGGTGCAGAGTTAGCAGAAATGGGAAGGAGCCGAGAGCAGGCTTTCAACAAATAGTCCTGGGGAATATAATAGAATATTAGGCAAACTCCTCCCTCAATCCCTGCCCACACAACTACAGGAACTTAAGCAAGAGAGAAATGATTATTTTTACCTCCATTCCTGCACTGGCAAGGTTGGTGGAGGGAGAAGTGTGTCACAATGGTGCTTTTCAATTAAAGACTATTGTACAATGTTCTTGGGACTGGCTGTTGTCTCCCTCCTCCCCCTTCAGAAAAGGCTTATGTAAAACAGGCAGCTCCTTTTCTAATTGTTGGATTTGCTCCCCCATTCTGACACTGCCGCTTTCCCATCTTCGGTTGATGAGAACGAGAAATTACCACCTTGAATATAAGCAAGTGGAAATTGGAAAGCTGCCCTCTGCCTGATTATATAAGCTTTCAACTACCGTACCTGAAATCTCATGTTTACCTTGCTGAGAATTCTCTTAATGAAGATACACATTTCTAAGCAGCACGGACCCATATGTTTTTATTATGTAAGCTTCAATTATTGGGATGCAACCCATTAAAAAAAAAAAAGAATAGTGTTGATTAGCTCAGCTCTCCTTTGGCTTTCTGGGTCAGAGAATGGTTAGAGGTACACCTGCAGAGCCCCCTAGAGCTCTCCTCCTGGAACTTGGCTGCCCGATGCTTCAGCACCAACATCTTCTCCCTGGGGATGCGCAGGTGCACCCTGGGTCTGTGGTCACCACCACTCTCCAGGTTGCAGAGGGCAGGTGTCTGCGAAGGCCCGAGAGAGTGCCCATGTGATTCAGAGGCATGTCCGGGAATACAACCACAGTTGATTGCGACCGGCTTTGCAGTTTAGCCATCTTTCCCAGAGGGCAGCTGGCGTGGCCTTTGGAGTGGACTTTGTCTTGTTTTGCATAATGTGTGCGCTGGTTTCTCCTTGTGGCTCATCGCTCTGCCCTCTTCCCAAAGCCAGACTTGTGTGACGTGCACAGCTCGGCGCGCTCTGTGGTCCATTCTGGGTTTCTAGCCTCCTCTGCTGTAGACAGCTGCTTATTTTGTGGTTGGGGTGGGTGCTGGGAAAAAAGACTGAAAGGAAACTCGACCCGTTGAAACAGATCTAGGAGAGCGGCAGATAGGCCTCCACTATCATTATGCAAAACATCGAGGGCCAGACTCACAATTTATTGTGTGATTTATGATGGGGCTGTCGCGCTGCCTCCCCAGCGTGGTAAATACTATGTCGGCTGGGAGGCTTAACATGCCAACAGCAGGTTTTCCGCCAGCCCAAGGGAGGATGTCTTTTGGAGGCAAAACCATAAATTAGCACCTTTGCTTTACCTTGGCTAATGCGTGGAGAGGCATAGAAATCGAGAAGTCCGAAAGCCGTTCTGTAGCTCTGTTGCTGGTGGTGGGTGAGAGCAGGGAGGGAGGTCCTTGTCACTGCACGGGGGCTCAGGGTGGTGTGCGGATCCCGCAGGACTTGGGCTAAAGGCAAGTGCAGCCCCGTGAACCTTCTGAGATGCGCAGGTGGGTCAGATTGTCCCATCAGCGTATCTGTCCCTGGGTCCCAACATTGGCTGTGGCTTGTGTTCTTAGGTCTCTTTAAAAATAACTTCGCCAAAACTCTGCCCTTGTTGATTTCGTCTTAGGCAAACTCAGGGCACAGGAGTAAGGAAGTTCCCCAAATGTGCAGTTCCACCCTCCGGACTAGCCCACATTAGCCAGCAGGGGTGAGCCGGTGAGCAACCCCGAAGACTTTATTTTTGGAGATAATGATTATAAGCACATATAAATAAAAATAATGTTTTGGTGAATACAGGGGGAAAATAATTGATTTCTGTCTTTTAAAATATTCCCCCCCTCCTTTGTAAAAACAGACTGTGTTTCCTAAAAGGCATCGTACCTATTCTTAATGGGGTGAGCAGATAAAAATACATACGTCTGTACTTCTCTGTCTTCTGATACTTCCGATTCCACTGGGGAAGGCTTTTTCACTTAAGTACTAAAGCAGCAATTAAAGACACGGTGAGGACTCCTGGCACCGAAGGCTGTCAGGGAGACCACTCCGTGTGACAAGGGACACATTTTAGCTCCCCAAAAAGGAAGTCGAGTGTTCTTGTGTTCAGGTCTGTTGCTTCTGTGACTGCTTTTCTCTTTGCACGGGGGGAGCTAAGCTCTGGTGGTCACGGTGCTCAGCTTAGGTCTGTCACCTCCTGGTTGGTCATTAATTTTCTTCTTGCTTCCCTCTGCTGGCCCCTGACCGGGGTCATGCTTCACCAACCCTGGCAGGGTGTCACGGTCAGATCTGCGAGACCTCTGTGAGGGTGTGCTTCCCGAAGTCAAAACCCTGGTCGTTCCCAGGTAAGGACTCTTGTGCCAGCCTTATGCCGCTGGTACTGTCTGTACCCGTCTGCCAGCCCCTTCCTTGGTTGCCTTCCCTCGGTCCTCATTCCAGAGATACAGCGGAGTCCCCCACCCCCTCCAGGGCAAGAGCTCCAGTCCCACCTGCGACCGTGGGCTGTATGTTAATTCTTACCCTCCTGGACCCTGCTATGTTTTATTTATTTATGTAAGTGGGGTCTTACCTTCTATTTAAGCATTTTCTTTCTCTGGAGTTCAGAGGGCAATAGGGCTATTGTCAAACATTTTCTTTACTATCTCAGATGTTAGACTAAAGTTGGGGTATATTTTCTCCCTCAGATAGAGAAGGGTGTGATGTGAGGTGCAGAGACGGCGACTTTGACTGTTTATCCTTTGGTTGGAAGTGGACTTGGACCCTGGAGTGGGAAGGTGAATGATATGAAGGTGTTTCCGAAGGAGGAAATGGGATGTGTGGGTTCCCTGGGGCTCTGCTGAGACGTATGACCATGACCGTGGACTGGGTGGCTTAGAAAAACAGATTTATCTTCTGGCAGTCCTGGAGCCGGGAGTCTGAAATCAGGGTGTGGGCAGAGCCAGGCTTCTTCTGAGACTCTGGGTAGAATCCTTTTTTTGTTTCTTTGTAGCTTCTGATGGTGACCCTTGATCACCTACGCAGTGGTAGCCTTTGCACCACTCCCATATGTGACTCTAAGGTCACATGACATTTTCCTTCTGTGTCGCTCTCCTAGAGGACACCATTCATATTGGGTTAGGACCTACTGTAATGACCTCGTCTTACCTTAACTACATCTGCTAAGACCTTGTTGCAAGTAGGGTCACGTTCACAGATTCTAGCAATTAGGACTTCCACACAGTCCTTTTGGGGTGACAACATTCAACCCACGATATCTGGAGAGAAAAAGAACAAGGGACCCTAAAATGGTCTGATGGTACAAAAAAGAAAAAAAAAAAAGGAAAAGACAGATTCTTTGCCCTCTTTAGGGTTTTGGGTTGGGTAGGAAGATATGGGAGGTTGTTGGCTGTGTGTCATTCTTCGCAGAAATGCTGCCCTGTGACTGTCCCTGTTCCCTGTCTCAGTAAGTGAGGGGATCACTGTGTTTCTGTCTGTGACATGGTGGTGAGGCTGTGGGGGAGTGAGTCTGATGGCATTAATGAATAGCTTGGAATAAACCCTTTCTTGGTTCTGGGCACAGTTGAACGCAGGGATTGGCCTGGGTGAGTACGGCATATGATGAAGGGAAATGTGTGTTAAAAAGAAAAAAAAAAAAGCAGCCAACAAGAAAACCTAGACATACACGTAGTTGAGCATTTTGTGTGTATATATTTAGAATGTGTGTAGTATCTCTCTGCTGCTCCTTCCACCTGGGACTCCTTAACAGGAATTAGGCCCAGTAAAATGTCCAGCTGGCCCTGTCCCTTCCCTGAAGTCCTATTGGATTTGGTAAGACTGGAAGAGAATGTCATCACTGTGCCAGCCAGCCCAAGATTTGGCCAGGTGTCTTATACGGCAGGACCAGACACCTGCGTTCTACTCTGATTCATGCCCATGTGTTTTTGGTGGGGGTGGGAGCTGTCTGACTCTTGGAGTTTCTCAGCATTGGCTCCTTTTAAGAGACTACAGTTTGGTCTCTGCCAAACTCATTAACTCGGACAACTTCTTTCAGTGCCGTGAGCAACATTGACTTTGGTAAGGCGTGTTCTTGGCCCTCACGGAGTTTATATATCCTAGCGGGAGGGATGGCATGTTTATATCTTTTGCAGTAATGACTCATTCCTTAGACTGTCTCGGGTCCTGGACCAGGCAGCGGCTCTGTCCTCTGGGAGCTGTGCAGCTGGTCCAGCTGTATCCGCTGTCCCCTGCGGGTCAATGAAATCTCCGCCCTAGAAGTGAAGTGTTGGGTCAAGGTGGGAGGTGGTGTTGGAGATGGGCCTGGGCAGAAGAAGAGAATGTTTGTGGTCTCAGATGTCATTTTGTCAACCTGGGACAGAGGAGATCCAAGCGAATAAGATGTCAGGCTAACATGGCAAGCATCTGGCTGGAAGAGCCTCCGTAGGTGGGTTGGGGCTGGGAAGCCTATGACCCGAGAAGGGGCAAGCTGGGAACACGGCCACAGCCACATACAGGGGCATGTCAGGGCCAGCACCAGAAGCTGCGCTCCAGCCAGCGGTGTGGGGGTGGTCCGCACCTCTCTTGGCAAGGCTTCTATCCCTCCCCCCCAGCTTTGAAGCGATGCCCTACGATGCTGCCCAAGGCCACTGTGCCAGCATATGGAAGGAAGCAGCATCAGGGCATCTTCAGACCCAGCTAGAAGCAAGCGTGGCTGCATGGCATAGCCACAGGGCTGAAGGATGCTGACTGTCTCAGAACACTGTGCTCACCGGGATGTGGGCAGCGGAGGTGGTGGAGGTTGGGGGTGGGGGGAGCTATAGCATCCGTGCACAATGGCACCTCTGTGTTCAACCTCTCTTTTGAGTTCTCTTCAAATGAGATTTCTGCAAGATGAGCTAAAATTAGGAAAGGTCCTATCATATTTGACTTCTTCTTCTTCTTTTTTTTTTTTCCAAACCCTTTAGCTTGGCCTCGGATGTATCAGTTCTGGATAACTTTAAAGCTGGTAACAGGACAAACTGTGTTCACACACAGGAAATGTCTCCAAACAGAAAGTGGGCGTGCAGTTTACAGTTTGAAAATTGGATGGAGGCCATTCAAAATTCCCCTCCTGTTCTCCTGGAGAAGGACTTGGCAAAATGCTGAGGGGGGCATTCCTCCTTGGAATAATCATAAGGGGCCAGAGGGAAGCCATCTTCTGAGCAGAGCTAACTGGCTACTGGGATGAGGGGGCTGGGAGGCGTGTGGGGCATTTACTGAGCTGCGTGCCCTTCGACGTCACATCCTGTATACAGGGCATGTGGAGTCTGGCCAGAACGCCTCTGGCCCGTTGACCCACACCTGTTGCCCACAGATAGCCGATCCAAATGTGGGCCAAGACAGCTCAGGAACCCTGTGTGGCCTCATCACTTGGCTCTACTATTAACTTGAACTTCAAGTTCATGCTTGTTGCTTTTGTCTTAATATAGAGGGCTTACTGGTTTACTTATTACACAAGAACTACATGGGTTGAAAATTTGGAAAATAGAGATAAACATAGATACAGTTAAAAAAGAAGAAGCAACAGCATTATCCGTAACGCCAGGACCTGGAGATAAACTCTCAACATTTTGGAGCCCGTGCTTTTCATCTCTCTGGGTTGACCCTGCACTTCTTCTTCTTCTTCTTTTTTTTTTTTTTTTTAAAGATATTGTTTATTTATTTGACAGAGAGAAATCACAAGTAGATGGAGAGGCAGGCAGAGAGAGAGGGAGGGGGAAGCAGGCTCCCCGCTGAGCAGAGAGCCCGATGACCCTGCACTTCTTTGTGACTTTGGGGACAGAGTATAGGTGACCCTTAAACAGTGTGGGGTTTGAGGGCATCAACACGCACCTACCTTCCCCGCTATGGAAAACCTGTGTATAACTTCTGATTCCCTCAGAACTTAACCACTCATAGTCTACTCTTGACCGGAAGGAAGCCTTACCGATCACTGAGACCGTTGGTTAACATATATTTTGTATGTTTTATGTATTATACACTGTATTCTTGCAATCAAGTAAGCTAGAGAAGAGAAAAGGTTATTAAGAAAATCATAAGGAAGAGAAAATACATTTACAGTCCTGTACTTACTTAATGGGAAAAAAAAATCTGGATATAAGGGGACCCGTGCAGTTCACATCTATGTTCAAGAGGCAACTTTAGTAGAGGTTATCGGCTTTGTGAAGTCCATGTCTACGGTGTGTTAATCTTGTGTGGCTTTGGGCCAATGACTTTACCCCTCCATTGTAGCCCTAAGATTGACATGGTGTTCACACCTATTTCATACTAAATGGGGTAATCCAGAGTGCTTAGCCTGTGTCTCTGTGGTATGTTACTGTTGTTACAAATTATTATTCTTCTGTAATAAAATCAGGTCACATTGATTCCTATTCTATCAGAAACTTACTCTTTCCCCTAAACCACTGGGAATATTTTTCTGTAAAATCAGATGTTCATCTTTGGTGTCATGATTATAAAGGAAAATGACCCTACTCTTTCTGTAAAAACAATACCTATTCATATGAAGAATTTTATTACTTTATTTTATTTTTAAAGATTTTATTTATTTATTGAGTACATGAGTGGGGGGAGGGGCAGAGGAAGAGATCATCTCAAGCAGACTCCCTGCTGAGTGCAGAGCCTGATGCAGGGCTCAATCCCAGGACCCTGAGACCTGAGTCAAAATCAAGAGTCATATGCTTAGTCACCCAGGTGCTCCCACTGTGAAGAATTTTAAAATGAAGAGAAGTCCAGGTAAAAATATTTTAAGAACTTCCAAAATTTCATTCAGATATAACTGACTGGTGTTTGAGGGGTGATAGTTAATTACTTTCCTCTGTTTCCCCTCTCCCACCAATTAATAATTGTGTAGACATGTTAATCAGCCACAGGGGTATACAGATATCAGCATGGAGTTTGTATGGAGAAATTTAGAGTTTGAGTGACAAAACTCAGTTTATGGCCAGATTTGCGCTCCTCGTTACTTAGCTCGTGGTCAGAATGATGGGCTGTTTGCCTCTGCAGGGGTGCACCTGCTTGGGTAAGCTTACCTCCTGGAGGGGCAAAGAATGCATGCATCCTGAGGACTGCTCATGGTAGGGGATGAAGAGGAAGAGGTTGGGCCATCTTCTAGGCTTCCTTTCCCAACTTGACAGATTACATAAGTCTCTCTAGTCACCTGTGGGGAGGACTGAGTGAGGAAGTCAGAAGAGCAGATGATTTTTCTTTGTTTCTTCCTGAAAGGAGTGGGTCCTCCTCTAGTATGGATCAAGGTGTGGGTTTCGAGAAGAGGAAAGAGTAACTCGCCCATAGAATTATCATTAACAGTATATCATTTCAGAGTTCTCTCTGCTCTTCCATGGAAAATTGGTGGGAGGGCTAGATATGCTTCATAAAATCTATGTTCTTGAAATAAAAAGTAGAGAATTTAACTGCTTAAATTTAACAGAAGACTTAATTAAAACTTAGAAGTCCCTGCCTTCTACCCTTGAATGTTGCTGTAGAAGGGTCCAAGGCCATCCTGCTTTGTCTTCCTGTATACATTATGTGCTCATAGGCAAGGTGCTGGAGGAACTTTTTCTTGGTATCTGACATAGAATTTAACCACAACGTATATTACTGCCACATGAAGTGTGTCATATTTGTGGCACTCGTTATCTTTCAGTCCACAGATTCAATTCTTTATTAGTTTCAGGAGAATTTTCTTATATCATCTCGTTGACCTTTCTTGGTTCTCTGCCCCGAGTTCTTGGCTATAAGGACACCAGTTATTTGTGTGTTGGATTGTCTTTGAACTCCATACTTGTTTGTTTTTCTTTGATTACTTGGATCTGTTTTTATCGATATTCACTGATTTTATTTTAGCTTTCCTGTAGTCAGTGAATTGATGCGAAGCCATCTTTCTTTGGTTTGCTGTAGATTTTACTTTATGTTACTTTTCTAATGTTTATTTGGCCGCCAATTAATTTCCTGAGGTCTACAATCTCATTCTTTTTTTTCTTTTTTTTTTTGGATTAATGTTGCCTTTGAGTTCTCACTTTATTGCACTCACATTCATATTAATTTCTATGGCTCCAAGATCTTTTGAGGGGAATTCTCTTCTTGGGTTCTGTTTTCCTTTAGGCTGAATTTTTTGTCTTTGATACAATGTTTCATTTGTCCTTTCCTCCAGGATTCTGTGTTTGTAGAGACCAGGCCTTTTTGTTTGCTTTTTTTCACTCTGTTCTTGTCCGAGTGTGTCTATGCAAATCTCTCTAGTTCCGGGTGTGGGTGATTTCTTGATCTGAAGCCTCTCTTTTTTGCCCCCTTACTATGGAGTTGAAGAATGATGGCTGGCTTTTTGTTCGTCTGATGGCCACGCTTTCTGCATCCTGAGGACCTACAGAGCATACGGGGCTGGCCAAGCCATAGCAGGTGGTGTGTAAGGTGCTGACTAGTTGTGGCTAGAAGATGTTGACTTGATGGTTTTTACTTCTGGGATATTTTAAAGGTTATTTTAGGTGGGTCCAGCCTTCCCATGTGGGAGTACACACTGCCTGCCCTTGGGCAGTATTCTCTGGCCTCGGATCAGCCCCGGATTTCCATGTGTACTCCTGGAGCCTTCACTTCCTTCCAGCAGAAGTAATCAGCACCATGGTTCATGGCCTCTTCATCCTTTTCTCCCTAGTGGATGTTTTCATTACTCCCCAGTTAGAAAAAAGGAATATATTGATAACTACTCATGCTTTTCTCCAGATTTGGTGATATTAATGAAAACTCTCCAGATTTTTATTTAGCCACTGGTTCACCATCCTGAAGGAGGTGAATACAGGATTATGAGCCTTGCTGTGCCATACCATTCTTTTCTAGAAACTTCTTTTACTTTCCCTAGCAGGTAGTATTTGAATTTTAAGACATTGGGTTGCCTTTTTTTTTTTTTTTTGGACTGGTGATCTTTAAACTTTTCTGCTTTAAAAATTTTTTTTGGTTAAGTTTTGAAAGAGTGAGATTTTGTGCAGAAGTTTGTACCATTTTAATTGAGAAGTACCCCCTATCACTTTAAATGTTTGCATACTATTCTACTGAGTCTCATTCCCATATATCTGTTGATAGGTTCTTTACTGCTTTGTTTTGCCAAAATAAATCCAGATTTCCTCCTTACTTTTCTGTTTTGCTTTTTTAGAATCGTACTGTAGGTTGGTGAGGGTAAGGGGGCGATCCCAACTGTGGAGAATGGACTGTCATTTTCTGAGGGTCTTACCTTTGCCAAGGGCATGTAAATAGTCTGATTCGATTCTCACAACAACCTTGTGAGTTAAACGGCATTGTTTCTGTTTTCCAGATCAACAGTTGGGGGCTCAGAGAAGTTGAATACCTTGCCCAGAGTGACAGCAGTAGCGTTTGATCGCGGGTCTCTCCACTTTGCCTTGCTCCGAAATCCCTTTTCTTTCGTTAGACCACACCTCCTTCAGAAATCACAGCCGGGTGGAATGCTTAAGCATGCTTTTTTCTGTATCATATAAACATGTTACTACTTGTAAGAGAACTCTGTTCTTTTTTTCTTTTTCTTTTTGTTTCTTTGTTTCTTTCAAACTGGTAGGGAGTGTTGAACACGACTTCACCGGGAGCCAGAGAACCGTGTTATCTGTCTTCTTTCGCCCTGAGTACAAAATGGCATTTTCAGGAGATGTGAGCTCTGGAAATGAGGCTTTGTACATTCCATGCCTTGTCACAGGGCCCCTGCTCCGGGCGTGTTGTTACCTGTGTGCTCAGTCCTCGACTGCATTTCTCGCTCTGAACAGCCAGACACTCAAAAACAAGGGCCATTATGTAATAATCCTAACAGCCCCCACAAAATTACAGACTGCTCCATGGCAGTGTGAACAGACACTCTAATTAATGTTTACTTCTTCGCCACACGGTCATTTTTCAAGACCTTCATACAAAAGCACATGTTCCCTCTTCAAAAAGTATTCTGCAGGACTCACCGAGAATAACATTTTGATATTTACTGAAAGACTCTTGATTGGGAGATCATTAATTTACTCTGGGTCTCTGTTTTATTGTCCAAAGTGAAAATAACAATGCCTGTCCTTCGCGTGTGGAATGTTGAGTGAGTGTCAAAGTGTTGTCGTGGGTTATGTCATTTCAGCCATACGGCAGCCCAGGGAGAGCAGTGGGGCACTTGTGACCCACTTTTACGTTTAACTCTTTATTGTAAGTTCTCAAGCAAGGCAGAATAATAGAAATTATAGTGCAGTGAGTAGCCATGTACTTACCAGGTAGGATTGAGCAGTTGGACAATTTGTTGACCAACACACACACACACACACACACGCACACGCGTGCGCACACACACACACACACACACACACCTTTTTATTAACCACCTTAAAGGAAACTATAGGAAGGAGGACATGTCACACCTAACTATTTCATTATGGCTCCTCAGAACATATGATCATTTCCTTATGAGGCCACAGCCCTATTACCACTCCCAACAAGGCAACTATTTGAACTAATACCTGCCACATATTCAACTCTCTTCAGGTATTCCCAAAATATCGCCATTGGTGTTGCTGTTGACATCATATCTGTCCTTAGCTCAATCTCCAGAACATTCTGCGTATTTTTTATGCAGCCAAAACCAGTGAAAGAGCCTGCATTTCATTTGTTAGATGACTTTTAGTATCTCTGTTTCTTCTTCTTGGTTTAAAAAAAAAATTTTTTTTTATTGTGGTAAAAAACACATAACATGGAATTTAACATCTTTAACATTTTAAAAAAGATTTATCTGAGAGAGAGAGAGAGTGGGAGGAAGGGGCAGAGGCAGAAGGAGAGAAAGTCTTAAGCAGGCTTTGTGCCGAGTGCAGAGCCTGATGCAGGGCTCGATCCCACGACCCTGAGATCACGACCTGAGCTGAGATTGAGAGTTGGACGCTTACCCCACTGTGCTACCCAGGCACCCATAGCATCTTTGTAAGTGTACAGTTCACTTACATTAACTACATTTATATTGTTGTGTGCCACCATCACCCCTGGCCATCTCCAGAACTCTTTCCATCCTGAAAAACTGAAACTCTGTACCTGCTAAACAGTAACTCCATTCCTTTCTCCTTTCTGGCCTCTGGCAGCCACCCTTCTGCCCACTGACTCCATGGATTTGACCACTCTGGATGCCCCATGTCCGTGGGATTATACAATGTTTGTTCTCTTGTGTCTTGCTTGTTTCACTGGGCATCACATCTTCCAAGAGTCATCTGTGTTGTGGCCTGTACGGTTACCTTCCTTTTCAGGGCCAAGTAATATTCCACGGTATGTAGGTACCATGTTTGGCTTTTCCATTCATCTGTTGATGGATGCTGGGTTGCTTCCCCACTTCAGCTGTGATGAAGTCATGCTGCTGTGAATGTGAGTATCCACCTTTCAGCTTCTTTTAATCTAGAATAGTTCCTCCCCTTTTTCCTACTGTGTCAGCTTTCTGAAGATGTCAGTCCTTGTGAAGATGTTGTCATCTTTGAAGACGTTGTCATTATATGGAACATTCCATGGAATGTTCCTTGTAGTGAATTTATCTGATTACTCCCGGGTGGTCTGATTGGGTGGTCTGATTGGAAGTTCGTTTTTTTTCTTGATTGGATTTGTTTTGTTTGATCACACTGGAGAACGGCTAAGGCATTCCTTTAAGTATATCAGGTTAGACGTCTGGCTGATCCCTGTTTGTGATGCTGAGGGTGACTGCTGGGTTGATGCGGGCTGTGATGACCAGACCTCTCCGTATGAAAGGGACATTGGCTCCCTTGACCTTGGCATGGGAGTCTCTGTTGTTACCCTTTTAACAGATGAGGTTGTTGCCGAAATTCTGAGTAGGTGGTAACTTGCTCACCAATAATCATCGTTTCTCCTGTTTCTTGAGTGTTTGCGTGTGCTGGGCACTGATGCAGTCTGTGACACATATTATCTCATTTAGTTCGTCAGGTTGTCCCCCATTTTGCAACTCAGTGTTGGAGCCCTTACTTGCCCTTCTGTATGAAGACACTTTGCAGACCCCTCCCCTTCCTGCTTTCCTTTTCTTTTACTGCTCCCGGCCCTTGGTGGGTCATGCCTTTCCTAGCCAGGCTGTCCGGTTTGATGTGGGCACCGTCTGTCCAGTTTCTGTGTCCACGGTGGGGAGGACTTGGCTCTGGAGCCTGGCTGCCTGTGCTCTAGCCCTCGTGTGTGACTCTGGGTGGGTTCCTCCTCCCCCTCGGGACTTCACTGTCCTCATCCGTCACTTGGGGATGATGAGTGCCTGCCTTAGAAGGTCCTCATGAGTGTGAGTTACCGCATGTGGAAGGCTTGGTGTGGTTCCTGGTACATAATAAATCCCAGCTTCCTTGCTGTCACCCCTTCCATGGGTCCCTGAAGACGCTTCCTCAGGCTTTTTGCCTTGAGGGCTCTGTTGTAATGCCCTGTGGAGAAACACACTGCCCTGGCGGAAAATCTGGAGGAGATAAGAGTACTGACGAAAGTTCTAGAGCAGGGGCCTGCTCTAGACAGTGACAGTGTGTGGGCCAGATCCTCCTTGTGGGCTGTTTTTTTTTTACATCCCGCTGTACTGGAACACAACCATGCTGGTTCATTTCAGATCCCTGTTTACGACCACTTTGGCATGACAAGAGCAGAGCTGAGTAGTTGCAACAGGGATCACAGAGCCTGCAGAAGCCTATAAACACTTACTATCTGGGCTCTTGCAGAAAAAGCGGAGAGACTCCTGCCCTGGAATCCTAGAGTTCTGAAAGCTGCGGTCTTTAATGGTTGGGTCTTGGCTCCCCAGAGAAGATGGTGCTTCTGGTGAATTCCTACCTTCAGCTCTTGCTCCCAGGGATGCCAGTTTCCATCTCTGTAGTCTTTTTTACCCAGAGCCCAAGGCTGACTCCTTCCTCTGGGCGGGTCTCTCCTACTGATCTTAGGCTGACCACCTGGGTGCTAACAGGTGTTCTTGTAGCTGGGTAACATCTGGGGGTCCTGAAGCTCCCACATTAGTGGTTCCTGTCCTTGGGGTCTCGTGTCCGAGCCAGTCAGTCCAGTAGGTGTGTTTGTGTTTTGCATGATATCTTCTAGATGACCCCCAGGGAGCTCCTTGGTCCCACCCCCCCTACTCCCACCTGCGGCGACCCCGTGCGGTTCTCATCTGTGGTGGAGGGGGGTGCGGTCTTCCCTCTCTTCGTATTCCTGGCCCTGGAACCCTAGAACTGCTAATTGTAGATATTGTGCTTCTGCCAATACGTTTGGGGTCCTGCTGTTTGACCCAAATGGAACTGATTCAACTCCACTGAATGAGAAACCTCATTTCCATAAGCCACTTCTGCGTTTGGATGGCAACACACCACTTTCCTCAAGTCATTTTCTCTTGCGTGTGGTTTATATTACTTGATTTATTTCCTGGTCTTTCAGATAGTTTTTATTGATCTGAGGCATTAAATTTAATTCTGATGTGGAAGAATCTTTTCTTCTATGTTGTACTATCTCCTAACCACTTAAATCACTTATTTAACATTTTTAATTAATTTGGCATGAAGCCTCTGAAAGCGATGATGGCATTTCTCCTTGTATATATTTTTAAATTTTGATAACCAAGCCCTGCTGTCTTCTCCCTCTCTTTCCCTTCAGAAATTGAGGATACTAGTATTCTGTGACGCCGACCATATTCATCAAGATCAGTTCATTGAGTGTGTGTGATTTGCCGGGTCCTCTTCTAGGGCTGGGGACAGGGCATTTACCTATGTGCACAGAAATCTCCGCTCTGAGGGAGCTTTACGTGGCCGTGCTTTTCCCAAAACCTTTGCAAATGACATCAGAGAGATGGCTGAGATTCTTGGTGGAGTGAGTACTTGAGGCTGAATGTGAAAGGTCCCTTCGTGGAGCCCGGGAGGAGGGGGACATTGGGGTGGACCCCACAGAAAAGGCAGGGTCATCAGCAGAGGGGAAGATGTGCTGTGGGAAGAGGAGGGGTGGTAACTGAGGGTAGGGCTCCGGCCAAGGCAGACAGGGGAAAGATGGGGGCCTCACTCGATGGAGGTGGCAGTTAGGTCAGGAAAGGCCTGGAATTCTAGACTCGGTCTAGTAGGCAAGAAGGAGTCGCTTTAGGATTTTGCAAAAAGTGGTGGGACCTGTGGAAGAGGTGCTTCAGGACGAGGTTAGCTCAGTGAGCCTCAGAGGAACCGGAGACCCATAGTCCTGTCCGATTTCACAGCTGGAAGCTAGGGAGGAAGGCGTGTGGCTGGGCCACCTCCCCATCCTCTATGCATGAGGTGACAGGGGCACACAGAGACTGTCCTGTCCCAGAGCTTGACTGAAACACAGAAAACTGTGCTGAGAAAATGGGGCACAATTGAGCGGCCCAGAAATGAAACCAGCGTCATGTGAGATCTTAAGCGAGGTATGGGTTTGGGCCTTTTCAATCGGCTGCATGACTCCTAGTCCTGGGTCGTAAGCCAGAGGGATAGGAAGAAAGTAGCTCACTGGGTGTGTTTGTAGGACATGGTTTTACCTCGTGGTCTTCTAAATATCGGCTTCCACAGTTCAGAGATGAAATGATGGAACTTCTTGACGCTTTTGTTGAATCTGTTAAATGTTAAGTGTTCAGAATGACATTTTGACAGGGGCAGATCAAACACTCAGTTTTGTTTTAAAACCAGACTCTAGTTTTGTGTCAAAGCATCCAGAATCGTCACCTAATCGCCGCGTTCCTTACTGCTCAGAATGTGGGTTTTCATGTCCAGGAAAACCCTCATTCACCACCCCCCAGACAAAGAAATACCTGTCATCACTGAAAAGGGACCCACCGGAAGGAGAGAAATTTTACGTTGCGTGGAGACTTTATCATTTTTTTCTTACCTTTAGGAAGTAAGAATTGAGACTCTTTTCCTCATCAGCGTGTTCTGTTTCTGTCGTGAGCAGTTGTGTTCTTTCTTTCTGAAATAGCTGTTCTCAGTTAGGCATAATTACCGCGTAAGTATAGAGTAGGATACGTGACTCTGTTTGGAAAATCTGCCTGTGACGCGTACCTGTGCTGTTGAACACAGGCTTTTACCTACATGCAGTGAGTTGGGCAGCCACGTGTCCAGAGGCAATCATGTAATTCAATAGGGCTGCTGTTAACACAGAATTGCTGTTAGCATAAGGGCTCTACTAAAATATTTATTGCTTGTCCCTGAGCTGGAGCCACGTAATGCAGGTACATTATACATCACCACTTATGCTGGGATATGCTTGATTTCTATCACTTATTTTGTCTGCCTTTTTTTTTTTTTTTTTTTTTAAAGGCACCATCTGTATTTTCCACTTTGAAGTACAATTAGTTACTATGGAAACAGTGATGTCACTGGTGGGGGTGAGGGTTAGTAACATCCAGGAGGACAGTAGGAAATCATTTTATTTAATGGGTTGAAATTTATACGATGCTTGGGGGAAATTATAGGTATGTTTGGGAGAAGGGTGTGCTTATACAATTATAGCTAGCCTGATGTATGTGCATGTAACAAAAGTCAGCATTTGAGTTTTTTTTTTTTTTTTCTTTTTAGGTTACGAATAAGCACATGTCTGAAAATTAAGATAAATATGCAAAGGGAAGTAAAAGGAAGGCCAGGGGGCTGCCCAAGGTTCATGGCTCAGGCAGACGCATAGAGTTCCCTCCATAGGTGTGGTTTATATAAGTAATGGCACATTTTCCTTGTCTAAAAGGACACTAAGAGTGACACTTGTGTTGTGGGCAGTGATGGATTAATTCTCATGTGCAGCTGGACACTTAACAAGATCCCTTGAAAAGGTGTGGGTGGTCCAGTCTTGTGTGTGATAGGAGAGGGGGCGTTGGCCTCTGGAGTCTGAGGAAGGGCCCCAGATCCCTTTAATAAATAGTGGCCAGGGCGCTGTGCAGAGTGTGAATGAAGCTGGCCTGTATTGTCTTTCAAAACTGCCCTCTTTTCTTTTTTTTAAACTTAATATTGAGAAAATTGTATATTCCCATGCACATGTAGGAAATACTACAGAAGGACACCCCGTCTCAGTGGTAACATTGTGCATAACTGTAGTATGTTACCACAGTCAGGAAATTGACATGGATACAGTACACCAGCAGACTCCGGTAGATTTGCTTTGCGTGCATTCCTTTGTATCTGTGTGTATTTTGTCTTTGTTTTTTCATCTCGCTTCTAACTCCTGGATCTCTCCTGCTTGCCCTGGTGTGCCCCCCCTTCCCTGCCCCCAACCTCAGGCCGTCACTGATCTGTCTTCCATCTGGGTCGTGCTTATGTGAATAATGTTATGAACGTGGAATCATTTCTGCAATCCTTGAGGCTGGTTTTTTTTTTTTTTCACTCAGCAGAAACCCCCTAGTTGTTAATGTATCCTAGATCCCTAGGATTGCTAGGTGATATTACCGAGGGAAGTTTAATGGTGTGGGTATACTATGCTTATTTAAACAAACACCCCTTGAAGGACCCGTCTTCTCAAAGAGAAGGTCCTTGGGAGAGAGTTTGAAGGGGTCCCAACAGTGCAGCATCGGTGAGCACTTGAAAAGGATACAGTCTTTGACTTGTTTTCTTTTTTCTGGAGTTTCACAGCAGGGCTCCTTCCAGAAGCAGGAAAATTTTCCAGATTATTTAGAAAGAAGGCAGGCAGGCCGTGGAGAGATCTCACTGCAGCCCAGCGGAGCTGGCTAGCTCGCTGACGGGTCTCCTTTCAAGGGTGGGCCTAGGTATCAGATATATTTAGTTTGTTTGCAGAGGGGAGCAGAAGCACTGCACTGAAACAGCTTTATTTCTCTTCCGGGAGTTGATGGAAGAAGCTACTTTCTGTTTTGGATAAAAGAAGCTTTAACACCAGCGGCTCAGCCTTCTTGTCCCCGCCTACCGCAATTCCTTTTGGGGAAAATCAAAACCTAAACTCTTTCTCTCTCTTTTTTTTTTTTTTTAAAGATTTTATTTATTTATTTGACAGACAGAGATCACAAATAGGCAGAGAGGCAGGCAGAGAGAGAAGAGGAAGCAGGCTCCCCGCTGAGCAGAGAGCCTGATGTGGGGCTCGATCCCAGGACCCTGAGATCATGACCTGAGCTGAAGGCAGAGGCTTAACCCGCTTAGCCACCCAGGTGCCCCACTCACTGTTTTAAAATAACGCATTGTTGAAGGTGTGCATTTGCTTGTCTCTGTTCACAGCGCCCACTGCAGGTTTGAGGCCACGGAGCATTTGGTTAATATCTGCTGAAGTCATGAATGATCAAGCAGAGAGATGTGCACTTCACCAATATGGGATGGATGGAGGCACCTTACACTGACTTTTCAGCCCTCTTCCAGTTTGACCAAATACATGCAAAAAGTATAAGTCCATCTAAGCTAGTAAACGATGGCCCAGAAAGAAGTGGAATTTTCTTTGCGATCAGGTGTCACCTGGTGTCCTAACGAGCTCTACTGTCATCTGGTTCTTTAAGAAGTTGGGTGGGCTGCCCTCCGAGCGCCTGGCGTGTAAGGGAATACAGCATGTGGGCCACGAGCGACAGCGTGGCCCAGGCTGGCGCCGTCTTGTGTATGCGGGTGAGTGGCGGGGACCTGGGAAGGGGCCAGGCACTCTAGCCATTGGATTCCAGGCCTGTCTGTCAGAGCATCTTCATCTTCAGGTTGCCAAAATGCTTTGAGGCTGGTGGGAAATAAAATGACTCCCTTTTCCTCCCCCCACCCCCACCCCACCCACCCATTTTGGTGGTCTTGCAGGTGGTCTTAGCAGCAGGCAGTAGTGGCCTGGGTTTCCCTTCCACCAGGGACCTGGAATGCTTGCTTTGTGAAATTGGCTTATCCTGAAAATGAAAAGAGAACCGTGGTACCGAGACTCTAGTCAGTTTCTTCCCTCTTTCTGGTTTGTCCTTTCCTGCCATCAGCTGAGGCATCAGAAGGAAGTTCAGAAACACCAGGGTTCGCAGTAGGAGAGGCACCTGTTGGGGACCACAGTATATCCCTTCTCCACCTGGCCCTCTCGCTCGGGTGCTGGGGCCGGTGGATGATGGGCTGCCTTGCTTTGGCATGCGGGGGCATTTAGAAACTGCCGTGTTGGGGGCTCCTGGGTGGCTCAGTGGGTTGAGTGCCTGACACTTGATTTCAGCTCGGGTTGTGGTCTTGGGGTCGTGAGATCGAGCCCTGCTTTGGACTCCGCACTCCGCATGGAGTCTGCTTGAGATTCTTTCCCTCTGCCTTTCCCCTGTGCTCATGCTCTCTCTCTCAATAAATCAACACAATCTTAAAAGAAAAAAAGGAAAACAAGCCACTACCTTCAGTATTCTATCCCTGCATTTCCTTTCATGGAAAGTAGGTTGTGTGGGGATTTCCCCTCTCACTTATTTGTAATTATCTTACTTTATGCCATTATATACCCTTACAAGTTGCCATTGGTTATCAATTCCAGGCTGTGATTTATCGCTCTTCGTAAGGACTCAGGCGATCTTTTCACACTATTCACACGCTCATAATTATTGCATGTGTTCTGTTGGCTTATGTGTAGAAATTTTGGTTCCACCTCTTTTTAAAAAAATATTTTATTTATTTATTTGATAAAGATCACAAGTAGGCAGAGAGGCAGGCAGAGAGAGAGGGGGAAGCAGGGTCTTTGCTGAGCAGAGAGCCCGATGCGGGGCTCTCTCTCAGGACCCTGAGATCATGACCTGAGCCGAAGGCAGAGGCTTAACCCACTGAGCCAGCCAGGCACCCCTCTGCCTCTTTTTTTAGGCAGAGTCCTATTGGTTATATCCCTGAGAACAGTGTCCGGAGACACCTCTTCTATTTTAGCTCTATATGCTGTGCCAGGAGCTGGGTTAAATGCTTTTACATGTCATCCCTGAGCCCTCCCAGTGATACACACATAGAAGCCTTGCACAGAACGGACACTGTAGCGTCACATAAAGTTGCATTAATGATCAATTGTCACAATGCACGATAAGAATAGTGATACTACCTAATGCTGTTCTAAGGTTTTTTACATGTATCAATCTGTTTAATTATCTCAAAACCTTGTGTAATCAGTATGACTATTGCCTTTGTTTTACAGATGGAGATTTTGAGGTTTTTTTTTTTTTTTTTTTTTTTAAAGATTTTATTTATTTATTTGGCAGAGAGAGAGAAAGCACAAGCAGGGGGAGTGGCAGGCAAAGGGAGAGGGAGAAACCACCTCCCTGCTGAGCAGGGAGCCCAATGTGGGGCTCCATCCCAGGACCCTGGGATCATGACCTGAGCTGAAGGCAGCTGCTTAACCGACTGAGTCACCCAGGCGCCCCAGATTCTCAGTTCTTGCGGGGTCAGGAAATGTTCTTAGCGTCATACAGCTTGAACGGCTGTCCTGGACACTGAAAGCACACGTTACCATTCCAGAACCTTTTTTTTTTTTTTTAAAGAATAAAAAGCTGTTTTAAAATCAAGAAACCATTATTAATTTTCTAAAAAAGATTTATTTATTTGAGAGAGAGTGAGCGTGTGAGTGGGGGAAGAGGCAGAGGGAGACCCAAGCAGATTTCTTGGTAAGCACAGGGCTTGATGCGGGGCTCGATCCCAGGACCCTGAGATCATGACCTGAGCTGAGATCAGGAGTCAGAGGCTCAACTGACTGAGCCACCCAGGCGCCCCTATTAATTTCTTCAACAGAGATTATGTGAATCACTAAGATCAGGAATTATTATGAAATGTCTATTTTCTAGTATTAGATGGGGTTTAAGTGATTTCCACAATTTGCATCTTTCTAGAAAGCTCCGATAGTTAGATTTGGGTTCTAATTTTGACATTTCCTTTTTTAAATCATCATCATGATTTGTTCAAATTTAGCACTTTCTGAATACCCACTTTGTGCCAGGCCTTGTACTGAGTGTTTCCCACATATCGTCTCATTTAACTCTTAAAATAGCAAAATTCTTTGAGAGCTGAGGAAACACCTCCACAGAGGTTAACTCATCAGAACCTCTCCAAACTGCCTGGGTTCAGCAGCTGGGGCCCTCCTGGCGTGTTCACCTGAGTTCCCGAAACATAAAGTCTGGTATCTTTCTCTGGTGCATTAGGAAATCTTTCTGGGAAAAGGTGCTGTTATTCGGGTTGTCTAATTCTTGCTCATTTGGTTGGAAAAAGCAAACCCATCCCACGTGGGGGCCCAGGAGGGAAGTGGCTGGGGGGGGAGGACACAGGGGTATCGAACCTGCCTTTCCGCTCTGAGTCAGCTAGGAGGTGGGTCCTCACAGAACAGAAGCTATTTCCTTCTTTGCCCCTTTGTGTTATCACAGGACAGTCCCAGAGCCGGCTCTGCCTTGTCTATTATTGCTCCCTTCTCCAGGGCTCCCTCCCCAGAACTCACTCCCGAGGGTAGGAGGCCCGTGCTGGCTTCTCCTTGAATGAGCTCAGAGGGCAAGAGCTTCTCAAGGGAAGGCACAGGACATCAGAGGCTGGAGTACCCTTTTCAAAGCTGTCCTGGCTTCCACGTCTCCGGTAGAAGCTGGGCAGACTCCACTTCCTTTTAGCAGTCAAACCCCAGAGTGTCTGAAATCTTACATGTTCCAGGAAGAGGGAACCTTTCTCTGCTGGGCAGCCGGGTCAGAAACGCCCAGGGTCTTCCCATAATGCTGAGACTGGGCCCTTGTTTGGGTTTTAGCTTTTGTAAGATATCAACCCTTAAACTGCTAGGATGGCCCTTGGATATGTGCATCCATCTCTGTTCTTGATTCCGTTCACAATGGGCAGTTTGGAGTAGATTCCGACTGTGCACAGCCCTACGCTGTCTGAACTGATCCTCAGCACCCCCTTTTACTGTGCTGCTAATGTAGGGGGGAGGTAGAGAAAGGCCTCTCTGGGCAGTGACATTTGAGTTGATTTGAAGGAAGTATAGGGTCAGATTACATAGCTATTCAGAGCAAGAGTGTCTCAGACAGAGGGAATAAGAAGTGCAAATGGCCTGTGGTTAGGCATGTGGTGCTGTGATCAGGGTATAGAAAGGCTAGTGAGTCCCTAGCAGGGGGAGCAAAGGGGAAAGTGGTAAGGGATGAGAGCAGAGTGGCAGCTGGAAGACCAGATCTTGCTGGTCCAGATCCTGTGACCCAACATAAGGCCGAATTGATCCCTTTTAAGGATTCTTTCAGGCTGGCAAGGATGATCAGTCCATTTCTCCAGCGCCCCTACTAGCTTCTGCATGTTTGCCTTTCCTTCAGGGTGTCCTTGCTTCCTTGGTCTCTGTTAACTGTGCAGTGGGGACGTTTTTCCCTACAGTATTAATATATTGCACAAAAATCCATATTGGAAGCTGGAGGATTGTGTCTTTTTTCATGAGCAAACTCTTACTAACTGAAAAATGACATTAGAGCCCATCTCCTATGCTTCTTTTTTAATTAAGGACCCCCCCCCCCAAACATGTAGTCCTGCTATTAGATGAGATCCCTGTAAGCCCCTGGCTTCCTCATATGTGGGGCAAGGGTCTGATGTCTCCCTCTCTGGGGTCCCTTGGAGAATATGAACATGGACATGAGTGATTTCCCTCTTTACGCCTTGCCCTTCCAAAGAGAGATGTTATATCCCACGTCAGTATTGTTTCTGCGGCGTGACCCTGTGTATGCATTTCCTGACCAGTGAGTCCGGAGGCGTTCGGCATCCTTACCTTTGTGGCTCTGTTCTTAGGATCTTACACCGACGCCGTGGATCTGAGCGGGCTGCCTTAACTCCAGATGAGCACAAAGGGTATGATATGATGGCACTTTGCGGATTTTCTGTAAAGTTGGGAAAATGAGGGATAATGGGTATTTAATGGGTCCCCAGAGATGACAGGTGTGGACAAGTGCTTACGTCTCCCATTTCGAATCCTGCAATTTATGTATCCTTGTTCAGAACTCGAAGCTTGGAGCTGAGAGAATTCTGCTTCTAGCTGGCAGAGAAGGACCGGGAGAGGAGGCAGGGGTGCGATTTCCTTCTCTTTTCCTCGTGCCTGTGTGCGGTCACCAAGACTCCGTTTCCCGGTGGAAGCCTTGCCAGCCTTTATGGCCCTTGTGGGACGTGTGTGCATGCAGGCTGTCGTTTTCAGTGTCAGGCGCCTACTTCCTCAGTGCAGGGTCATGCCTGGGTTTTAAAAATGCCTTCGAATTCGGAGCTCATGTAAACCATGCTCACGCACAGAGGATATTTTTGCTTTATTCTTCAATGCTTTCCTGTTCTCATTTAGAATATTGTCATCCTCTCTCCCTTCCCTCTGAGTGCAGGAATGCCTGAGCTATGTCCTGAGTTTGGCTACGTGAGCGCCCCTGCCCCCCCCCCCCCCCTCCCGGCACCCCCAGTGGCCACCCTGAAGGTTTTTAATCAGGGTCCTTTAGCTAGCTGGCTGAGATACTGCAGCAGTGAAGCCGGCACCCCTTGTCGGCACCCCTTACCCGCACCCCACCCTTTCGAGCGACATGGTGCTGCCCGTGTGCACGGGAGTCCCGCAACAGCAGGTGCCGAATGCAGCTCAGCCTCGTGTTGGCATCTTCGAATGGCCTGGCAGCCTTGGCCCTTTAGAGCAGAGCTGGTCCTGAGGCTGCTGGGCTGCCATGCAAGGTGGTTTGCCACTTCCTACTACCAGATTTCAATCCTAGGAACAACTTCTTGTTATTATTTATTTTTTTAAGACTGTATTTATTTGAGAGTGAGTGTATGAGTGAGACAGAGCACACAAGCAGGAGCAGTAGCAGAGGGAGGGAGAAGCAGGCTCCCAGCTGAGCAGGGAGCCCAACGGGGGGCTCCATCCCAGGACCCCGGGATCATGACCTGAGAGCCAAAGGCAGATGCTTCACCGGCAGAGCTGCGCAGGCACCCCTCAATCCTGGGAACTCCTGAAGACCGACTGTTTTCATGCTGTCTTCTGACCATCTCTGTGACGCAGGATGTGGGAAGCTGTGCAATTTGATGAATCGGGGCCGAATGTGCAGTTAGAAGTTTAAGTTCTCATTCTGCCGTGCTAGCTAGCTGTGCACCCTGGAGAGGTCACAGACGCTCTCCGAACCTCTCCTCCTGTATCTAGTGGAGGTTCCCGATACCTGTGCTACATGGTTTGGGCCAGGATGCATTGAGATAATGCTTGTGGGAGGCACCTCGTCGGGGTCTTGGCGCACTGGGCTCCAGTCGATGATGCACTTCCTTCCTTTTCTCAGCTAGGGTCCCAGGCAGGAGAAGGAAAGGCCAAGTAGGCCGCAAGACATGCCGTTTTGCTCTCTGCAGTGATCCGTGCTTGGCAGGTTTCAGATACTTAAAAACAAAGGTAGAAGAGCTTTCATTACACCCTTGCCTGTGGTTTGGTTTCATTGTGATATTTTCCAAATTGGGACTGCAGCGGCCGCCTCGCTGCTGCTAAATGCAGGGCTGGCCGGGAGTCAGCACGGGCCGTCGGTACTCAGTCGGGGGACTCCTGAGTCCCCTGCCTCACCGGGGGCTTGGCGGCATCTCGTCGGGATGCCCTGTGGGCTGCTGGCTTTCTTCTTACATCTTCAGAGGCCGTGTCTCTGGGCCGGGTGGATGCTCTTGCTGTTGTACTGTGCTTTTCACTCACTGAATGAAATGTGCGCTCACTTCCAGTTGCGCACCTGACCTAGGCACAAGTGGGATTGGCATTGGCGATAGTGTTCAGTGTCTCTCTGTGCTCACATCGCCTACATTCCCGTCCGCCTCTCACCGGATGGCCTTCGGCCTCAGGAACCTGTTTCTTTGCAGCCCAGAGGAGCCCTTTCCTCTCAGGACTGCATGAGGATGAAGAGGGTTCATGCAGAAAGGTGGCTAGCGTGGAGCCTGCACCATAATAAATGCTCAGTAAAATGGCTCATACTCATACTAGTAATAGGCAACACGTGAGCATTTATTATCACAGAACAAATATATCCCAGGTAAGCATGCATCCTTAGCTCTCTGTACAGCAAACCCGGTTATTCTTCCTCTGAGGTTGTTTATTTATTTACTTATTTTTGAGAGAGAGAGAGAGCGTGCATGTGGGGAGTGCAGGGGAAGAGTGGGGAGAAAGAAATCCTAAGCAGGCTCCACACTCCGCACAGAGCCCAATGTAAACCTCGATCCCATGACTCTGAGATCATGACCTGAGCCAAAATCAAGATGTGGATGCTTAACTGACTGAGCCCCCCTGGGTACCCCACCCTGACTGAGGTTCTTAGGATGGAAATGCAGACGTCTAGGATAAAAGTGCATTTTGTATGTCACCAGGGAAGGACCGTGGGTGGCCACACTGAATCTGGGCTGTATTCGTAGCGCTCTGTGGAATTTGGAGTGCTGTGTGCCTCTGATATCTTCCCCTAAGCTGGAGCTCATTGCTCAGGCCTTATGGAAGCTCTTACGTTTCCCCTGGTTTCGGGTCATGAGCTCACAGAGCCTCTCGCTGCACTTGGGGGTGATCATGGCCGTTGGTGCTGGGAAGGACTTGTGCTTAGTTCAAGGTTCCACACCTGTCACACAGAGTGCTGGCTGCTTCTGTGAATCGGCTAGCCCGGAAACTCTGCGAGGTAGGCTCGCTTCAAATGTAATTGCTATTCACTTAGTGTCAAGTACAGCGTGATTATTTACACCTAAAGTCTGCTTAGAATTCTCTGTCTAACAACATGGCAAGCCTTGCTTTCTACACGTTCATTTAGGCTGTTAGCCGAGGCAGATCAATGTAGAGTTAAGGCAGATGTTGGATATTGGGACTGTGTTTCCTTCCTTTATAGGTTGAGTGATTTCATTCAGAATTTTTATGACTTTATGACATCTAGTTCGTAAATACCTTTTTTCCTGAGCAATTTTCTGTTACATTTAAGAATAAGTGACTTTAAGGGGAGATGGTCTACGGTTTCCTGGTTTTTGCTGTCTAGGAAATGCTGTGCCATTAATTTTTTGCCAGAACAGGGGTGCCTGGGTGGCTCAGTCAGTTAAGTCTCTGTCTTTGGCACAGGTCATGGTCTCAGGGTCCTGGGATCAAGCCCCGCATCCGGCTCTCTGCTCACTGGGGAGCCTGCTTCCCCCTCTCTCTCTGCCTGCCTCTCTGCCTACTTGTGATCTCTGTCACATAAATAAAATCTTAAAAAAACAATTTTTTTTGCCAGAACAAAACAAGCCGAGACCGAATATCTTTGCTTTTGTTTTCATGTCCCATTCTCTGCCTATATTTGTGTTTTATTCATTTACAACTGTGTGAGTATATCTGTGGGTATGCATATATCTGTATATCTGCATGTGTGTAAATATGTATATTTTGTAAGTCCTTTACATTTAACGTGTGGAATATAGAAGGACTGGGATTATGTTTTGCTCTCGGTCATTAGTTCCCCCAGTATTTGATTACGAAGTATTTTAAACATGTAAAAAAGTTGAATTGTCCCGTTAATACCCATATATCGACTGTTAGGATTCCGTAGTTAGCATCTTGCTAAATTTGGTTTATTGTCCAATTATCTTCCTCTGCACCAGTGCAGTCATTTGCATCCTTTTGTTGTTGTATTTTGTGTAAGTTGCATGCGGCCCTCAACCAGGGCCACGTACTCTGTTTGTGGAAAGCGTGTATTACATACTGGGTCTTCCCTGAGCCTCCCCTGGACCTTCCTGTCAACGCCTACTTAGAACTAGGCTGGAAACCTCACCAGCAAGTACAGGGCCCTCCCAGTGGCCTCTCCCCGGGCCGTGTCCCTCTTGATGCGGCCTTAACCGTTCTGATTCTTACTGTGCATTTTGAAACAAGGGTGTCCAAGATGCTCTATCTACCTTTTGACTTTTGCACACATGGAGACTTAACTGGACTTCTCAGGAAATACTGTCTGCTCCCCATTCCTTAACACCAGCCAGATAAAGGCTTTGCAGACACCAAGTCCTGATTTAGCCTCAGGTTTCCTCTTTGGTTATTTTCTAGCATTCTCTGTTCTGGGCAGCCTCCCCTAACCTCTCTAGCTAGCCATCAGGCTGACCTTCAAGGAGAAGCAGTTCACTGCTGTCCTGACTCACTGGTACCCCAGTGCTGCCCTGGGTGGAATGTTGAGAAGGAATGTAGGAATGAAGGCCTTGCTGGGAGTAAACTTCCCGTTCATCTTAAGTAATGGCTTTCTCCATTATGTTTATAATAATATTGCAATAATTTCCATTTAACATGTGCATTCTGCCAAAAAATAATTTGGAAAAAGTGAGAAACATGCCACTCTTATAATTATAGAGGGAACCTGAATCAAATATTTTATTTATATCATTAATGAAGCGACCAGTAAGTTGGTAAAGCTGAGTCAAAGGCATTTGAAGAAAAAGGATGGGAGAGAATAATTAGGTATGTGTGAGGGAAGTAGTGGGGTACCGTTCAGAACAGCCTTGAGGCACCCCAGCTTCTGGAAGTGATGCCAGCAGAAAGCTCTGTAGGGGAGGAAAAAAATTTTTTTGCCACCCTTCTTGTTTCTTTTGGCTGCTCTGTTAGTTGACATAAGACAGATTAACAGGAGGAAAGCAAATTTAATTTCATATGTACTGGAGTCCCAGAGAGATCTGAGAGGCTCTAAGACAGGCCATTGATGCTTATATGCCTCCTGAGCTAAGGAGGGATAGGAGTTTAGGGCTTCACGGGGAAAGACAATTTATAGGAGGTGGGGAAGAGCAAATGTTTGGTAAACAAATGTGCCTGGTGCCTTGCAGAGACAATGGGGTAGGGAGGGGAATTGTAGAGGTGGGCCCTGCGCTCCCCCTCCCCCTTCCCCCCACCCAGCCCTGACTTTGTGTAGTTATCTCTTCCCGGACTAAAACCTCTATCTAAATTCTTAGAGGCAGTTAAGGGGGGAGGTTAAAAGCTCTTCCTGAGTCTTTTGGACCCGGGTTATTTTCAGCTTAAATAATCCACGTGTCAAAGTGGTGCATTTTGGGGAAGTGGGGGGGCCTTGCTCTGGATCCTTTTAGCCCTTAGCTGTCAGCTCCCTTCAGGAGTTTCCTTGGCTGCAGACAGTCTCCGGGCCCGAAGACATGTCCCTATCAGGACAGCCTGTACCCAGCGTCTTGTCCGTGCGTGGGGATAAAGCAGGGACGTCTCTCCCTCTGCTTGCATCTCTCAAGGTCGTCCTATGATCAGAACCGCCCAGAGAGTCAGCCAAGGCCTGTCACAACTGTGTCCCAGCTTACCTTCTATCTCCACATAGTCCTGCTTCCTTCCCTCCTTTCTTGGGGGCTTGGTCCTTCGAAGACTCCTTCATGAGCTTGTGGCTCCATAGTGACCATTTCCGATCCTGCCTCCTGAGAAACCTGGTTGGTCACGGTTAGATACAAAATCCATGAGCATCCTTCAGGGCAGTGATACTGTAAATTGGGAGGGTCTCTTTTCTATGGCACAGAAGTTTACGAGTCACCACGCGGCTTCACAGTGTCCAATCCCTTAGTATGCAGAAAATAACAGAATCAAATTCGGGTGTACTTCTCGAGATCCGGGTCTGGCTGATCCGCATAGACCCAGATAGTCAATATTTTAAGCTCTCCAGGCCACACACCTCCGTCGCTCTCTCACAACCTCTCAACTCTGCTGTTGGAGCAGGTGAGGAGTCTTGGTGGCTTGGCCCTGATGGCAGCGCAGGCGGAGGGTGGGGTTTGGCCAGAGGGTCGTAGTGCGCTGACCCTTGCCCTAGATAGTTATCTGTCTGAGTTTGTTAAACAGTGTCCTAGAAGGACATTGAAAGGACAAGTTGCCTGCCATCCTTGCCCCTTTGATTCTTGGAGGATTTAATTTCTAAATCCTGCAGCCGCCCACAAGGGGCTCCTATTACCATTTCGAATGTGAGGTAACAGGATCATTGAAGGTTCTCTGTGGCTTACTACTTAAGTAGATGATGGCCTTTGGAAGGAAGCCAGGTGGCTCTGGCTCTCAAGCTTGCTACAGCCGCCTCCAACAGCCTACCTCACTGAGTCATGGGAAACATGGGGATAGAGATGTGAGGCACTGTTTGGAGAGAGGCAGCCAAGGAACAGCTGACTGCCGAATCACAGAGCCCGGGGGTATTTAAAGAGGCCCTGCCCAGCGCCGTAGTCTCTCTGCCATGTGTCCTGAAATTGCCACAGAATAGGGGGGTGTACCTGTGAGCAAGGCAGTGTGAATGCAGATAGCTCTTATCCATTCAGGTTTTAGAGGAATTTTCCAGCCTGGACCTCGTTTCCTGGGCTGCATTCCTCTGATGGAAGTAGGGAGTCAGAGCAGCTTACACCCCAGTGGTGGATCTCTTCCCTCAGCCTTGCCAGATCCTGGCTGTGCCCCTGAGCAAGCCCCCTGGTCAGTCCGAGACTCCGTGGTCACCCTTAAGAAATGTGCAGGAACTTTCCAGTCTTTTCCCCACTCTGCCTTGTAAATGGCCCGTTTGACTGGGACTGGATTCAAATTCTGACTCCTCACCTCACCAGCTGGGTGATCATGGGCAAGTTTCTTAAAGCCCCTTTGTCTCGATTTCCTTATGTGTAAAATGAGGATTGTAATAGTATCTTTAATATGGCTAATAGGAAAATGAAATTAACTTGTGTCTGTAGAGCTTGTAGAACAAAACCTGGGAATACACAGTAAGCCCCATGAAGAATTGTCTGCTATTTCTGTTACTGTTTTTGTGATTGTTACTATTATCTTTAGCACTTAGTATGGTGTCTGGCTAATAATAGGTGCTCAATAAGTGTAGTTCAAGGCACAAATGAGCCACATAATAAACTAGATTCAGATGAAGTTCTAGAACAGTGCTCTCCAGTAGAAAGAACTCGCTGTGATGATGGAAATGTGCTGTATCAGTCCTGTCCACTAGGGCGGTATAGGGGAAGAAAAATAAATTTTACCTCTTCCTTTTTGTTTCTTGACAGAGACATACCCTGTAATAGGAGAGAGCTTAACTGGAGAAAAACAAATTTAATTTTTTATGTGTGGGGACTTAAAGATATAAGACCCAAAGAAGTGACCCAAGCAGACAGGTTTTATACTTTTTTGACAAGGAAACAATAAATTTGTGAAGAATTGACCAGACAAAGAAGTTCAAGCTTGGGTGGTTAATTAACAAGGAAGCAACAAGGTTTGTGTACAGTTTTCTGGGCTCCAGATTCTGTATCTGTAGCGATAAGGATTTCTCGGTTCCTCCTGGTGCAGGGAAGGTGCCTTTCACACGGGAGATTTATTTCCTGTTTTTAGGGAGACAAAGGGTGGCCAGAGTGTTCTTCTATCAGCTGTTTATTATGAAACTTTAATTCAAAATAATCAAAGTGCCGGAGTGGCATATTTTGGGATGGCCTACCCTGAACTCCCATCAGTTGCCACTAGCTGCGTATGGGCTGAGGAGCACTTGACGTGTGGGTAGTGCCATCAGGGAACTGTGTTTTAAGTTTTATGCAATCTCGATTGAATCTTACATCAGCCTGTGGCTAGTGGCTACCGTGTTGGACAGCACAGTTCTCTGAACACCAGTGTTCGGAGTTGGTGATTAGGTTGGTCTGGTGTCGGCATTTTTGCAAACATTCATGAGGGATTAACATGCAACCAGAATTGAGAACCACAGGACTGGAACTTTTAGGCCAGCACTTTCTCATCCACCCACCCATCCATCCATCCATTCAACCATCCAGCCATCCATCTACCCACTTGTCCGTCCATCTATCCATCCATCCATCCATCCATCCATCCATCCATCCACCTACCCACCTATCCGTCAGTCCGTCCATCCATCCATCCACCCACCCATTCAACCATCCAGCCATCCATCTACCCACTTATCCGTCCATCTGTCCATCCATCCATCCATCCATCCATCCATCCATCCACCTACCCACCTATCCGTCAGTCCGTCCATCCATCCATCCACCCACCCATTTATCCATCTATGCATCCATCCAGCCATCCATCCACCCACCTATCCGTCCATCTGTCCATCCATCCATTCAACCATCCATCCACCCACCTGTCCATCCATCTATCCATCCATCCACCCACCCACCTATCCGTCAGTCCGTCCATCCACCCATCCACTCACCCATTTATCCATCCATCCACCCATCCGTGCATCTCTGCACCCATCCATCTTCCCACCCATCCATTCAGTGAGTAAATATTAAGTTCCTGCTGTATACCAGTTAACTCTTCTTGGTGCTGGCAGTCAAAAAAGAGAGAGATTTTCATTCTCAATGAACTTGCCTGCTACTGAGGGAACAGATGATATGAAAGCATGTGAGAAGTAATGCGGTCCGATGGGCATTGCTGTGGTGGCTGGGTTGGAAGGGATGGTGGTGCTCATTTAAGGAAGGCCTCCTTTGCCAAGGGCATATGACCTGGATCCTGCTGGAGAAATAACCTTGTCGTGATCTGGGATAAGAGTGTTCCTGGCAGAGGGAGCGGCCAGGGGTCTTGAAGCGGGACTGCACTCGGCCTGTTTACAAAACAGGAAGAGTGCCGTGTGGTTGATGGTGAGTATGGAGGACCTTGGCAGGAGGTGATCTTAGAGAAGGGGACGGGTGGGGTTTTTGAGGACTTTGTGGATCGGGGTCTGGAGTTTAGGATTTGTATTCTGAGTGCTATGGGGAGCTGTGGGAAGATACTAAGCAATGTCCCCTCTACTGCCTGTCTCTTTAATTGCCACACAGGTAGCGCAAGGGCGATACAGGGAGGGGCTGGTGGTGGCTGAGCCACAGTGGAGACAGAAGAGTGGGCAGGTGGGGCTCTACTAAGGTAGAGCTGATGGAACTTACTAATGGGAGGTTTGGATCTGTGAAGGTCACAGGGAGAGTGTTTATATGCCCTCCTTCCCAAATACATGTAGACAGTGAGACTGGGTATTTGGAGTTTCCCCAGACTGGATAAGCTTATCTTCCTTCCAGCTTTCTTTCGGAGACTGCTTAGAAGCTCTGTGAAGCCACGCCCAGTAGGTGAGGGGATGGTAACGCATGTGGCCTGGGGCAGTGTTTCTCCACCAGCAAGGGGCAGATCACCTAAGAATATTGCGAAAATGCCGAATCTGAGAATCATCTGACTGACTCCGTGGGTCTAGAGTCTGAGATTGTGCCTTTCTGAAAGGCTCTTCGGTGATGTCGGCACAGCCTGAGTTTGAATCCCACTTCCCCTCCTACACAGAGTCACAGAACAGTGCCAGACCCTGTGTATCTTCAGGGCGGGTTGTGTGGGGCCAGGAGGCACTCTCTCAGGGCTGAGCCCGTTCTTCCACGAGGACATCTCAGACTTGTGGCTCTAAAGTCCTCTCCAGAGACTCAAGGACTTTCCTTTGTGGACAGAGAAGACCTTGTTCCTTTGTCCTTTTGGGAACAGAGTTCTGCAGTAATGATTTCCCAGCTCATAGCTGTGTGCACTCATCTCTTCAGGTCTGATCTCTAGAACTACGTTCCTTCGAGGGGATGTATTTTACATGAAAAAGGAGCCTTTAGAGCAAAAAGACCTGTAGGCAAGAAGCCACGTGACTGCCTGATTAAGCAACCCTGTGTTACTAACAGAATGCATTTACTTGGAGTCCGGGTGGGAGAAATGAGAGGTAATTACCAGAGATGTTAACAGTGGGATGATCCCTTTCGACAGAGAGGAAGTTCACCTCCAACGCAGTGCCTCTAGGTCTGTATCTGTTTCTTGATGAAATGGGAAAGGAATCGTCAAGAAGTTTCGCATGATGCATTTCCCAGCCGAGCATTACTGTAAGTGAAAACCATTAACCAGGCTGTTGGAGTTCAGGCTGTTTTGAAAGGAGTGTGCTCCCTTCTAGAAGGGTCTAGCTGAACCATATTGATCACCCCGGGGCCAGCATGCTTTATTGAGGCAGGATTCCACATGGAAGCTTTTTGTAAGTGAAATGAACATTTGATTACTGGGAGAAAATTACTGTGACCTGTTATTTGGTTTCCCAGCCGATGCCATTGATTCTCCTAGTTCTTAATAATCTGTCCCATTTCATACCAGATGAGATACTGAAGCTCCTTGACTCTTGGTCTAAACATTTAGGGTTATTGTACCAAGTTCATATTCCAGCTTCCTTCTGTCTAATCTTTTGACTTCCTCAGGGATGTGGCTTATATCATTACAGGTTATTAAATTATCATGTGGTTGTTTGCATTTTTATTATGTTCTCTTGTAATAAATGCAAACCTTCCCTTGAGAGCCTACATAGATGTAACTCAGCAGATCGGGGGACATTGAACGATCTTGATCCGCCTCCGCCAAAACAACCCAAAGCCTCTCTTGTTTCTGAGTGGGAAGCCATTCAGTGAAGTCTGTTAAAACTCACTCAATTTGTGGTTTTATTTCTCCAGAGAAGCCTGATTCCTCCAATTCTTGATGTTTGTTTTCCTCATTTGTTTCTCCTCTCTTCAGGGAATTACAGCGAACTCCAGGGAAGGCGGCTAAAGGGGAGGAAACAGGCATGGTCTAAGATAGCCCTTAATGAAGCAGTCTTTAGTTCATAATGTGGTCCTAGAATTAAGGCAGTGGCTTTTTATAGAAATACTCCCAGCATAAGCACATGCCCATTTGTACTCCATACTCTGTAAGCCAGCACATTTCCTTCCTGGAGGAGGATTCAGAGTGAGGGCTCTGATCACAAAGCTGAAAAACGTTCTCTGCCAACCAAATGAAAGTCACGCCCATGGTGTGGCCACAGTGCTTCTTAGAGGTGTGATTGCAGGCAGAAATGGCACGCAGAGGTGGTTAGACTTTCCTGTGTGAATAAAGGTAAGCCTTACGTGAGATGTTTTTCACCAGGACGTGCCATGTCTTGTAAGAGAATGATAAGAACCGCACTCAGAAAATGTCTCCATGATGCCAGCCAGGATTCTGCCAAGAGGTATCACAGGCTTAGGAGCCAGACAGTCGTACGTTGAAATCTGTCCCTGATACCTTCTGGCTGTGTGATCTTAGGAAAGATACAAAGCTGTTCTAATCTCGAGTCTCCTCCAGAAAATAATAGAATAATGCCTTCTTGGCAGCTGGAAAGCTACGAGAAATTAACAAATGATGTGTGGTAAGTTCCTACCATACTGTTTGCCTTTGTCTCTGCAGATTGTTGTGTTTAAGACAAAACAAAATGGGGGCACGTGGGTGGCTCAGTCGGTTAAGTGCCTGACTCTTGGTTTCAGCTCAGGTCATGATCTCAGGGTGGTGAGATCGAGCGCCACCTTGGACTCTATGCTCAGAGCTGAGTCGGCTTGGTTCTCTCTCTCTCTGTCCCTCTCTGCCCTTCCCTCCACCCGCTCACTCTTTCTCTCTCTCTCAAAATAAATAAAATCTTTTTTTTTTTAAGATTTTATTTATTTATTTGACAGACAGAAATCACAAGTAGGCAGAGAGGCAGGCAGAGAGAGGGGAGAGGCAGGCTTCCCGCTGAGCAGAGAGCCCGATGTGGGGCTTGATCCCAGGACCCTGAGATCATGACCCGAGCCGAAGACAGAGGCTAACCCACTGAGCCACCCAGGCGCCCCTCAAAATAAATAAAATCTTTAAGAAAAAGATAAAACAAAACAAAAATATTAAGTTGGATCTTAACAACTAGTCTCTTATGGAAGAACTTCGTGTTTTCATATTCTTTGGATCGAAGTAAGCCAACAAGCTTCTCCTAATTTCTGACCATTTCCTTCCTCCTGGCTCTTTAGAATGGCCCAGAACACACTGTGGCAGGTGTCTCTGCTGATGCAAATGCTAGGAACATCGTCATGATAAAGCTGTCTTCCTGGACACTGGTGGCCGAGCGGATGGGGTTGCTCCGTGTGCCAAGCTGAGTCTGCCTCGCAGTCCGGGCTGTGGCAGCAGTGTGCCAAGGACAATTACTGGAACTGGGTGTCCAAGGCCAGTGATCGCAAGACTATCTCCTCTCTTTTCTGCCCTGTCGAGGCATCTTGCCGTGGGTGACACGTCCATGTGAGGAGTAGTGTGGGAGCCATAACTCGGGGGTCAAAGCCAGGTGAAGGTGAGTGAGAAAGGGAGTCCTTGCTCTAGACACGGAGTGTTTTCTGAGCGGAGATTGAATGAGATGCAGAAAGCGCATGCTCCTCTTTCGTTTCTGGTGTTCTTGGCTTGTGCGAAGGTGTCTCTTTCAACACATCTTATTTTCTAAGCATGAAGTCAAAGGGAGATAATGTGACCCAGTTAATATGATAGGGCTGTGGCGTTCCCCAGGGACGCATCTGTTGCTATCCAACACACATGGGGCTGGCTCCCTGCTCAAGAACAGAGCCAGGATGTCCGCTTGCCAGGCCACATAACAACACTGCTCTCCGCGCTCTGGTCCTGGGTCAGGCAGTAGCCGCTTTCTTTTTCTTTTCTTTTCTTTCTTTTTTTTTTTTTTTTTTTTTAAAGATTTTATTTATTTGACACAGAGAGAGAGAGATCACAAGTAGGCAGAGAGGCAGGCAGAGAGAGAGAGGGGAGGAAGCAGGCTCCCTGCGGAGCAGAGAGCTCGATGCAGGGCTCTATCCCAGCACCCTGCGATCATGACCTGAACTGAAGGCAGAGAGACTTAACCCACTGAGCCACCCAGGCGCCTCCAGTAGCCACTTTCTGATGGAGGTGAAAATACCACTGCCATGGTATTTTCAAATGTTTCTGTTCTCCAAGCTAGAGGTCACAATTCTTCGAGGAAGTGCATTTTCTTTTACATTTGATCATATTTCTTTTTTTTAATTAATTCTTCACATTGTTTACTTTTTTTTAAAGATTTTATTTACTTATTTGACAGAGAGACAGATCACAAATAAGCAGAGAGCAGGCAGAGAGAGAGAGGGAAGCAGGCTCCCCACTGAGCAGAGAGCCCGATGTGGGGCTCAATCCCAGGACCCTGAGATCATGACCTGAGCTGAAGGCAGAGGCTCCAACCCACTGAGCCACCCAGGCGTCCCTACTTTTTTAAAAATTGTGTTATATTAGTCACCATACAGCATATCGTTAGTTTTTGATGTAGTGTTCCATGATTCATTATATACGTATAATACCCAGTGGTCCATGCAATACATGGACCTCCTAATACCCATAACCAGGCTCCTCCCCCACCTTCCTCCCCTCTAAAACCTTCAGTTTGTTTCTGGGACTCCACAGGCTCTCATGGCTTGTCTCCCCCTCTAATGTATCCCCTTTCCTTTCCTTCTCCGAATGTCCTCCATGTTATTCCCTATGTTCCATGAGTAAGTGAAACCATAGGATAATTGACTCTCTCTGCTTGACTTATTTCACTCCGCATAATCTCCAGTCCAGTCCAGTCCGTGTTGATAAAAAAGCTGGGTGTTCATCCTTTCTGATGACCGAGTAATAGTCCATTGTATACATGTACCACATCTTCTTTATCCATTCATCTGTTGAAGGGCATCTCGGCTCTTTCCACAGCTTGGCTATTGTGGACATTGCTGCTGTGAACATTGGGGTACATATGGCCCTTCTTTTCACTACGTCTGTATCCTTGGGGTAAATACGCAGAAGTCCAATTGCCAGGTCATAGGGTAGCTCTATTTTTAATTTTTACCCCAATGATCGTATTTCTAGTACCATCTTAGACCTGCTTATCTATGAAGTTTCCCCAAACTGTGTCTCTCCTGGCTTCTAGCTTTTATTAGACATAAAAGATCTCATTGCTGCAATAGTTCTCCTGGTTGGGCATGGTTCTGTTATTCTCTGGCCTCCAGGGTCATTTGGGTCTTTTCTGGAGGGGATAAGAAGGCTGTACTCACTTCTTCATTTCCAGCTGATCTGGAAAAATCCAGCTAAAGGAATTTAACATTTTATTTTATTTTATTATTTTAAAGATTTCATTTGAGATTTATTTATTAGGGAGAGAGAAAGTGAGCACGAGCACAGGGTGGTGGGGAGAGGCAGTGGGAGAATCAGACACCCTGCTGAGCAGGGAGCTTGATGCCAGGCCTGATCCCAGGACCCGGAGCTCATGACCTGAGCTGAAGGCAGATGCCCAACCGACTGAGCCACCCAGGCGCCCTGAGAGTTTAACATTTTAGACACAAGATACTAGCATCACACCCAGTAAGTAGGGGCCAGCTGCCCCTTCCTTTCACCATGAGATCCCAGAGCATGCCTTCTTAATGGAGGTGAAATCATCCCTATTGGAGGGGTAATGGCTTCCTTTAGGTGGGGAGAGGCACAAAAGCTTATTACCTTTTTAATTTATTAAGCATAGATTTACATCCAATTTGCAAACATACACAATATCTGTGGTATTAAAATTTCATGCGGGCCAGTTAGGAAGAAGTGTCTGCAAAGGCTCTTTGAAGGTGATCATGAGAAAAAAGGTTTGAAAACACTGCTTTAGACTCTTACTCTTGATGCTTCCTTGTCCCTATTCACAAAACAATAATTCCTAAAAGGAAACCCCTTGCTCTCTGCTTGGGTTGAAGATGTCATCAGATGTACTTCTGGAAGAAGGGTAGACTGCTGTATTTCCAGCTGAAAAGCTGCTCGGAACTCTTTGGGGCAAACCATCCATGAGTTTTAAACAGCATCAGGGTCTCCCGGAGAGATTTCAAAGGGTAACTCCTTGGACTCCCCCCCCCCCAAATGTACCCCAGAATCTTCTGGAGCTCTGCACATCACTTGGATGATTCCTAAATAGCCAACCCAGCACGAAGTCCACAACCACTGATCTAGAACAAGGGGAGAAAGTGTTTTAGACGAGACTGCTGACCCAGAGCCGAAAAATGAGACTGTCTTGTGGGTCTTACCCTCCCCGCCCCTCCCGACCCTGCCCCCCAGCCCTGCACTTCAGCAAACTAGACGGCGCTTGGTTCACCAAACACTCCTCAGCTTTTCCCACCTCCGTGCATTTGCTTATTAGATTCTCTCTCCACTCGGATTCCCTTTCTTTCCCCGTAACCTGTCCGCAGTCGACGTGTTCTTACAAGACCTACTTTTGACGATTCCCGCTATGGGAAGCTTTCCCGAACCTCCGTAGTGTCCTTTTTGCACTTAACACTTTCTGCCTCACATTTTGACTATTTGCACCTGTTGTCTTCCTTTCTCCTCCGATTTTCTTGAGGCATAGCTTAAAACCCATAAAACCCATCCATTCTAAGTATACAATGAAATGATTTTTTACTTAAGTTATAAAATAATGCAACCATCACCAGAGTCCGGATTTAAAGCATCTCCCGTCGCTCCAAAAAATTTGCTCATGCCTTTTTGCAGTCAAATTCCATCCCATTCCAGCCAAGACAACCTACTTACTTTCTTTTTTTGCCTTTCCTGGACATAGCATAGACTTGGAATAATGCAATATATAGTCTTTTACCTCTCAATTAGCATGATCTTTTAGAGGTGAATCTGTGCTGGAGTATATATTGGTAATCTGCTCCATTTTATAGCTAAATAATGTTCTTTGCTATTGGGTTTTAGTAGATATTATATTAACTGGATTAGATTAGTGTTTGATTTTTTTTGGGCTTTATCATGTTTTGTTGATCTAGTGACCATTGGTGGACATGTGGGTAGTTTTCAGTTTGGAGTTACTATGAATATTGCTATCATAGTCTTTGTGTAGACATATGTTTTCAATTCTCTTGGGTGGATTGGGGGTGGAATTCTTGGTTCAGGTAAATTCATATATAACTTTTTTTTGGTGTGTGTGTGTGTGTGTGTAAGAAGAGAGCAGGTTGGGGGGAGGGCTAGAGGGAAAGAGAGAGAATCTTAAGCGGGCACCATGCCCAGTGCAGAGCCCCATTCAGGGTTTGATCTCACACCACTGAGATCATGACCTGAGCCAAAATCAAGAGTTGGACATTTCACCAGCTAACCCACTCAGCCAAATATATAACTTTTTAAGAAACTGCCCAATTATTTTCCAGAGAGACTGTGACCACTTTATCTGTTACATTCCCGCCAGCGATGTGTGTGGCTTCCAGTTCTCCCTCATGCAGGTGAATGCTCCGTATCGTTGCTGTTTTGTTATTATACCCATTCTAAGGTGTGGGTAGTGGCACCTTGTGATTTTTAGTTGCTTTCCCTAAAGACTAATGATGCTGAACATCTTTTCAAATGCTTATTAAACATTCTTGTGTTGTCTTTGGTGAAATTGTTCAAATTAGTTGCCTCTTCTTTAAATTGGGTTGTCATTTTATTGTTTAGTTGTAAGTTTGGTAGGAAGTGGTGCTGAAATCATCTTTAACCTTAACTGATTTTCTGACCGGTTGTTTAATCCATTATTGTGAGTCTGACGCGCTGCCTACTGCGCTAAGGAGGCACCTGTTTAATCCATTATTGAAAGGGCTTTTAGTCTCTCCAGCTGTTATCATTGAATTGTTCATTTCTCTTTTCAGTTTGTCAACTTTGGCTTCATGTGCTTTGGGGCTCTTAAGGTTGGTGTCATTGGTTCACATCTGCCATTTTGTAGTCTCTGTCTTGGGTCTTTTTTGCTGCACTGTCCCTTCTTTATTGCCTTCTTTCATGTTAAATAGATGCTTTCTTGAGTTTCATTTTAATTCCTTCTCCCGTTTGAATTACTTTCTTAGTGATTGTTTTTACAATATGCATCTTAAGTTATCAAAGTCTGTTTAGATCAGTACTAACTTAATTTCTATAAAATGTGAAACCTTAATTCCTATAAAATAGGAAACTTTCGCTCTAATACAGATACATTACTTTCCCTTGTTTGTGTTATTATCATATATATTAAATCTATACATGCTGTGAATTTTAACAATGCAGTGTTACTGCTTTATGCAATCCCCTGCCTTTAAAGGAAAAGGAAAAGTATATACAGCCTTTTGTATTTACCGCCATATCAAACTTTTCTGGGGCTCCTTATTTCCTTGTGTATATATTTTTTATATACATACGTACATACATATATATGGTGTTGTTTTATTTCTACTTAAGGAATTACTTTAGTATTACATCCAAGGAAAATCTGCCAGCAGTGAATTCTCCTAGTCTTTATTTATCTGGTAAAGTCTTTATTTTGCTTTTATTTTTAAATAATAGTTTTGCTTGGTATAGAATACTTGGTTGACAGTTTCTTCTTTCAGATCTTTAATTAGATCATTCCATTGCTTTCTGATTTAGCTGTTAATTTAATGAGGATCTCTTATGTGTTTTTGTTTCTCAGATCTGATATTGAACCCCTCTAGTGTATTTTTCATTTCAGTTACTATACTTTTCAACTCTAGAATTTCCATTTGGGGTGTGTGTGTGTGTGTGTGTGAGAGAGAGAGAGAGAGAGAGAGAGAGATATCTGTGTCATTATTCAGATAATCTATTTGTTGGATTATTAATATACTGCTGTTTAATTTCTTAAACATGGGTTTCTTTTGTGTTTTGAACATATTTATAGTAGGTGCTTTGAATCTGTCTGCTCTGTCCAACATTGGAGCCCACTTCCAGATGACTTTTATTTTATTAATCTTTTTTTTTTTTTAATTTAAGTTATCTTTGTGCCCAATGTGGGGCTTGAATTCATGAAGAGATCAAGAATCACACAATCCTTTGAGCCAGTCAGGGACTCCCAGATGACTTTTATTAACCGCTCTTTTGCCCTTCAGTAAGGAAGGGCCATGCTTTTCTGTTTGTTTTTTGCATGACCCTTTATTTTTTGTTGAAAATTGGACATTTTAGTAATATACCTAGCAGCACTGGATTTGTTTTTTTGTCCTCCCACACTCTCCCCGTTCCTGCCCATGGTTTGTTGTTATTCTGTTTAATTATTTGCCTGAACTAAATCTGTGGTATCTGTCTCTCTTGTGATGTGTGGCCATTGATGTATTGGCTCAGTTCTTAAATTTCTGGTTCTTCTTTTTCTTTGATTGTAAATTCTTATTTTTATTTTAGATCCTGGCTTCCTAGGGGTTGCCTCTGTGTCGGCATAGTCAATGGTTGGTCAGAGTTTGTGTTCAAATGCCTCAAGTGCTAAGGTTGCATTCAAAATTAAGGATTTTTTTAAATTAAAGATTTGTTTATTAGAGAGAGAGAGAGATAATGTGAACAGGGGAGGGGGAGAGAGAGAGAAAGAATTGTTAAGCAGATTCCCCACTGAGTATGGAGCCCAACCCAGGGCTTGATCCCAGAATCCCAAGATCATGACCTGAACTGAAATCAGTAGTTGGCCACTCAACCAACTGAGCCACTTAGATGCCCCTCAGATTAAGGCACTTTTTAAGTTTCTCCAGCTTTTCCTTTCTTCTGGGTCCTTTTGCATTTCCTTAGTCTATGCATATAGGCTCACAGTCAGCCCGGAAGGAGTAGAGAAGGTAGACCCTCTCTGGGTACTCCTCCACTTCTGCATGGCCTTTCAGTTAGCCAGAAATGTGTGGAGATCTTATTAAGGACTCTTACGGCTGGTCTTGCTGTTGAATTTTCTGTCTAGTCTGCCAGTCTGCTTGTCCTCACCAGCATCAAAACCTCAAAGTAGCTGATGTTTGCCATTCATTTTCCATTGGGATGACTTTTTTTACTGACAGCACCCCTGCGTGTGGTTTTTCATGTTCCACTTTAAATCAGGTGGACTCCTTCCAACCATGAGGCTGTTGGTTTGCATGGCCAACTCGTGTGATTGAACTCGTGTGATTCCCAACCAGCACGGGAGGGAAAGAACCCAGATTCCTCCGGCTTTTATCAGAGCTGAGTTCAGAAGTTTTTCATGAAAAAATGCTCCTCAGTTTGTTGCATGTTTTAGTTGATATCCAGAGTCTTGAAATGATGGTTTTTGTCTTTTATATTTTTTTTTACAATTTCATCCATATTTTAAAAAATAAAATATCCATATTTTAAAAATTTTTGAAGGGGCAGGGGGTGGGAGGTTGGGTGAGCCTGGTGGTGGGTATTATGGAGGGCACATTTTGCATGGAGCACTGGGAGTGGTGTGTAAACAGTGAATTCTGATACATTGAAAAGAAATTGAAAAAATTTAAAAAGTAAAATAAAGAGCACCCTTACCACGATAAAAAAAAAAAGTATTTTTTAAAGATTTTTAAAATTTATTTTAGAGAGAGAGTGTATGCACAAACAGAAGGAGGGACAGAAGGAGAAGGAGAGAAGCAGCCTCCCTGCCGAGTGTGGGGCTTGGTCCCATATCCTTGAGGTCATGACCTGAGCCAAAATCGAGAGTCAGTCGCCTAACCAACTGAGCCACCCAGGTGCCCCTTGTCCAGTTTTATTATTGTTTTTGAGGAGAGAATTGGTCAAGTTTCTCGTGCTGCTGTTCCAGCCCCATTGTCTTTTCCCAGCTTCAAGAGAGCAAAAAATCACATGGCAGTTAATAGGAGGGACTCTGACACCAGATTGTCTGAGCTTGAATCCTGGCCCGGCCGTTTACTACCTGCCAGACCTTGGACAAGTTACTTAATTTCTGGGCCTCTGTGACCTCATCTGTAAAATGGGGATAATAATAGTACTACCGGGGCACCTGGCTGGCTCAGGTGGCAAAACCTCTGACTCTTCATCTCAGGATTGTGAGTTTAAGCCCCATGCTGGGTGCAGAGATGACTCAAAAAAAAAAAAAAAAAATCGGGGCACCTGGGTGGCTCAGCTGGTTAAGTGTCTGCCTTCAGCTCAGGTCACTATTTCAGGAGCTCCATATTGGGCTCCCTGCTCAGCGGGGAGCCTGCGTCTCCTTCTCCCTCCGCCCTTACCCCCCCCCCCCCCAACCTCAACCCTGGTTTGTGCTCTCTGGCTCTTTCAGTCTCTCTGTCAAATAAGTAAATAAAATCTTTAAAGAAATGTTTTAAAAAAAATTAGTAGTACCTAACCTACTGAGGTTGTTGTAGGAATGATACGGATTTAGCATATGCAGAGTGATAGGAGCAGAGCTGGGCACACGGTAAATGCTCTAAAATGTTCGTACTTGTGAGTTCACTGAGGGAGGGACTCTGTCTTATCTCCGATCTCAGCCCCCATATCCTCCGTCTGGTACTTGGCACATAGTCAGCTCTTCTAACCCTCGAACCACCATTATAAGTGATGCTTGACATTCCCAGGAAATGAGGGCAGCTCCCAGAGTAACTGCAGGTAAAGGACGAGAGACTGCAAGGGACCCAAGGAACAGATGGCTTTGTGTCTGGTTGAGGCCAAGTGTTGGTCAGTCTTCGTCTTGGGCTCATGTGTTTTTCCTCCCAGCCCCAGGAACTGCCTACAATGCCCGGTGCTGCTCACATACCATATTGAACTGGAGCCTGCCTGGGTCTGCCGACTTGTGTTTGTTTCCAAGAACCTAATTAGCACTATTGTTACCATTTCCAAAGTTTCCTTGCATCAGGCACCTCCAGGAATGGATAAAGCCGCTTGGTGTGACGCTTACTTAGGTTCGTATTTATTTATTTATTTATTTATTGACAGAGAGAAATCACAAGTAGATGGAGAGGCAGGCAGAGAGAGAGAGAGGGAAGCAGGCTCCCTGCTGAGCAGAGAGCCCGATGCGGGACTCGATCCCAGGACCCCGAGATCATGACCTGAGCCGAAGGCAGCGGCTTAACCCACTGAGCCACCCAGGTGCCCCTTACTTAGGTTCTTTTAAAGGTTTTTTATTTATTCATTTGACAGACAGAGATCACAAGTAAGCAGAGAGGCAGGCAGAGAGAGAGAGAGAGGAGGAAGCAGGCTCCCTGCCAAGCAGAGAGCCCGATGCGGGACTCGATCCCAGGATCCTGGGATCATGACCTGAGCTGAAGTCAGAGGCTTTAACCCACTGAGCCACCCAGGCGTCCCCTTATTTAGGTTCTTAGGCAAAGGGAAAGGGCCACTGGGGAGCTGTGGGAAGGCAGGGAACTTGAGTGTGTGGTTCATCAGCCCAGGCTCCTGCTCGCCCGGACGGGGCCACCGTGCCAATGGGAAATCGGTGCTCCTTCCTCCATGCACACGATTGGGGTGAACAGAGTCCCTGCTGGATTCAGGGCTCACTCACCACCGAGGCAGGAAGCCTTTGTGCAGGGAAGCATACATGTCACATTGCTGTATGTAGTGACATGGCTTAGCCACCCTGCACCCCGCTCTGTGCTCAGGAGCTGGGTTGCAGACATAAGCCAATCTTTGCCCCCAAGGAACTTTCAGCCTTCAGGAGGAACACCAGACATTCCAAAATAATGCCGGCCCCATGGGAGTCTATATCGAGAACCGTGGTTGTGAGGGAGAAGGAGAGGCCCGGAGAATTTCTGGAGGAGGCAGCACTGGACTGCTGACTAAGTGGGGGTTTCCGAAGCGAGTAGAGTGGGCTGGTGTTTTGGCCCCTTTGAAAGCTGGGGGGAATGAGACAGATCCAGATCTGCATAGGAAAGTTGCAGCTAGGGATTGCTGCAGGGGCGAGGCTGGGAGGCAGAATGTGGCCCCATGTCGGGGTCTTTTCCCTGGAGACAAGGAGTTTGGGCTTTTCTGGCTCACAGCGGGCATCACTGGAGGGTTTTAAGGAGAGAATGAATTGGGGATGGGTTGAATGATGGGTTGAATGAGGTGAGACAGGAAAGAGAGCAGCGGCCAGTGCTATGCTCTGGGGACATTTCCGGTTTCTGAGACCCGGGATGGTGCAGATGTCAGAGAAGTACTGATTTCATCGAGGGAGAGATCAGAAGGGCTGGGCTTGCTGAGCCCCGGGGTAGGGGTCCTGGAGGGGGTGGAGAGCAGGATGCTATGTTGGGACCCGTGGAGGCTGGGTGCTTCCTGGGGAGGGGCTCTGCAGCTCAGAGGTGTGGTGTGGCTGCAGGCAGAGACGGGGTGCCACCAGCATGCTGGAGATAAGAGAACATGGGGATTCCTCTCCCGCCGTTTTTGTACAGTGACTTAAAACCAGAAGTGACTGTGGAGAATTCTGGCCACAGAGAGCAAGGGAAGAGGAGGAGGAGAGGTTTGGGGGTGGTCGAGGGGGTGGGCGTTGGAGGAAAGTGGAGGACAGCAAGTTGTTCCCGTCAGCTGTGTCAGAAATCAGAGAAAGCCGTGTGAGGAGGGCAGGGAAGCACATTTAGGAAGCAGGAGCTCAGTGCGGACCCGCATCCGGAGCGGCTTCCCGTGGCCGTAGCACGGTGGTGACGCCCAGTCGTGTGAGATTGACCTGAGCGTCCAAAGCAGGGAAGTGTTCCCAACAAATGGGGACGTTCTCGACGCCTCTGCATGGAAGGGAAGAAGAAAGGGAGCGACAGGAATGGAAATCGATGCAGCCCCTGTGGGAAACAGGACACAGGTTCTTCAAAACATTCAAAGTAGAACTACCAGATGATCCGGTCAGTCCGCTGGTGGGTGTATATACACCCCAGACATGAACACACTAACTCAAGAAGTTACATGCATGCCTGTGTTTATCAGCATTATTTACATTAGCTGTGGTACGGAAGCAACCTACGTGTTTACTAATGGGTGAATCCATAAAGAGGGGATTTTGAGTTGTTGAATATGGATGGAAATTGGGCGTGTTTGTGGATACGGTAGAGAAGGAGCTAGTGCAGGGGGGAAGAGAGCATAGGGCAGAGAGGTGAAGCAAGGTGTTCAGGGGGCAAGAAGGTGGCAGGTGCGCGGAGGGACCTGCCGAGTGGAAGGCAGAGATGCCCCTTCCCTGGGTGGAGCGAAGCAGGGAGTCTTACAGCGCGTTCCCTCCTTTATCTTTCCGGCGAGCAGGAGCCCACCTTTGGCTTGGACAGAACGAGGCACTGCTGTCACCTCCTACACTAATGATAACCTCTCCATGACTTTGCGCCGTTACAGCTGTGGTACTTTTGGTACCTGGTTTGGTCTATATTGGTCCAGCATTTTCAGCACCTTGAACAAGGGAACATGCATCCAACACATGGTAGACTGTTGTACTCACGGTCGAGCAAGACCAGGTAGTGACAGGTTTACTTTTATTTTAACATGGGGGAGGGGGCGCTGAACTGGATGGGGCAGCAGGAGATGGAACTGTCGCTTACAGGTATGTGATCCTGGGCAAATTACTTCATTCCTCTGCATTTCTGGTTCCTCCCTGTAAAATGGGAATGGGCTGGATCCTTCTCAGCACCCACGTTAGCAGTAACATGCATCGTTCCTGTGGTCGGTCACTGCGTGTCTTAGGGAAGCTGAGGGGGTTCGGTGCCTGAGATGTACTGGACAGACGGGCGGCAAAATCCGCAGGGAGCTGGTGTGAGCAGATTAAGAAAGATGAACTCTTCAGTGTGTGTGATTGTTGCCTTCAACTGCTCTGACCCCAGAGTTTTGACTTTCTTCTTCTTGAGGCTTTCCCGCCAGCGCTGCGCGCAAATGGGCATTGTTTGGTTCTGGTCTGTGTTTATCTTGTACCTGGATGCTCAGGCTTTGGTGAACGTATTATTTTCTTATCAGCTTATTTGTGGGTTCATTTCTTTGAGTGGATATAATTAAGTGGAAGCAGATTATCATGGTATTTAGGACTTAGGTATTAGGGCTTAAATACGCGTCCGGTGGGTTGCTGTTGAGGAATGTATATGTAATGATTTTGTACCCTCTTCTGGTAGAAGCAGTTTTGGTATGTAGCACACGCCTGTGGAATTACAAGTAGGATTGGAAAACCAGGAAAGAAATGGAATGCTTATTTGCAGCCCTGGCGTCCCTTTCCATTTCTCAAACATGGCGGTAGGTTTGAGTCCGAGATTCCTGGTAAGCAAGGCAAAAAGGGAAATGCAGCTATAATCAGACTGTTGGATAGCCTTTGGTTGGAGGTGAGGCTGGGAGAATCCAAAAAATTAGTTCCTTGGAGCAGCAGACCTTTTTCTAGTACTTAAACACATTTCTCCTATCTCCTGTCTTAACCCAGTGTTTCTGAAAATAGATACATATTTTTTCCAGGGATGCTCAGGATTTTAAAAAATGGGTAGCAGAATTTCAAGAAATGCTACGTACTGTATACTTTGATGGATAATTAACAATGAATGTTACCATTTGGGAATCTTTCGTAAATCTAGCCGTAAGGAAACCTGTTTATCTTTGTTCACCATTGGGTTTTCAAAATTATATATGACTTCAAAGCACTTTCCCACCCTGGAGAGCTTTTAACAATAATTAAAACTTTTAAAAAAATTTAAATAGTCTTTCACAGTAAGAGACAGAGGACAGGAGGGCGGGCAGTGGAAGGAGAGAGAGACGGAACCTCGGACAGGCGGCACTTGGGCATGGAGCCTGATGCAGGGCTCGATCTCATGACCTCGAGGTCATGACTTGAGCTGAAACCAAGAGTCTGATGCTCAGCTGACTGAGCCACCCAGCTGCGCCCTCCTTTTTTTTTTTTTTTTTTTCCTTTTTATAAAAGCAAGTTTGTTACTAATTGCTTGGGACTGCCTCTGCTTACTTGATGGAACCCACCTGCTTACTTAACGATGTGGATGGGGGAGAGCTCCACTGAGGCCGGGATAGGGGTGCTCCATCCCTCTGGTGTGGGGCCAGTGACTGGGCTTCAGTCCTGGCCCCTCCCTCTGCTTACCGTGTGGCTGTCAGCAGGACTGTCATCTTCTCCAGCGTCCAGTTCCTTATCTGTAAAATTATACTCTCAGTATCACCTACCGTATGGAATCACAGTGTAGAATTAATATGTCAACATATGTAAGGTCTTCAGTACTGTATGTCACATAAGAAATTAGAAACTGTTGAAGATGGCTATAGTTAATATCACCCTGTTCGGGAGCCTGCTGTGATGCCACATTCCTCCCATGGTACTAACCATGCTGTTTCTTTGGGTACTGACTGTGCTTTGAGACTCGTTCGCCCTTGGTGATCACTGCTTATTTTCCTAGTTGCCATCTCCATGATTCTAGTTGAGGGCATCTCCAGCCCCTGGTTTAGGCCTTTGGATGGCCCAGAGAGTCAGTGTGTGGTTTTTCAGCTCAGCTGACGGTAAGCCTGGACCCTAGGGCATCGATAGAAGTCTAATTCGGTGGAAACAATTCTGCCTGGGGGGGTGTTTGCCTGCATAAGTTGTTAGTATGTTAGAAATCTCTTTCTTGAGACTACCTCTGGTCTTCTAAACATTGTGGTTGAATGCTGAGGAAATCATTTAACCCCTGCTGTTCTTCAAGTTTCTCTAACAGAAGAGATTGGGCGCCACATAAATTGTGAACTGAAAGAATGAAGTCATAAAAGGTGCTAAACCCAGATTATGAATAACAGCCTGATGCGGACATTTCTGATGCTGACTGTGGAGCTCAGTTACAGAGTGGACGAGCGTTCTGTTAGTTTTACCCTGCGGAGAGGGAGAATCTTTGTTTTCCATGATGGACCACTGAGCTACAGAAAAAAATCAATGATGAAATTTATGAGTAGGAGGCCATTCAATTCGGAGATTCTGTTTTAGAAGAGAATCCTAAAATGTTACACATTCTCATAGAATTAATTGAACATAAAATTTCGCTACACGTAAGGAGCAATAAAAAGTGTTTCTGTTGTATTTTAGGGCCATTTAGGGAAGAGAGGTAGCAGAAGAGATGAGAGAAGCTAAGAAACGGGTTGTAGAGGGGAAAGTAGTCTGAGAAAGAGGCGAATAATGAAATAGGATATAGGGAATGGCAGAGACGGGCTTAGAGCAGAGACCAGTAAGACTTAAGGACAGCCAGGTGGCAACGCTCACTCAGGGTAATCAGAGAAAAGGTGGTTGTTCCGGGTACAGAGGGAGTCACTGGGCTCCCAGGACACTGCCACATCAAAGGGGAAAGTCATGTTGCGTATTCGCAACCCCAGGCATAACTGCTGTTACAGTGATGAACATCGTACAGAACATTTCCCTTGCATTTGAACCCGTGGCAAGCTGTGAGGGCAGGATTTTCATCTGCACATTACAGATGGGGAAAGGGAGTTACGGGTGTGTTAAGTGCCTTGCCTAAGGTCCCACAGGTAATGTTTGACTCCCTAAATCTCTCGTGTTTTCCACCTGCCCCTTCACGTGTACTGATGACTTTGGTGAGGGCTGAAGGCCAGAGTTAGGTCTAAATCAGGGATTCTCTGTAATTCTTACTGTGCTTTTTGAGAACAGTGGTTGGAAGAGGACAGCCATTTATTATGTGGTCATCATACAGGCTAACTCATCCGCCAGCAACGTAGCAACAGTGACTAAATGCCTCTTTTCCCCACTGACCTGCAAGGCAGAGGAGCGATCTGTTTGCCACCAGGGCAATTACGGGAGATGTTGTCTTCTGTTACTTGGTTCTGCAAACATCACATCCTGGAATTCACCAGCGAATGCCTTGTGTGCGGCATTTCCCTTGTGCCCTAAATTACGTGCTCCAAGGAGCTGCTGTTCAGATGAAAAACAAAACCACACACAGTGCCTCGTTTACCCAATGAAATTGCTGCTGCTCCTAGGACAGTGGCTGTCTGGGCTTATGTGGTTCAGCCCGTCCTGCACCATCCCATTCTTTACTGCAAGGAGACATGCCCTTGGCACATCAGACAAGAAACTGAAGTTGCCTTGCAGATTACTTTCATGGAACTAATAAACTTGCATTACAGCCTTGCCTAGATTGACTTTCCTAGGCCAGCAAGAGGAGGGCTTCCCAGATTTGTTATAAATGGCCAGTGTGTTTATTGCCAGGCATAAGAATAATGTAATCTGCCAAACTGGATTGACTGAGAACAGTAGAGCAGGAGTTGGGGGAATCTGTGGCCTATGGCCAAATGCAGCCCACTGCTTGTTTTTGTTAATAAAGTTTTATTGGAACGCAGCCATGCCCACTGTTTTGCATATTGTCCGTGGATGCGGCTTTTGTGCCAAGATGGCAGAGTGAGTAGTTGCTACAGAGGCTGAGTGGTTCGGACGCTGCAAGTATTTACTCGATGGCCCTTTGCAGAAAAAGTGAGCTGACCCCTGTTTGGCAGGGGGACTGCGCGTCATAGCGCATGTGACTGTAGTTTAGGTGAACTTCGCATCTCCCGGACTGCTTCTGCATCTGCTTCCTGACATGGGCCCTGCTGCTGAGCAACAAAGGTTAAGGGAGAAGCTTCCTCCAAGTTCCCCTAGGGCAGCCCGGTGTTGAGATGCAGGTTCTCCCCAGTCCCAGGCCCTTCCCAATCTTCCCACGCTCTCAGCCCTCACATGGCCCCCGACTGAGCCAGCAGAGACTCTCCCGAGGTCCCTTTGCTGTACCTTCCTTGGTCCACGCCTCCTCAGCTGCCAGCCCTGCACAGTTCTCCTTCTCTGGGCCCTCTCCCGGGGGCACTGTCTGATGCTCTATCATCCCTACCCTGCAGAAGCCTCTCTTCCCACCAGTACTGCTGTGATAGCTGCCCTCGCAGGTTCTTCTCACTCCGCGCGAGGCCCTGCTGCCTGGATAATGTTGCTCCTGCTCAAGAACCTCTCTTGGCTCCCTATGGACCTCCAGATCTAAAGGCAGACCCTCAGCCTGGCCTTCAAGATTGTTTTATTTCTGATTACTCCTCACCATCTTATGAGACTCAAAGGTCTTCCCCCCACCATGTCCCAGGCGTTGTCTGAACGGTACCCCCCCCCCCCCCCCCCGCGGGTCTTTGCTTGTGGAAAGTTGTAACCTCCCTCTCCCCTCATCACCCCGTTTATCCTTGTTGCATCCCAGAATCCTGGGTGTATTTTTCTTCACGGGCAACCAAACGTGCTCTCATTCCCTTAAACCCTCTGCCTCTCTGTTCCCCTGTATGGCAGGCTGTGTTGGTAGGCTCTGTTACGCGATGGCTTCCTTCTGCTCTCCCCAGAGGATAAACTCCCACCGGGTAGGGATTGTCTCTCAATTATAGCCACGTTGCTCGCACCTGCCAGGGAGCTCGCATCTGGGCGGGACTTGGAAGTCACACAGAGCATGCGCACCGGTGGTGAGGCGCGAACTCACAGACGCACCTACTGTGTGCCAGGTCCTCCGTGGCACGATCTCGTAATGCTCACTCTAGCGAGTATTGCTAACGGGGTGCAGACCGGCGTGGAAAGATCGGCCACGTGCCGTCCTGGGCAGATTTGGCCTCGAGGCTTGCCTGCTCCCACGCTGCACGCGGATGACCACGTTGCCCTGGGGAAGCATCCACGCCCCGCCCGGTGCGTCTGTGCACACACATTCCTCTGCCTGCCTGTGTCTTAGAATCCTCTGGGAGATTTGAAAGTAGCTCTGCTCGGGTGCGTATTTCCCAGACGCTATCAGAGCCCCGGCTGGGGGCGGGCCAGGCACTGGTGTTTTCAAAGGTTCCCCAGGTGATTGCAGTCCAGGCCCCACGCCCCGGGCTAGAGTAAGAAAACGGGCAGACCTCTGGGAAGGCTCCCGGGGGCTATTCTGACGTCCGGGGCTGCTCGGGAGAACTTCTTTCCTTACTTAGTGAGCTCCTGACTTTTGAAGGTGAGGAAGGGTTCATCTCTACGTGACCATGGTCTCCAGGTGCCTCTTTTCTTAGGGCGTTCATGACAGCGTGGGCTGAAGGGCTCTCTTTTGGGCTGGGTCCCCTTTGCTGCAGCTGGTCTGGGAGTGCCTCAGGCACCCTAAGAGGTGAGCCTCCCTAAAAGGCAACCCCAGTTTGCCCATGTGAGTGTGTCTTTAGGGGCTGAAAAGGAGGGAGTGCTTTCCACTGGTGTCTAATTTAAAAAACAAACAAACAAAACCTCTTCCATCTTGAGCAGAGGGAGGTTTGTTGATGGGAAGTGTAGTAGAGCAGTGGTTCTCAAAACGTGGTCCCCTGAGCACCATCAGCATCCCCTGGGAGCTGGTTCGAATGTAAATCCCCCCCCCCCCACAGGCGTCATAAGCTCTCAGGTTGAAATGGGGTGGTGATCTGCTCTGTGTGATTTTGCTGCCACACTGAGGTTAAGGAGCACAGCTCAAGGTTGATGGTGAGTACGTGGGTGGACCCCTGGATGGACCCCTGAAACAGCAGTGGTTTTCTGCCCTAGCTGGGCATCCGAGACCCCCAGAGTCCTACAAAATCTTGGGCCACTGCGTCTCTTCTCTGTTTTGGAGGCTGTATTTTTAACAAGTGTTCCAAGAGATTCTGAAATGCAAATTTTTTTTTTTTGAATCGTGATTAGTAGAGACCTGATAAATATTGCATTCTTTTAATAATAACTTCATATCCACTTGGCACAGGGTAAGGACACTTTCCTTTTCCTCCTGGAGTTACGGTTCCTTCGTCCCTAATTACCAAGACGTTTGCCATCAGTTCTGTTGCCCATTAAGTAAAGACAGTCGTTCCCTTTAGCACACAGTATTTCTCGTCGCTGGATTGTTCACTGCCACATAAAAGCCACAAGTGGGTTTTATGGCCTCATGCATACTTAATTAGTTCATCTTCTCAAAATTGTGTTTTAAGTGAGTGAAGACCTTAGCCTCTGATCTAATTGATCCACAAAGCGTCTTTTCAGGAGGTTCGCAGGGCTAAGGCTTCATTCAGAGGCCACAGGTCAAGGAGGTGAGGACTCCATGTCCCGTCATCCCTTGTGGGTTTTCCAAAGACCAGGCTTGAGGCAGGACGAGTGGCTGCAGGCGCGGACACCAGCTCTCTAGAAGAGCTGATTAGTTTTTTGTTTTGCCTACAGCTGTCTCCATCCCCACCATCCTTATCTGTCATCATAAATGTCCACACCTGTGTGATATTTTATGACAGGTCACACCTGCTGAAACAGCGCTGTTGTCCTATTTCAGATATGCCGCCTAATATTTATGTCATTAAGCCTTGTGGCGGGAGTGAAAAACAGCTTTTGCTCCAAACCTTCCCACCTGCTGCCCGCCCACGTCTTTTGTCCTTGACTGCCGACGTGGGGGTCGCCAGGCTGCAGACCCACCAGGCGCGAGGGCACTCTAGTGCCATGTGTTCCGGCTCCTTTCCCGCACCCACGTCTTCTGGGCATCTCTCAAGGCTCAGCAGAAAGGTTGGGGTGAAGCCTTTTGGAGCCCCCCAATCTCCCAGGCAGACAGACTGTTGGCTTCTGCACACCCACACAGCTTTCCCTATTACAAGCCTCTGCTAGAGCACTGATCCCATCATGCCTTTTTTTTTTTTTTTTTTTTTTTTTGTTACAAAGCAAAGGAGTGACTAAAGGGAGCCTTTGTTTTTCTTACCCAGACCTTCCAGAAAGAACTTCTTTAGGAGTATTTGAAAACCAGTTTAATGAGACCAGACTGGCTAATAAATTTCTTTTCTTGTCAGTTGCAAATACTTGGTGTTTGAGAACTAAACTAGCTACACAATGGGGGCCGACTGAGTTGCGAGCTGGCCTTGTCTTGGTTAGGAAGTGCAGTGGGAATGGGAGTCAGAATCAGAATGTGGGCAAGAGTGGGGATGCAGATGTCCTGTGGCCAATACCAGTGTCAGAACACTGCTCTACCGAGCTCACCACCCCCCACCCCCGCCCCAGGGCCAGCGCCGAAGGACAGACCATCATAGTGGGCGGCATTGCATTACTGCCACGCTGCTGACCCTGGGCTGAGTCACCTGGGGACTGTCACGAAATCCCAGGCTGCTCCCAAGACCAGCTCAGTCAGAAGCTCGGGGAGGGACTGGGCATCTGAGCTCTTAAGCGTTCCAAGTGTTTCTAGTCTGAAGGTAGCTTTGAGAAGCCCTGGGTTGAAGAAGGCTGTTTGAACATGTGGGGTTGAAGATGAGGTTGGCGAGAATCCCTGGGCTACTCTTCTTTTTCATAAGGTGCACAGAGACCTGCTGATCCTTACGGGTATAGCTGGGTGTGCCCATGGCCAGAGGCTGTGGATGCGTGCGGTTGGGCAGCGGGGCACGTGTTCATATGTTTGGTGGAAGGCGAGATCCACAGAACTCTCATTCCTCCCAGTCCTTAGCAGCCTGCAGCCCAGAGTGTCTCGGAGAGAGAAGTCGGCCCCTGCAAGCCTCTCAAATTCTCCCGTCCATCTCTCTTGCCACTTTACTGACTTTGCCTTTCCTCTCTCCTCGTTAATAGTTTGCTGGCATTCCTCTCTCCCTTTGTTTGTGGCCCATTTGGCACATGATGGCCACACCTAGCATCCTCTCTTATGCTTTGATGTTGCCCGATGCCCGTAGATAAGTGACAGTAGTATAGATAGCCCTTTACAGCACTTAACCCTATATGTTCCTGTCCGCATTTTATAGATGGGAAAATGAAAGCATAGGGTGAATTGCCCGAGGTCTCAGAATCAGGATGGCCCCAGATGTTCTGGCCCTGGAGTCCTGGCTCTGCACCCCACTGCTTTGCTTCCTCTCCCTAGGCTCTCCTGCCAGGTATGGAAAGGCTGCTGTCTGCTAGCGGACCTTTCATTATTTTCAACCCTCATGTACACACTTCTGGGTTGATGTTCCTGTTCCTGCTTCACTAAGAAATCAAAGCTTGGACAGATGAAGCAACTTGACCGAAATCATAGAGCTAATTAAGGGAGTAATAGCTGGGATTCAAACCAGGTGTTCCTCTCTCCGTGCGCTGCATTTTTTCCACCACACTGCACGGGATTGGCTGATTTCTTTAGGGTGGCATCTGTGGCTCTCTAATCTGTCACCAATCCACCTTTCCAACCATTTTCCACTCCTTTATTAAATCATGCCACCAACTTTTGCTCACTGTTCTTTAGCCTGGAGTGTACTTCCCTGCCCAGCTAGGTCTATCCAACCTCCCATGAAGACAGGGACTCTCACTGATAATACCCCATGTGGAACCTACAAACAGCAGGAGGCAGGGCCATTTGCATTCCCCCCCAGCTCAAAAGCCCTAAAATAATGCGTCTCCTGTTGACCCTGCTCCTGTGATGGCTGTAGCGTGAAGGTAATATCCAGGGACTTGAATTGTAGCTGTGTTATGTGTCTGTCTGCTAGGTTGCATCTTGAGGCCAGGTGTCCTCACTTTTCTGTGTGTGTATGTCGGGGGGTGGGGCATTGCCAAGCCACCGTGGAGGTTTACTATGTGTAAAACAGGTGAAGGTCAGACTAGAGTACAGAGGTGGGGAAAGTCTTAAAAATATTCCATCAGGGGACATTAGCAGGGCAGCAGGGCATAGAACAGTCCAAGTCATATTTATTTGAAGGCCTCTAGGGAAATGTATGTGGGAAATTTCCAGAGGTAACTGGAGCTAATGATTGTCCCAGTGAGCTAATCCAGCATGTCCATTTTGCCAACTAGGGCTTTGTTTTGTTTTCTTCAGGTAGGATTTGCTAACGTCCTAGTAAAAAGCCCCCAGCCCTCCCCCCACCCCTGCACCCCCCAGGCATGGAGTTTCTAAATAGGGTATAGTTTGGGAGCCGGTGAAAATGGACTTAGGGCTTGCCCAGGAGCACGGGATGGTGGCCACGTGTGGGGAAGGGCAGTTGTGTTTCCCAAATACAGGCAGAACCTTTCAGGATGGAAACAGGTGCCAAGAAAAAACTTCCTTGCCAGCGGGAAAGTTAATTCTTCAGCCGTCGAATTAGTTATCCTACTAAGTAAATATTTTTCGGACTCTTCGGGTTTAAGTCGGTTGTCGCAGGTGTCGTTTGCCTCCCAGAAACACTGCGGAGGGGCCAGGGCCTGCTTGCAGGCGCCCCTCGAGGCCAGAGGGGGCTGCTTCTTGGGTGGCGTGCGCTAGCACTGGCCTTGAGATTTCCTTTTGCACCCCGCAGGTGAGCGTCCTGACCACCCTGGAGCGGAGGTTCAACCTGCAGAGCGCGGACGTGGGCGTGATCGCCAGCAGCTTCGAGATCGGGAACCTGGCGCTCATCCTCTTCGTGAGCTACTTCGGGGCGCGCGGGCACCGGCCGCGCCTCATCGGCTGCGGCGGCATCGTCATGGCCCTGGGCGCGCTGCTGTCGGCGCTGCCGGAGTTCCTGACCCACCAGTACAAGTACGAGGCGGGCGAGATCCGCTGGGGCGCCGAGGGCCGCGACGTCTGCGCCGCCAACGGCTCGGGTGGCGACCAGGGCCCCGACCCGGACCTCATCTGCCGCAGCCGAACCGCCACCAACATGATGTACTTGCTGCTCATTGGGGCCCAGGTGCTCCTGGGCATCGGTGCTACCCCCGTGCAGCCTCTGGGCGTCTCCTACATCGACGACCACGTGCGGAGGAAGGACTCCTCGCTCTACATAGGTAGGAGCTGCGGCGGTGTCCGGGGGCCCGCCCCTGGGCTGCGCGCTCTGTTAGTAACTGACCTTGTTAGTAACTTGCCTTGACCGAGGAAGGCAAGGTGCGCACGTGAACGTTTATGGTTCTCAGACTGGGCTGCACATCTGTGGGAGCTTGCGGTGTGGGGGCTTTGAAAAATGGGGATACCTGATTGTACCCCCAAGAAAATCCAGTGCAGTTGGGTCCTGCCTGGGCGGGCATGGATTGTTTTCCAGGCTGTCCAGGTGATTTCGATGCACCGTAGAATTGGAGGTTGGCTTTGCTAGATCCTTAAGAAGCAATGAATGGGAAGACACGGTCAGGAGGGGTATCACGTGTTTTCACCTGCTTTTCACACGTGTGTGGACTTGGAGCTCTCTGGCATTAGCCACCAGGACATACTTGGGATCTGCACCTTGGAAACCCCAGTTTTTAATAATCGAAATGATTTTCTGGTCATTGTCCTGCTGAAGTTCAAACGGGGAGAGAGATGATTGTCTTCTCAGCATTTGGTGTGTCATTCAAAGTTGATCACTTCTGGTCATTCTGCAATGAGGGTATATACAGGAGCTGGATGTCTAGAAAGAAATAAGGTCTGTGTAAGTTTTTTAAAAAAATAACTTTGCGTCCTTGCTTCTGACATTTTGTACTGGCAAGATGGAACCTTTCACCGGGTCTAAGGTTAAGCAGCCTCGAATTTAGAGTTTTTCTTACATGAGACAGGGGTCCTCCATCACTGTTTTGGGGCACTGTGGCATGGCCATTTGTAGGGCGAGAGCCTCCTGAGCGTCTCCATCCCTTGTTCCCGAAGGGTGATTTGGCCTCCCACAAACAGCTGGACCGTTGGATCGTTAAGAGCTATCCCCATTCACTGAGGGATAAGCTTGGAAGAATTACCTTTTCCTGTGGAAACTTTTTGCTTCCTGCAGCACTGTTAATTACCATGCAGAGGTTTAGGAAAAACTAGAACTTGAACGGAGTGTGACCTAAAGCTTTGTACCAGTGCAGCTTCCAGCATGCACTGCCTAAGGTTTCTGTGCTAGGAGGGCTTGGAATAGTTACACACTTCATGCCGGCTTTCCTCGGTGGCTTTCTGTCCCAGCTGTGGAGTACATGCTTTCGTTGGGCAAATAGATTGCAAATGTAGGTTTCTGTTCTTTGAGGACAGGCTCAGAGTGAGAAAGGTGGAGAGTGTGTCTCTTGACCCAGGGGTAGAGCACACGCAACCTGGTCGTGACTTAACTTCCACTATGGCATGGAACGTGACATAGAGATGATCTTGCAGGTTGAAGATGGCCAGACCCTCCTCCATGTGGTTAGGGTGGGTTCTGTAGGTACTAAGGACATCATTTATGTTTCGTTCTTCCTAAAACTTGAGCAGCAGCCCCTCCACGTGATTTGATGCAGAGTAGGACACAGGCTGTAGCATCTAGCCAGGTAGCCTCCTGAGGTCCAGCCAGACCACTGGTCTTGGACTTGACCGATATCTCCCTAAGACCCAGGGAGAGCTGTTTTCTGGTATCCATCACAGCAAATAGATAAACCACAGAAAAGGAAGTGGAAAACGAAGATCTGAGTTCCTGTCTCTGATGATGGAATCCAATGGAAAAATTTCCCTCCAGAATCCTTCCTCTGGGGCACCAGGCCCAGAACCCTTTTCTAGAAATCTTCCCTGCTGAGTTAGGTCATGGTCTTTTCCTGCAGTTGGGTGGCACCTGGTTTGTGTGTGCAAAGCTTTAGGGGGAGGAGGCGCTCTGGTTTTGTGTGGGGCAGGTGGAGGCAAGGGCAGTAGGGCCCCCATTCAAGAGAGAGGGCCTTCTCCAGTTCTGAGGCCATGGGATTTACTGTGAGTCTTTGTAAAGAAGAATGTTCCCGGTGAATTTCTACCTGGGCACCATTTTTTTTTTTTTTTCTTCTGTGGTAGTTAGGTGGAGTTGGAAGTGTCAATTTGTGTGATGCATGGACCTTTCGGCACTGGTCCATCTGGCATATTCCAAAACATGACAGCACATGGCTATGGAGATGGCCTCTCTGAGTCTCTGAACTGGTTTCATGGGTCTGTGTTGACAGGGAGCAGGAAAGAGTTGAAGCCTTCTGGGAGAGAGGCCTCAATAGGTGGTCTTACTATCCCATGCATGCTTGGGATTCTCCAGAAACATTTTAAGAAGACCACAGTATGTGCAGAGTGTATGTAACTGGTTCATTGGTTCATTCATTTATCATACGGGACATAAAAAAACATGCTTGTGATCACGAGACTCTTTTAGCATTTATCCCTTCTAACAGAGAGCTAGTTCCCGAAGCTGCTTGAAACTTCGGGAAGTCTATGGCGGAACCCACTGAATGGTACTGATGAATGACAGCCTTCTTTATTGCCTGCAGAGAGGAAAGAGGTCTGAAGGGACCGGCGCGGGGACTGTGTGGATGGGTCCCTCCTGGGGTGCAGTAGCATGTGTCCCCTGCTTCCAGCTCCTGTGAAGCTGGTGAGGAGCGAGAGGCCCACAGCCGGCCATCTGGTCTGATGCCTAAAATGGGAGTGCGGATTGGAGATGGAGAAGATGATAAATACGGTCTCTGCAAGCCACAGACTTGTTCACAGCTGATCCTCTTTTCTGGGTGTCCACAGGGAAGTGGGCCCATGCGGGCTTGGCCAGGCTGCTGGTGACAAGACCTGCCCCTAGCGTGTGTGTGTCCTGAGTCCCCAGTCCTGGGTGTGTGTGGATTGTTTTCCAGGCTGTCCAGGTGATTTCGATGCACCGTAGAATTGGAGGTTGGCTTTGCTAGATCCTTAAGAAGCAATGAATGGGAAGACATGGGAGGCCATGTCATGGATCCTGTGATGGGGGTGGGGGGAATGGAAGCCTTCCATCTCCAGTCAAGCTGATATTTTCCACTGGAATGACTGTTTGCTTTGGACGGTTGTGGCCTAACCATCTGCCAAGCTCCCGAATTCCTTGATGGGCCATTCACAAGGGGCTTTTCTGGCTGGCACCGGTCTGCAGCGGCCCCTTTCCAGCCCGGGAGGGAGCCAAGGGAGCTCATTACCAGGGGACAAAACCGGCTGAGTGGGAACACGGCTCTGCTGGCAGGCTTTTCAGTCCCGTACAGCGTGGAGTCAAGCCTCACGGAGCAGCTAGACAATGACCTGTGGGAGGCACGTGGCGCTCTTTCTTGCCCACGGGACGGGTGGGGCAGCGTGGCAGTGGAGGCCGTTTGATGCGAGGCATGACCAGGGCTCAGGAGTCGACCCCTTTGGGAGTCTCCTCAGGGAGCCTCTGGCCCATGATGTGACCTTCCACGAAATCCATTTTCTTAGCTGTTCTGTTCTTCCAAGTTCAAAACCCGGCCAGTCATAGTGTAGGCAAGGGTAAGTCGGATAATGTAATGGACTCCCTGTGTCCTTCCTTAGGTTCCTGGGTCAGTGGATTGTAAGTTCTTTGAGGAGAAAAAGGTGAAATGAGAGTGGTAGTGATTTTTCTTTTAATAACTTTATTCCTAGTTAAAAAGTGTGACATGCTCCCTGTTGACAACTTTGGAAGTATTAGGAAAGAATTATAGAATCACTGCTCTTAGCTTTATGATTATAGAACGTCTTTTTTTTTTTTTTTTTCCCCTGCATTGGTGTGCTTTTCTACCAAAAATGTTCAGGAGGCACCAGGGTGGTGCAGTTGGTTAAGCGTCTGACTCTTGGTTTTGGCTCAGGTCATGACCTTGGGGTCCTGAGACTGAGACCCAAGCTGGGCTCCACACTCCGTGGGGAGTCTGCTTGGGATTCTCTCCCCACCCCCACCCCGTCTCCCACACTCACTCGTGTTTGTGCCCTTTCTTTCCCCCCCCTCAAGTAAATAATCTTTAAAAATTTGTTTATAACAAACGTCTCTCCGTATTTGATGCACTGTCCCGCGTTCCTTAATATTCTGTGGTGTTATGGTTGCACACGTAACATTCTCCTGTGGACTTCTGCAGTCCTGTTTAATGCCCTGATTGTTGGACATAAGTGTTCGCTGTTGTGAATGAGGCAGACAGGGACACGGATTCTGAGAGGTTCAGGGACTTGCCTGGGCTAACTTAGCTGAGTGGAGCTGGACTCTCGGTCTGAGAGTGGGGTTTTTCCCATTTACGTCTGGGATCTGTCACCAGGCTGGGGTTGTGGGGACAGGGCCGATGGATGGTCTAGGGGTTCAAGTGCAAGTCAGGGCATTGCGTCAGATGGCTTGAAGGCTTCAGGAAATAAGTCACAGGAGCCAGCAGGGCAGGAAGAACGCAGGGTGCCTCCCAGCCACTGGGGGGAAGGGGTGGGGTTGGAATCGGGAGTGGGTGTCCCAGCCTGAGCTGTGGGAAGAGGGGGGAGAGGGGACGGTGGCCCAGGCTAACCGTACAGGGTGGGGTCTGGAGCTCCTCCTGCTCTGAGCAGAGGTGGGTGCGGATTAGAGCTGGCCCTTCTCAGGCAGGGGCGGCTGGCGTGCTCTGCCTTCCGCTTCCCTGTCTCCAGCACGGCAAGGGCCCTCCCCTCACCTGGCTCTACATTCCCTTCTTAAACCACGATGGCCCTTAGGTGATTGTGCTCCTGTCGTGTTCGAAATCTGGCTCCTCACAGCTTCCCACACGCTGCTTCTGGTTCTCACCCCGAAAAATTGCGTTCTGTCTGCCGTGTTGTGATAAATCCACAGACAGCGAGCACCAGCCTTGCATGGGTAGAGCGGGGGCACCTGCTACTTAGCTCCTCTGTGCGGGGCCTTGGTTCCTTACTTGATGTGGTTTCCTGCCACACTTGAGAACCACTGTTTCCCTCTTAAAGCTGGGTGCTGTGGGCTGGGGAGCTCAGGACCAGGGGGACAAAGCCAGATGAATGGGGCGAGTGGGACACGCGTACTGTATTAGTTTAAGTCTGTCCTAACACAGCACCACAGCTGAGAATCCAAGATCCCAGGTATCAGGAGAGTCGGTTTCCTCTGAGGCCTCTCTCCTTGGCTTGCACATGGCCCGGGCTCCTCCTGCTGTCTTCAGAGTCTGTGCTCTGTGTGCGCCCATCCCTGGGGTCTCTTTGTGTCCTGGCTTCCTCCTTTTAAGGACACCAGTCAGAGTGGATTGGGCCTCACCCATAGGACCTCGTTTTACCTTATTTCCTCCCCCAGACCCTGTCTCCAAATGGTCATGTGCTGAGGTCCTGGAGGTTGGTGCTTCAACCTAAGAATTTTGGGCGGGGGGCGGGGAGAGACCTGATTTAGTCCATAACTGGTGCCGAGGGGGCCAGTGCCAGACTTAAGTTAAGACTCTTGCATCTTCCTTTTTTCTTCTTTTTAAAAAATTAATTATCATTAAGACTCTTGGATCTTCTGTCCTAACCTTTCTGTAAGGAACTGCATTGTTGTGTCTTACCTGTTTGTTTATAGGTGCCTAAAATTTTTTGAAGATGCAGATATTTTTTTCCTAAAACTTAATTTAGGATAATGCTAGAATTCCAGATTGTTGCAAAAAGCAACCCTTCATCCACTTTGCCCCAGTGGTAACGTCGCACCTAACTGTAGTATAACATTGAAACTGTAGTTTAACATCAAAACAAGGATATTAACATTGGCGCAATCCATGGAATTTATCCAGATTTTACCAGTGTTCTGTGCACTCGTTTGTAGGTATATGTGTGTGTGTGTCTAGTTCAGTGCAACCTTTTTTTTTTTTTTTTTTTTATTAGCGAGCGAGAGCGAGCACAGGCAGACAGAGTGGAAGGCAGAGTCAGAGGGAGAAGCAGGCTCCCCACGGAGCAACGAGCCCGATGCGGGACTCGATCCCAGGACACTGGGATCATGACCTGAGCTGAAGGCAGCTGCTTAACCAACTGAGCCACCCAGGCGTCCCTCACTGCAACCTTATTACATGTCCATGAGGTCTTCAAAATGCAGAATGGAGTCCAGATGAAACCAGATCATTCTGAGTCGTGTGTGTTTGGCAGACACACAGGCAGGAGCAATGCACGTGTGCACACATGTGTGCATACACGGAAGAGGGTTTTGGGGCTAAGAGAAGTCTTCGGTCGAATGGAAGCCGGCTAGAGGAAAGCGACTCTTCTAGAAGGCTTCCCTCTGCATACCAGGGAGAATGGGGCCCTTGCAGGATGCCCCAGTACACCCAGCAGTGGCTCCCAAGTCGGCCGGGACACACATTAGACACCAATGGGTCCTGTTTTCTTTATCACTTGTATTGAAACCCAGGGCAGCCCTCTGTGTTCTAGCTGATGCAAAGAGAATTATTCTCCGATTTCATCTGCCAAGTGTTTTAGTACAAAGGTCACTATGGTACCAGCCAGCCCCTAGAGTGAGCCCACCTTCGCGGCAGAGCCCTGGGAGCTCAGAATTCTTTTGCTTTCTGATGAGTTTTTATTGTAACGTGACATTGGGTAAAATGTGTTTTAACTCTCCAAAGAGAGTAGGTCGGGTTTGGATCAAATAAATACAGTGTGACTGTAGTTCATCTGAAGAAATGATTAAAAAGCTCTCCCTCGTGGCAGCAAGCATCGTCCATTATATTCTTGCAACTTTATTGATATCTGTATCATTAATTTCTTTTTCTAAGATAAATGACGCTGTAAAGCTGGTCACTCGGGTTTGGCCGCGTTCCACCCCCTCTCCCCAGCTGCTGGTCCCATGCCATCTTCCGTGTGTTCTAGCAACATGCTGAGAAACATGTGTGTGGCTCTCACCGGGTGCTTCCATCTTGCCTGGGCTGCTAGAAGCTTCTCGTTCATTTTCAGCGGCTCGTAATTCATGCCCTGTGGTTCATGGAATCACTTCTGCGCTCCCTGCCGGCGTGACCTTGGGCAAGACTCCCAGTGTGGGCTCTGGAGTCTGACAGTTTCGAGATTCAAATCTGGCTCTGCCATGGACCTGCCACCAGGGTTTTGGACACCTTTCTAGTTGACTTGAGCCTGTTTCCTTAGCAGTAAAATGAGGCCGGGATCTACCCGGCAAGGCTTTGCCTTGGTATCCTTTGCATTGGGTTTCATGGTGGAGATCGATAAACACGGTCCTGTTCATTTGTATGATCCTGTCCTCTCCAGGTGCAGAAGGGCCGGTGGGAGTAAGTGACTTACAGAAACACACTGGCAGGTCTCTTGACAAAGGGTAGTCAGATCCTGGTTTTCAGTTTGGGACGTAATCTGCCTGGTAGATCTAAAAATAGCAACCTCTTCAGTCCTGAATTAAATCGGCAGGGCTCTTCTTTGTCTGCAGACCCTTCCTGTGGCTCATCTCAACAGGTGTAAAGTGCCGCAGGGCCCCAGGCGGCGGGTTGTCTGGTCTGTGGTAAGTCAGGGGCGCCCTAGCCTGCGGACCCTAGCCATGGCTGCGATGTGAGGTTCAGCTTACCTCTCTGGGTTTCATCTCCATGCTTCCTTCTTGGCTTCTTAATACTGTCTCTATTCTTCAAAGAATGTATTCTCATTTTAGTAAAACTGGGAAAAACCAAAATAGAATAAGAAATAATTTCCGTTCCAGGTACCTATAAAAAATTCTTGCCCATATTTAGGCGTATTTAATTCCAGCCTTGTTTTGTGTATATTTTTAGTGAAGGCCCTACTATATGCAAATCCAGTTCCAGCTGACATATTGTAAACTTACCGATACAGCACTTAGATATAAAATTTATCATCAAGATAACTGCAGGGTATTTCATTAATCTAGAAATGCTAGAACGTGTTCATTGGGCCTGTGCGTGGTGAGCATCTTTTTGGCTATAGCCGCATCCGTATCTGCTGAAAGCTTGAAAAGTTCAGGTGAGTGCGGATGATTCAATGTGAGCTGGAGAAGCGGCCCTTTGGGCTTGTACTGACTTTTTCCAGAACAGAAATAAGTGAGGCAGAAGCAGGGCTTGAAAGAGGCTTCAGGCCGGCCGGGAGTGTTGGATCTGCAGCCCCCTCCCACCTCTGCTGCTCAGGGCAGCAATCGTACGGGTGCCGCAGGGATGCGGCGAGCCAGTGACAGACAGCAGACTGTATGGCGGCTGGAAACTCAGGGCTTTTGCTTCATCCTCTGCCATTTGTTTCCCTGGGAATGCAGAATGCCCAGTCTTCTGATTTTTAGGAGTGACCAGAAGTCTGCATTTTTCAAGGGGCCCGAAGTGCCCGCTTGTCGACGTCCCCTCCAAAAACCCTCCGTGAGTCAACAGCTCTTAGGCCAGCTCGAACGCGTCGGTGCCTTGCCGTTTTGGAGACTCTGCTCTTGAAGTTGCTTTCTCCTTTCGGGTGGTAAAGAACTAAAACAAAGGGAACAAGGTGGTGAGGAAGGTGATTGCGCGTCATGGATGTCACGGCCAGAACAGACGGTGTCCTCTCCTGGGATTGCAAGGGATATGGGCGTGGGGTCGCCGAAGGGGACGGAGGCTCTGGTATGAGCACAGGACCCAGTGGTAGAACGGGACAGAGCGGAGCAAGCGCCTGCTGCTGGGCCTCTCGGGGTGCCTTTGTGGCCCAGGCTGTGCCTTCTAAGAATGGGAATCCCAGATTGGATAAGAAATGGAACTATTTCTCCAAACTGAGCGTTGTCTGGCTGTGGACAAGTCGTGCTCAGGCTCCTGAAGGGAGGGTCGGAATGCAGAAGTGAGTACCATTTGGAACTGGTTGGGGGCTGCAGTTGTTTTCTGCGTGTGAGCATCTCTGCTAAGAGATGTTAGAACCCAGCATTCAAGTGGTGGATGGACCAGATGTTAGACCAGAGGTTTTAGGCTCAGACAGACCCAGAGAAGAATCACGGGGAAGATGAAGGCTGCTCGGGGTGGGGTGGGGGGAAGGGTTGTCTTTTCTTCCGCCATCAAAGGTTCCTTATTTCTGTACCAGCCTCTTACTGCACCTGACCAGTGAAAGCAGATTCATTTCATTTTTCTTTTCAGCTGTGCCACAGGCATTGTTGTTAACTATAAAAGGTTCTGCGCTATTTTCCTGAATAGCGTGCATGTTCTTTACCTTATTTGTAGACTTTGTAACTTCTTTCTAACCTAGATAATCCTGTCTGTATCTCCTCTCCACGCCACTCAGAACAGCTGTGTGAAGGCTTTGGTTTCTGTGGGGGGCTGGGATTTGCTGCCATTAACACTGGCCTCAAGGGTTGATGGCGTTCTTCTTCAAGTGAGCTTTTCAGAGCTGGAAGATTCTTGTGTTGAAATGCTTCATGGAAGAGTCGTTGTTGTGGATGTTTGCTTTTTGCCTCATCCTGCATGTTTTTGTGAGGGAACATTGCCTTTCCCCAAGGGGGGTTCTTGCGAGCTGCAGACATGATCCTGTGGTTCAGGGATGGCTGACCAGGACACAGAGAAGGTTTCTTCTATGCAAGGATGGGCCCAAGGAGCATGACAACCAGAGTCTGCTGTGAGGTTTCGCAAGTGGACTCAGACAGAAGTCACTGTCATTTCCAGGACTGCTAGCTGTAAGCTCTCAAAATGCAGAGACCCTGATGCCTGTCATTGCTGCCATGGGCAGAGATCTGGACGTAGGAGTGAGGACCGCACAAAGGAAGGTAGATTCAGGGGCAGAAGAGAAGGCAGGAGGACTCCCTGGATCCAGCTATGCCTGAAGCAAGCTTCTAGCCCTTGGAATCTCAGTGACTTGAACACATGAATTGTCCTTTATAACCTTTACAGTCCACAGGCATGGATCCCCTGGCAGATCAAGGAAGAGTTGGATGGATTGCTTTTTTCTTAACGTTTGACCATGCACCTTCCCATGGGGCTAGTGTTCCTGGGCAAGGAAATGCCTTTGGGCTATTGTCTTCTGATCACAGAGCCAGCTCTTTTCTGATACCAAGGTGTTCACCCATGGTATACTGAAGAACAGAACTCCTGACCCAATACATTAAAAAAAAAAAAAAAAAAAAAAATTTGGGTGGGGATTTAGGTTGGAAGTTCTGATTCAGTTTTCCATTTCATTATTTCATAGCACTTAAGTGACAGGAAAGGGACCTAGAGGCCCGAAATGGATGCCCCTTCCACGTTCTCCCTAACCACCCAAGCAAAACACTTAAAAATAACCTGTTGGCAGGCAGGCCCTGTGCAGGAGCAGGAAGCGTTTACTGGCAAATCGTGTATGTGGGCAGGAGAGCGGCCAGCATGTCCGTTCCCTAGTCAGTGGTGCTGTTTATTGAATGGAAGGCACATAACCAACCTGGGTCCTTTCCTGACCCCAATTGCCGAAGCTGCTTTAAGTCCCTGGAACGGCCTCATCTTGTCGGGGGCAAAGACGCTCGATGAGTATACTCCATTTGTGACCCGGCTTTGCTGTTTCATTTCCGTCAAGCTGTGTGTGTGTGTGTGTGTTTCCGTGCATGTGCCTGATTTGCTTGCATGCAGATGAAAATCTGAACACACGAAAGGATTAGTGGCTCATGATCATTCCTTCTAAAAACCAAAAAAAACCCACAAAAAAGCTCAGGTGTAGTCTTCAGAGCTGGAGTTCTGGAATTTGCCTTAAGAATGTGAAGACATATAGGGGGACTAGAGGGCTACTAAACTGGGCTGCTTGAAACGAAAGGTTCCCAGATGTGCTTTCGGGGAGGGATCCGCGACCTTCTAAAATTCTACGGAGGTATACTCTTGGGGGGAAGTTTTCGTTGGCTTCCCCAGGAGGTTCGTGACCCAAAAAAGGTTAAGATCACCCAGAGTCCTTATGAGGGGTAGACCCTGATGATGGGCAACTTGGGGTAAGAGAAATCAAGAGAGCTGAGGTGGTGGGCTGTGCAGTGTGACAGATGGAATGTTGTTCAGTGTCAGCTGTCAACTTGATCTGCTCCCCGGGGAGCCCCTGTGCTTCCAACAGGAAGCATTTGGAGCCTCGCTCAGGCAATGTGGGTGAAAAGTCAGAATGTGTTCCCAGGGCCTCTGGAGACACCCTCTCAGCCCTCCTCCTCCTGTGCCTCCCCTTTTACCTCTCCCCTCTCCAAAAAAAAGTTCCTTTGGGGCTAAAATTTTCCATCCCTTCTCTCAGCCTAACTGTGGGTGTTTGGGGTAATATTCAGCAGATTTTCTGTGCTGATTTGAACTGATGCACAGAGAAGAAAATCAACTTTTTTTTTTTTTTTTTTTTTTTTTGCCCTAAAAGCAAAAACATTTTAAAAATGCACTTTGTTCATTAGTGGAATCTGAACTCTCAAAGTCAAAACTTTCCATGTGTTCTTACTGAGAACAATTCCCTCGGGGGTGGTTCTAAACAAACAGATAAGTAGGCAAAAAGTTGTGAGGGACCCTGGAAAATCATCTGGGGACGTTGATGAACTTGGTGGAATTTGTATGGGCGACACGTTTCCTCCCTCGCTTTTTGGGATAGTTGCTGCATTCTGTCTTTACCAGTTCCCATGCCTCCTGTGTCAGGTGTGGGACGGTGGGGGACAGGGCTTGGGGGAGAGATGATGTTTCTCTCCTCTTTTTTTTTAAGATTTTATTTATTTATTTGACAGAGATCACAAGCAGGCAGAGAGGCAGGCAGAGAGAGCGGGGAAGCAGGCTCCCCGCCGATTGGAGAACCCAATGCAGGGCTCAATCCCAGGACCCTGAGATCATAACCTGAGCCAAAGGCAGAGGTTTAACCCACGGAGTCACCCAGGTGCCCTGCTTCTCTCTTCTTCTAGTGTTCTAAGCACGAAGCACCATGGATGTGCTTTCCCAGTGCCTCCCTTTCTGCCCAGTCATGATTACCATAAGAACATTCATGTTTGCCCACCTGCCTTGTGCGTTGCTAATGGAGTTTACAAAGGGAATTCGGATTCCCAGCAAGACGCCTCATTAGCACAGCAGGAATCTGATAGATTCTATAATTGTCTATGGACACTTAGAACCTTTGAAACCCATTGGTGTCTATTATTAGATCCAGATTATTTCACCTATCCTGGCCTGTACATTGGTATCAGGAGTGGGGCAGGGGGGCAAGGAACCTTGCCTCGATCCCACTGGATCCACTGGATTGTCTGGAGAAGGCATTACTAGCCGTGAATCTGGGGCCGAGGACAAGATTTGAAAGCCATGGGGTACATCAACAACAAAATGTCTCCTGTATCGGTGCTTTTATGTCTCAGTATCAACCTCATTGGTAGGTTGTGAGCAAGTGTTTAATTTTAGGAGTCATTGTGGTCACAAAGAAAATTTAACAGCTGTCTGCTTGCTTAGACAAGTGCGTCAAGGACCTGTGGGTTTGAAGAATGATGTTAGCAACACTGGATAGGCTCGCTCTTGTTTGGTGTCCTTGCTGTACAACAGACGGAGAACGGGTGCTCTGCCTGTGGTCTCACGCCCCTGCCTTCGAAAGCCCAGGGAGACAGAGGTTGCTGTTCTCCCTGTGCAGATGAGGCCTGGGAGGTGAGGCAGCATGTTCAGGATCCTACAGCTAGTGAGTGGCAAGGCCCAGAGAGTAATTCTGGTCTTCGTTATCCCAAAGGCCGTGTGTTTTCTGCTATATGCCCCCCTCCCTCATCCTCAGAAACTGTTGTGAATAAGAGGGGACCCCAGGTATTTACCCCAAAGATACAGAAGTAGTGAAAAAAAAGGGCCATCTGTACCCCAATGTTTATAGCAGCAATGGCCACGGTCGCCAAAATGTGGAAAGAACCAAGATGCCCTTCAACGGACGAATGGATAAGGAAGATGTGGTCCATATACACTATGGAGTATTATGCCTCCATCAGAAAGGACGAATACCCAACTCTTGTAGCAACATGGACGGGACTGGAAGAGATTATGCTGAGTGAAATAAGTCAAGCAGAGAGAGTCAATTATCACATGGTTTCACTTATTTGTGGAGCATAACAAATAGCATGGAGGACAAGGGGAGATGGAGAGGAGAAGGGAGTTGGGGGAAATTGGAAGGGAAGGTGAACCATGAGAGACTATAGATTCTGAAAAACAATCTGAGGGTTTTGAAGGGGCAGGGGGGGGTGGGAGGTTGGAGGAACCAGGTGGTGGGTATTGGAGAGGGCCTATGGAGCACATGGAGCACTTGGGTGTGGTGCAAAAACAATGAATACCGTTAATGCTGAAAATAAATTAAAATAAATAAGAAAAAAAAAGGGGGGACCCCAGGCATGCCCTACTTAGTATTAAACTACTTCCTTATTTCTTTTTAAAGACTTTGTTTATTATAGAGAGCGAATGTGAGTGGGGGAGGGGCAGAGGGAAGGGGAGCATCTCAAGCTGACTCCACACTGAATGTGGAGCCCAATGAGGGGCTTGAACTCAGGATTCTGAGATCATGACCTGAGCTGAAACCAAGAGTCGGACACTCAACCAGCTGAGCCAGCCAGGAGCTTCTGCTACATTATTTACACACACCTCTCTCCACCCCCTCAGCCCCCCACTATACCAAGTACCTGGAACTTCTCCTGATTTTTGCAATAAAGTATGAAATGCTGACCCGTGTCTAGGCTAAGGGAAGTTAATTGGGTGTAGGGTGCTCGGGGCCTGGCTTTTCTATGGGAATTTTTAAAATGCATAAAGATAAAGTCTTGTTCCTACAAAAAAAACCCCACATGGGATGTTTTCACAGTCTCGCTGTAGTAAAGGGACAGACACTGCCCAGATGGTTTTGTTCATGTGCCGGGCCCTGTAGCCTCTAGTTGGTGTATGGTCATTGTTCTTCCAGAAGAAGAATTTGGAATTGGGGGTTTTTCCCTCCTAGGCTGAGGCATGCTGGCTTGCTTTGCTGTGCAAGTCAGGCGTGATCTTCTGCCCCCACTAGGCCACAGGTGGGACAAAAATGATAAGAAGGTGGGGCACCTGGGTGGCTCAGTGGGTTAAGCCTCTGTCTTCAGCTTAGACCATGATCTCAGGGTCCTGGGATCGAGCCCCGCATAGGGCTCTCTGCTCAGCAGGGAGCCTGCTTCCCCCCCTCTCTCTGCCTCCTGCTGCCTACTTGTGATCTTTCTCTCTCTGCCAAATAAATAAAATCCTTTAAAAAATTTTTTAAAAATGTTAAGAAGGTGGGAGAGATGAAGGCTTTGTGAATCTTGTGGGAACAGGTGACGTAGGAAGATGAAAACACAAGCAGAGCTCAACGCGTTGAAATACTCATTCCCAAGGTCTTTTAACAACAGAAAATCATGGGCAGCCCGACCGGCTAGCCCAGCGGCGTCCTGAAGACCTTCCAGAGTAGAAGGTCGTGGAAACGTACTGGTCACAGGAGCAGTGACTTGCTGGGTCACATAGTGGCAGAGGCCTCCCGTGCCATCCTGGAGGGCATGATGTCCCGGTAGCTACGTGCTCAGGGGAAGTCGGGACACTGAGCGTCTCTGGTTCATGACTCCAGTTCCCTATTTCCAGCTTGCTTGCTCGCTTTTTTTAACTTAATTTTTAAATTATGGTAAAGAGCGCCTAACCTAAAATTCACCGTTTTATCCATTTATAAATGTACAGTTGAGTGGTGCTAACTGTATTCACACTGTTGCGTGGCAGCTTTCCAGAACTCTACCCTCTTACAGAACTGAAACTCCGCACCCACGAAACAGGCCCCCCGGGTGGTGGCCGCCCCCCTTCTGTTCTCTGTGGGGTCCGACTCTCTTGTTACCTAAGTGGCATCCTACAGCGTTTGTCTTCTCGGTACTGGCTTCTTTCATTTAGCGTTACTTTCTCAAGGTTCCTCCGTGTCGTAGCCTGTGTCACAATTTTATTCCCTTTTTAAAGGCTGAATAATATCCTTTTGTGTGTGTACACCACATTTTGTTTATCTGTTTATTTCTCAGTGGACGTTTGGATCGCGTCCACCACTTGGCAAGGGTGAGGGGCAGTGCCCTGAACATCTGCGTGCCCCGTATTTCTGGCTCGTTAAGAGACCGCTTTCCGCTTGGGTGGCCTACGGTGGTGGCAGAGCTCAGGAAGTCCACAATTCACCTCCTTAAATTTTCTCTCAGATTGGCTTTGTCACTAGTTCACCTGGTTCCTCCCCTTTCATCCCTTGGTTTAAAAGCTACCACCTCTCACTGATCATGGCTTCTGAAGGTCTCTGGTGTCCCCCCCCCCCCCCACACACACACACATACCCCCAGTCCCTTCTTCTTTCCCCCTCAGTACTCCCAGGCCAGGTCCTCCCCCCTCTCCCTGGGATGAGTGTGTCTGCCCTTGATGATTCAGCCCAATCCAACTTGTGTCCAGTTTGTCTCCGCATTGCCATAGCTCCAAAGCCGGTTCTGAACATTTACAAACCTGGAGAGAGGCATATTCTAGAACCTTTGTTCCAAAATTTCCAAAGCCTGTGCATGGAATTTAACTGAACGTCATTATATGCCCAGTGAATAATGACAGTGTGGTTATGTATGTTAAAATAATGCATATGTTTAAGATAATAATACTGTATATTTTTGAGACACGTAAAATAACTTCTTTTTAACAAGTAGAGATGTGTTAAATTTGTCTCCATATCATGGATGCGTTGATTTAACAAATTCTGAGAGTTGACCATGTGTCAACCCAATGCAAGGTGTTGGGGGTACATGGATCAGACCTAGCACCAGTCCATAAGAGAAGTAATAATGTCAGCAAACATTTATGGGGCACATCCTGTGGCCAGACACTGGGCATAGTTCTCTATGTGTATTATCTAGTGTGATTCTCAAAGCAGTTCTTTAAGTTTTATTGTCTGCTTTTTATGGAAAGAAATTAGGACACAGGCATCGAGTAACTGGTCCAGTAAGAAACAGCAGGGGACCTGAGCCAAGGGGGTTCCTTCTCCAAGGGGTGTGTTTCTCTGCTTCCAGCCAGCTCTACCAGCAGCTGTCATAAAATCCAAGAGCTGGAAACACAAGGAGGGCAGGATGAGACACCAGGCTGATGGGAACCTACACATGCCTTTGTATATGTTGAGTTAGAAAATATTCACCAAATGTGCCCAGGGATATTTTACAAGTGTGAGTAGTGACTCAGTGCCTTTGCAAAGAGACATGCCATCTTCCAAGCCATCGCTGCTGTTGGAGAAAGGAAACCACTTTGTGCATGTTCTCAGAGCAGGGCCTTGTGGAAACTCCATTTTTCAGAGGCGGCGAATGCTGTTCCCTGATGTGAGGCATCATCTGGTCAAGGAAGTAACGTGAAAAAGCTTTTTGTCTTGGCTCAGAATGGGGAAGGTGAGGTCTCTGAATTGGCCGTCTGGATATGTGGGGGAAGCATTTTTTTTTTTTTTTTAAGATTATTTGTTTGACAGAGAGAGATCACAAGTAGGCAGAGAGGCAGAGAGAGAGAGAGGAGGAAGCAGGCTCCCTGCTGAGCAGAGAGCCGGATGCGGGGCTCGATCCCAGGACCCTGAGATCATGACCTGAACCGAAGGCAGAGGCTTAACCCACCCCAGGCGCCCGGGGGAAGCAGTTTTTAAAACCTGTGAGCCTTCCCAGCTGTGGAGATGGTGTCAACTTCTGTGAATCACGTGAATTGCATAGGGTCGGCCGGAAAGGGGCCACCTGGCCCTGTACATGCGTGCACGTGTGTGTGTACACGTGCGTGGGTCAATATTGGAAATTGCTATTCATCACACCCAACATGAGCATAGTCTTTTAAGAATGTATTTCACTCCTGGGGCGCCTGGGTGGCTGAGTGGGTTAAGCCTCTGCCTTCGGCTCAGGTCATGATCCCAGGGTCCTGGGATCGAGTTCCGCATAGGGCTCTCTGCTGAGCAGAGAGCCTGCTTTCCTCTCTCTCTCTCTCTCTGTGCCTCTCTGCCTACTTGTGATCTCTCTCTGTCAAATAATAAATAAAATAATAATTTAAAAAAAAAGAATGTATTTCACTCCTGCTGGAGACCATGAAACAAGTAATGCACGAGCACTAAATAAATTTAGTGGTCCTGTAGCTTGCTGCGTGCTATGCCGTTGCCTTAGAAAGCTGTGGACAGCGGGAAGCCTCCGGCGGGAGGGTGCAGACCATGTTCCAGGCACTCAGAAATGAGTTTTTTCCTTTCCTCTGCATCGTGACCATTTTACAGAGTAGGAGACTGAGGCTCCGCAGAGTTGTATCGTTTAGTCTGTATCTTTTAGGAAGTGACCAAAGTTGAACCATAGTGTCTACTGATTGCGTCTGGCCCAAAGCTGAGATTGTGTAGAATAATTGGTAATTTTATTATGGAGAATTTAAAACAGGCAGAAGTAGCGCGGGTAGTTGAATGAACCTCAGCATGCTCGTTGCTAATTATGACCAACTCGGGGCCTTTCTTGTTCTGTCTGTACCTGCCCCCAGTCTCCCTTTAAGCCCTAATGATAATTTCTTAATATTAACAAATATATACTTAGTGTTCAAGTTTTTTCAGTTGTCTCATTTAAAAAAAAAAAACCACTTAATTAGATCTAAAAAGCTCTATGCTTTGCAATTAGTTGCCTTGTCTCTTAGGTCCCTTTTCATCTATAGGTTTTTCTCTCTCTCTTCCTTCCAGGTTAAAGGAATGGAATTACTCATTTATCTTGCAGTTTTGTACAGTTCTGATGGTGCTTTTTAACTTGTTCTTCTGTCCCCCACCTGGATTTTTTGGTAAATTGGTTATTAGCACTAGAGGACTGCTCAGATTCAGGATTAAAATTTTTTTTTTTTTTTTTTTTGCAAGACATACTTCTTAAATGATGATGTATATTTTTTTTAATGAGACCTGTAAGGTCTGGCTTTTGTGGCACTGATTGTGGGCCATTGATGGTCATGACCTCTAAATAGTGGGGAACCTTCAAATCCTGTCATTCCGTCTTTTGTAATTCTGTCAAGAGTAAGTTCTTCATTTCACCTGTTTCATTACCTGAATTTGAGAAAAGCAGGAAAAGTGTTATATGATTACTGAAAAACAATTTCCGATTTTTTTCTTTTTGTAGTTTTTGTCGTCAAGGTATATCCTCTTAGGGATATGTAAATTATTGTGTTTAAAGGTCATTGATAATGGCTTTTCTATGTGTGGCTGGTTCAATGAACAATTCATTGAACAATTAAACTTGTTCCATTTTTGTTTTTGGTTTTTTTTTTTTATAGATGACTTAAGATGTAATTTTGATAATTAAGTAAACTATTGACGTGGTATTAAAGTCACATCTACAAAATAGGAATGTTCTAAGAATTCTGGCTCCCAAACCTGTCACCGTTACCCTCCTACACTTTACACACAGCCATTTTTCTTCCAGTTTTTAGTTTTATTTTTCTGTCTTAAAAATATAACAAAATACACTTATATATTAATATCTCCCTTTTCTTTATAAAAAGTAGCGCTTATCTACATTTTTTCCCACCTAACTTTTTCACTGAACAGTATATCCTGTGAAGGAATAGTACATCATAAAGAACTAGGATAATTAGCACTATACAAAGATACGGAATCATTGAAGTTTTAGAGCTGATGGTAGTAATAGCCAATATTCATTTGGCATTTACTCTGTTCTATACACTGCGCTTGACGTAAATTCATTCAGTGATTCTCATAACCATAATCCTCTGGGGTGTGTACTGTTCTTGTCGCCATTCCATAGATGAGGAAACTGAGGCAGAGGGTGATTAGTGAAGTATGTTGTCCACAGTCTCAGACCTAGTGAGTGGCAGACCTAGGATTTGGACACTGGTATCTGCTTTCCTGTACGACATTATATTGCTTTAAAATTTCCAGAGTTTGATTTTCTGGGTTTTATGAGTGAGGAAGTTCTAGCCCCTGGGCCATTCTGTTAAAGGTGTCACTCCCCCCATGCCCTGTCCCTAGATGTAGGACACCTTCAGATGATCCCCCACTTGCCACACATCTTCTTGGGGAGTCTATAATGTAATCTTAAGAACAGGCCACCGGTTTAACTTAAAGTTATTTCATGGATGCTCAGAAGAGAAGGCTCTTGGGTCAGGTAAAGGAATTTATTATGACTCCTGGCATAGTCATCAGCATATCGCTGACTCTTTCCTTAGCCTTGTAAGTACCACAGAGGGGACCCAGAAGACACCGATGGATGTCAGGCGTGTAGTAAGTCACATGCAGAGGAGGAACACCGAATTTGGAGGATCCACTGCTTTTCTAGCAAGCAGTAAGCAGCCCTACTCTTTTGTCCCAGAGGGAAACGCTGTCTCTTTCCTGAAAGCTGCTGTCTGAGAAACGTAGGGGTTATGACTCTAGCCCATGTCTGTGAGCTCTACTGGATGGATACTGTTTACTTCCATGAGCCTGATAGAAAAGACTATCTAATATGTCTGTTAGATGGGGGTCAGCCTCAACCTTTTCTCTTTCCTTGTGTTCCCGATGCACCTACCACGATGTGTGGGAGCCTAGAGCCCCTTGGAGGACTGCTTTGCCCGACATTTCCTCGCACTTTCTTGTTCATTTTCCAGTAGAGTCAGGTGGGTACCCACACCATGTCCTTGACAAATTACAGATTTTAAAAACATTTGCCAATATCCCCTGACCTATTTATGGGAGGTTTTGTATTTCTCAGGCTCTAAATGTAGGAAAACCCAGTGAGCTCTCTTTTGAAAGCCACCCTTAACACATTCTAAACACTCACCACGTGGCAAACCCATGGATTTTTCTTTTTTATTTGTGATTTTTGAAACCCGCCGGAGGGATGAGGTTGACAAGCATCGATCAGTTTCTTGACTACATAATAGCAGGTTTTGTTTTGGTTTCCTTTTTCTTTTCCCTCCGTGTTGAGTCCAGTTTTTCTTGCCAGTGATTTTTAAAAAATAAATAATTCTATAAATTACTGCCCGTCCTAAGACCCTGATTATAACTACCTTTTCATAGGAACATGTGGCGCTTTGAATGGTAACACTCTCTTGGAAGGCAGCCCTCTCCACTTTGGCATCCTCCATGACTTTCCTGATTGGGTTTCTTATGTGAAATAAGAACTATCAAGGGTCCAAGCCCTGTGTCTTTGAGCAAAGTAGTGCTCCTTTAAGTTAGGAGAAGAAAAGACAATAATAGAAGCTTCTGTAAATTCAATCTAACTGATCCATTGAGGAAAATCTGGAGCCCTGGGTCAGAGGAGCAGAGAGGAAACAGAAACAGATCCCCTAGGCTAGGGGAGGGAAGTCAGGCCAGCAAGGGCAAAGGTCCTTCTTGCCACCCCGCCCCGCTTACCTTCACACAGCCCATCCCTGTTAGCTACAGATGGGCACTGTACACTTCCACTGCCTGGCCTGATCTTTAAGGTCTGAGGTGTCTGGCGGTGCCTGGGTGGCTCAGTCGTTAAGCCGCTGCCTTCAGCTCAGGTCACGATCCCAGGGGTCCTGGAATCGAGTCCCACATCGGGCTCCCTGCTCAGCTAGGAGTCTGCTTCCTCCTCTGTCTGCTGGTCCCCCTGCTTATGTGCTCTCTCTCTCTCTCTCTGTCAAATAAAATTAAAAAAAAAAAAAAAAAAGTCTAATGTATCTGCTAGATGGGGGTCAGCCTCAGCCTTTCCCATCATGCATTTTAACAACCAGCCTCTGGCACCGAGTCCCCAGAGAGCATCCCTCAGCTGTTGATGGTGTATGGGAGAGAGGACCTGGGTTTGTTACTTCCCTCCTGGTGAATTCTGAGCCAGGGCTGCACGGGAGTCTGAACACTCTTCTTGGGCTCTTCTCATTGGACTTTTTATTGGAAGGACTGTTTTTATTTGTTTGTTTGTTTGTTTGTCTAAAACCAGGCTCCATGAGATCTTTCAGGACCTTAAAACTGCTTCAGGGGTGGTCCCACTGCAGTTAGCCTTGGGACCCTGGGAGGAAATATAGATCTAATTATGAGCGCAAGCACAGGTCCCAATGGAGAGAATAAAACCCTCATTAGGCCCACAGAGCACCAAGGAGGAAGTTACAGGTGCCGGAATGATAGTACCACCACTCCCATCCTGAGCTCTGTGACTCTGTTTCCCTCCTAGGTGCGGTGGCGGTCATGACCGCATTTCCCTTACTAGAGATGATGTGACGATTATAGGAGGAGACGTGAAATGTTCCATTGCTGGCAGGGAATAAGCGCTCGGTGTGTAATTAAGCAGAGGACAGCGTGTCCATACAGGCCTGGGCTACTCACTGATGTGGTTTCTAGGCGTAAGCTCTAATAGATTTTTTTTTTCTAACTGTGGCCTGGAGCTGCGCCTGCCGGCATGGCACCGACTAGCCACATGTGGCTGTTTAAATGGCTTCAAGCCACGTAAAATGACTGCAGTTGCTCAGTTGTACTAACTCAGTGTCAAGATACAAGAGCCCCCATGGGGCTGTTGGCTCCTGTTGCGGAGTGTATGGAACATTTCTGTCATGCAGAAAGTTCTTTTGGACAGTTCTGTTCTGGAGGGTTTAGCCCCTGAGGGACGCGACGGCATTAGAATGACTGAGTGTTTAATTTTGGAACCTTTTTCTTGGTACCGTCCCCTTTCTGCGTCCTTTCTACAAATAGAGAAGACTGTCTCTCATGCCGATATGGGAACGCATGCCCTCTGGTGATTGCTATAAGGATGCCCTCGCAGACGAAGCAGGGGCTGTTCCCAGAGGGTGGCTGAGGGCCACTAACATGTCTTTCCACCTCCCGGGCCCCTGTAAACCTTCTTGCTCACGAAGGCCACACTTCTTCCTTTGCTGCAGTCCCCGGGACGTTTTCAAGTTCTGTTCCATTCAGCTTCCCTCCTAGGCTTCATGTGTCCCAATTTATGTCCCTACACTGTGGCCACCCTGATTATGGGATACCTAAGGGACTTCCATTCGCTTGCGTGAGTACAGGTAGTTAGTACTGTCTTGGCTGTGCTCTCGGCTGGAGAGTCAGGGCCCTGTGCCTTCCTTTATTTTGGACTTTAGCTCCGCGGAAAGTGTGTGCGCTGCCTTTTGTAGCTACATACCTGGCTGCCAGCCGATGATGTGAAAGGAAATCAGTCTCTTGCATTAAAATGTTTCTGTTCTGAGCTCTTGAGGGCTTATTAGAGATGCATGGGTAAGGACTCCTGGACTCAGCTGTCATCCTGGCGCCCAATCTGTGGAGCACGTAGCAGGCAGAAGGCCCCCTCTAGGTGCCAGAGCCAGGAGGTAAAGCTAGGACCTGCCCTTGGAGCAAGTAGCGTCTCTGGAGAGGCAGCCTGGCGGAAGGGGTGTCTGAGCTGCGTTTTGAAGAGGTGAGGGGTGAACTTGGTAAGTTGGGGGGAGAGGGGAGAATGGAAGGGGGCATTCCAGGGAGAACCAACTCTACAGAGAAGTTTTAATTTGAAACCATGAAGAGCTCATGAGGACACAACTTCCTGGTTACACAGTCTTGGGTGGATTGCTTAACCTCACCTTTCTCATCTGTAAAATGGGAGTGGTCCCCGTAGCCACTTCCGAGGGCTGATCTGAGGATCTCATGAGTCGTCACATGTGAAATATTCAGAGTAAGCGCTCAGGGAAAACCAGCTGTCCCCACCGCCCTCCTTCCTTCTCCTAGTGTATTTATTAAGAGAAATCAGCTTTGGAGCGGAGTTCAGATGTTAGCTTTGCCACTGACCCCGTGCGAGTCATGTCAGCTCTCTGGGCCTCAGTTTGTTCCTCATTAATATGGGGAGAATGGCATCTGTCTGTGTTAATGGGGCTCCTCTTTGAAGCTTGAATGAGGTTTTGTGCATAGATCCTAGAAAAGGGCCAGAGAGACAGAAGGTGACCAGTTGCTTTCATTTTTTCTCTTTCTCCAGCCAGCTTCTTGGCTGTCCCTTGGAAACCCAGGGTAGGGGAAGGGCGATGGGGTGGAATGACATTTGAGGAAAGCAAGTCCGTCAGCTATGTGGGGGATGGCATAGCTTAGGTGTCAGGCTGCAGAAACAGAGAAGTCTTCTGTATCCAGATGTCTGTGCTGTGGTTTCAGTATGGCGTCTTTTGTGCTTACAAGTGGCTCTTTCTTTCTTTTTTAAAAAGATTTTATTTGTTCATTTGACAGAGATCACAAGTAGGCAGAGAGGCAGGCAGGGGCGGGGGGTTAGGAGCAGGCTCCCCGCTGAGCGGAGAACCTGATGCGGGACTCGATCCCAGGATCCTGGAATCATAAGCTGAGCTGAGGGCAGAGGCTTTAACCCACTGAGCCACCCAGGTGCCCCACAAGTGGCTCTTTCTGTGTGCCAAGCTGCTCTGTGTTCCATGTAGTTAACCCTCAAGGAAGCTGTAGGAAGTGGGACTACTGTTCCCATTGTACAGATGGAGAAATCGAGGCACAGAGAAACTAAGTGACTTGTTCATGATCACACAGCCGGTGTGTGGTGGGGACAGGATTTGAACCCAGGCCCGTGGGCCCCAGAATCTGCGTCTTTACTTGCGTGGTTGACAGTTCCAGATTCGGCCGGAGCCTGCAGGTTCCATTCAGCATGGATATGTGACAGACGTCCTCCGATTAGGAACCACAGAGGTGTAGACAGGAGGGTTAATGGAGAGAAAGCAGAGTTAGGTCACCAGTAGATTGTAGTTTTGTCTGGAGAATTTGGGTCGGAGACGGCCGGCGCCCAGGTTTTCTAAACTTAGCGATGCTGCCCCTGATGGGGGCTAGACCCCGGCCTGCGGCCTGCCCTCCTACTGCAGGCTGAGCTGGGCGCTGGGGAGGGAGGGTGTGGCCCTTGCTGCCTCCCTCCTCCTCACCTCTGCTTAGGACCTGCCTCCTGCATAAAACCTTAGCAGCAGCCCCCAGGGCCCTGCCCCTCTGCCGCTGTGAGTTACTGAGCAGTTGCTGAGCCCTCCCCACGGGTGAAGCGCTGGTCTAAGCGCTTAGCACAGAGAGGCCAAGTCACTTGTCAGGCTCACACAGCCAGAGAGTAGCGGAGTCAGGCCTGGAACCCTGGCAGTCTGGCTGTGGAGCCCTTGATCCCCGCTCCTGCCTCCTTCCCTCCCTTAGTACCAGATATTCTCTCCCCATATGTTCCCATCACGCCTTTGCCCAAGTGCTTCCTCTTGGCGCCTTTCTTCCTTCCCCTTCCATCCTTGTTCCCTGTCATTGCTCTTCCTCCACGGACCACATTTGGTGACAGCAGGTTCCCGACATCATTGGAGCCATTCAAGTCTCTGCACCTCTCTGGACCCTACCCCTCTTTATTTCTAGTACCTTCCATAGGTGGCCTGATCTGTCCAGTCTCACTCAGTTAAAAAAAAAAAAAAATATGGCAGTAGGTAATTAATGATAACCTACCAAGCCTAAGTCCACGCTGGCATTGTGCCGAGCCACTCCAAGTCCAGGTTTCACAGAGGAAGGGAGTACGCCAGGCCCAGGGAGGCTGGCCGAGGGTCCGGGTTGGAGCCGGGCTTGAACCTGGGCTGACCCACTCTGGGCCTGATGGCCTCTCATGTATATGGAAATGAATGCATTGAAATAGCAGGTTTCAAATCGGTATCGGATCAGGCACTTTCCATGGTGCAGGAAATTGTAGCAGAGTGATCTTAAGAGCGTTACTCTGGGGGGGCCCTCCCGTCCACCCCACAAAACAGGCAGGGGTGCCCTGGAGCTCATCTGTGTTTCCACGCCTGTGGATATCGGTCAGGGCTCAAGGGCTCCCTTGGCAACCCTGCAGAGCGAGCCTCCTTAGCCCACAGCTCCTAGGACCTGCACTCAGGGCACAAGTGTTCTGTGCTGAGTACCTCTCATTGTCTATGGAGAGGTCTGAGTAAGTACCCTGCATCCTGACTACTGCCTCCCCCAGTTGTTTCTGCCACTTTCTGACCCCTCTGGGCATTCCCTAGGACTTCTTAAGAACAACATCCTGGGCAGGCTCTGGGAAATGTTGACGAGGGATCCAGCCAGGGAAGGGCCCCCTTGACCTCTGGCCCTGGGCCTCGAAACTCTGCCATTTTAGGCGAGTGATTTATCAAAAGGGAGGCAGAGGTGGACAGTGGGAAGGAAATCGCCCTTTTAAATTTATGGATGGTTTTCTCCACATTAATGTGCAAGCCTCCAGCTATGCAATTAGAGGTCGTTAGGCGGCTACAATGGGAAATTAATTCTGCAGCACACCCCCCCCCCCCCTGTGATTGTGGGTGAAATTGCTACAGGGCAGGGAGAAAGCAGGCTTCTTGTCTGGCCTGGCTTGGACAGGTAAGAAGGTTGTGCCCTTCCCCTGAGAAGGGACTGAGAGCTTGCTGGTGTGTGTGCATGTGTGTGCACATGTGTGTGAGTAAGTGAATAGGTGACCAGCCAGGACTGAGCCCAAGGCCCTGAAAGTCCCCAGGAGGCATGAGGAGGTGGCTGGATCACACTGTGAACAGGATCCCCTCCCTCTCGTCCTGGGGAAGGCTGGGTCTCAGCTTGATACTTAAGTCCCGGTGACCTTGACCACATTACTTAGCTTCTCCATTGAAGGAAGGCCTTGGAAATAAGAGAATCTGGAGGCGTCTTTAACTCAGGAAAGGATTTTTTTCCCTCTCCCTTCATCCTGCAAGGTGGAAAGCTTCTAATCTCCGATAGGTTTGTATTGTTAAAAAGCAAAATTCACCTGCGTATATTTAAAGATGAAGTTGGTTTTATTCCCTAATTCTTGAATGAGGCAAAAGAAATACACTCCAAAGAGCTACAGAAAAGGGAAGCCTTAAAAGGCAGAGAGGGGCAGAAAATGGAAGTTTGTTAGCAAAGAGTGGACTATTTCAGGTTTAGGTAATCCATCTGTGGGGGTAGAATGGGGGACAGGGGATTACCTCACTAGTGCTGGTCAGCTGATTCCCGGTTGGCTGCTTAAAGGTTCCTTCCTGGGAAAGGCTGGAACTGCCCTTAGGTTAGGCATTAAGTCATGGTTTGCTGACGTGGGGTTTAGCACAAGTGACTCTATTTTGGGCCTGTTTCTTTTTAACAGTCCTTTTACTTACCAGGGAGGTTGATTCTCACTTTTTCCTTTTTACAAAAAGGAATTTTATTTATTTACAAAAGATTTTGTAAAATATTTATTTACAAAAAGATTTTATTTATTTATTTGACAGACAGAGATCACAAGTAGGCAGAGAGGCAGGCACAGAGAGAGGAGGAAGCAGGCTCCCTGTTGAGCAGAGAGCCCGATATGGGGGCTCGATCCCATCCTGACCTGAGCTGAAGGCAGAGGCTTTAACCCACCGAGCCACCCAGGCGTTCCAAGACTAAACTATCTTCGGGTAGTCCCTCTCCTTTACAGAGCTTGGGTCCGTGGGTCTTGACGGCAGCTCAGAAGGCTCAGGGGTTCTTTTCTCTCAGCCCCCCATGGTGCCTTGTATACTGCAGGAGCTCCATAAATGCAAACAGATTTCCAGGAGCCTGAAGCCCTAGAGAGAAGGCGAGGGGAGGGTGTTAGGGGATCAGCCATTGATCCTTGTCTCTCCTGTCCAGGACAAAGATGAGAAAATCGGTATAATACGGAGAGTTTGTCACTTTATCAAGTGTAGAATCCTCTTCTTCTTCTTCTTTTTCTTCCTTTTTTTTTTTTTTTTTTTAAAGGTTTTATTTATTTGACAGTGAGAGAACACAAGCAGGGGGAGCAGGAGAGAGAGAAGCAGGCTTCCGGACGAGCAGGGAGCCCGATGCGGGACTCAGTCCCAGGAGCCCGGGATCATGACCTGAGCTGAAGGCAGACGCTTAACAATTGAGCCACCCAGGCACCCCTAGAATCCTGTTCTTTATGCCGAGGTGATGTTCTTGCCACCTGTTCTGTCACTGAGATGTACCTGCTTTTGGTTCACCATAGCTTTTGTTTTTAAAATTTCTCTTGAACACGGGCGCCTGGGTGACTTAGTGGGTTAAAGCCTCTGCCTTTGGCTTGGGTCATGATCCCGGGGTCCTGGGATCGAGACCCACATCGGGCTCTCTGCTCAGCAGGGGGCCTGCTTCCTCCTCTCTCTCTGCCTGCCTCTCTGCCTGCTTGTGATCTCTGTCAAATAAATAAATAAAACCTTTAAAAAAATAACATTTCTCTTGTGAAATGAGAGAGACAGTACACCTTTCGTTTACCCTTCAGGATTTCACACCTGGGCCGTGTAAATCCAGGCTTGGAGGGACTGCGGGCCCGTGCTGCCTCTCAGGTAGGAACCCTCCACTTGGCAACGCTGTATTCCCGTATAGCTCTGGCCGGCAAACACAGCGGTCCTTCGTGAGAACTGGTTTTATGTATCTTCCTCAAGTTGTGCAGTTAAAATGTGCCCCTTAGTGATATTACCACAGCACACCTGCGGGGGGCGCCAGACCTAGATTGCTGTTTGATGGAGGTGCCCTGGAGTTGGGTGGTGGTGACCCTCCTTTATAGATGTGAAAACACCAGGCTCCCAGGGTCTCAAATTCTGTCTCCACGCGGGACAGCAGACCTGTGCAGCGGCCTGCGAGTGTGGGGCCCGGACCTGCTGTCCTCTCGCTCCTGGAAGCATCTCCCTGAACCTTCTGCCGCTGTCCTCCAAGGACTCCACAGACCCCACTGAAAACCACCGGTCTTGTCTCATTTTAACTAGTCTTTGTTTTAGAATTGTGGTAAAAAGCACATAACGTAAAATTCGCCATCTTCACCGTTTTTAAGTGGACCATGGAGTCCATGTTGCATGTGCTGATGTTGTTATGAAATGGGTCTCCAGAACATTTTCATCTTGACATTCTGGGTTCCAGTGACGTCGCTCTGTCCTCTTGCCTCTTGAGGCCCAAGAGTTGGTGATAAGCTCTCAGTGTTGCCTGGCCTGGGTGTTCTGCCCTCTCATCTGTAAATTGTCTTTCATCAGGTGGCCCTGGATGGAAACTGTGGAGTGGACTATTTGCCACCTACACATCTTGATGATACCAGCCGCTTAGCAGAGGGGGATGGGGAAGGTGCACAACCTCGCTGTACCTCAGTTTCCCTCCTCCATAAAATGCCTCCTTGGGGTTGTTGATCTACATGGATGTTGCATAAAGGACAGCATAGACACGGGCCCATAGAAAGCCCTGTGTAAGTGTTTGCTGTGATTTTTATGATTTCTGCGTTCCTTGTACAAGGCCCCTCTTAGGACTGCACAGCTGGCTTCAGCCCCCGGGGTTCTTCTGTCAGAGCGTGAGCCCCACGGGGGATTCAGCTGCTCCTGATTTCTGGGCTGAGCGGCAAGAAGGATGAAGCTGACAAGAGAAGACAATATTATCCAGGACGCTTTAAGACTTGTCCCCCAGAGACAACGCACTGGGCAAGCTGACCATCCGCGGCTTGTGCTGGGCCCTCCCCTCAGGACCAGCTTGGTAGAAGCAGCCGGCAGCTGTGACATGGGGTTCAGAGTGGCTTTGGCCTCTGTGTCTCCCTTGGCAGATGATCTGTCCCATGTCCTACCAGTTCTGTTGGAGCCTGATCACTCTGCTCAGCCCTTGGCCAGCAGCTGGTGGAGACAGGACATGAGTCCCGGAGGGTTCGGATCTCAGATGCAGAGGATGCAGTGCTCACTCCCTCTTAATCCAGAGGGGCCTTTTGGGAGGAAGCCGGCCTTGAGGGATGAATACCCAAGATTGCCATTGGGGAGTGTGGGAGTGGAGGGGGCTGTCCTGCTAAGCTGATGGTGGACATCCGAGGAGGGGAGGTGGGGCACAGAGGTGCACACTTCTGTGCATGTATGCACAGGTGTCTGCAGATGTGTACACACAGACACATGTACACACAGCAGCATGTACACACGTGCCCACAGGTGCACATACACACAGGTGCATGTACATACAGGTGCCCACAGGTACATGCATGCACGCAGGTGTACATACACACAGGTGCACACAGGTGTATGCACACATAGGTGCGTGTACACACAGGTGCACACAGGTCTGCATACACATAGGCACACGTACACACAGGCGCATGTGCACCCAAGTGCACACAGGTGTGCATACACACAGGTGCCTCAGAAATGCGTATACGTGCTCATACTCCTGCACACACTCACATATATGCATGCACACACAGTCTTCAGGTGCAGCAGAAGCCTCAGACTTCCCTGAAACCTCCTAGAGTGCACATTAAATTCTCCTTCTCACATCCAGATTTTAATCTTTCTGCAGTACTTCCTATTAAAGTGAGCAACTCAGGCTCTAATGGAATTATCTTTGGACAGTTAATGTGCTGAGCTGTGGACTGTGGACTTCATTCAGTGGAATTTATTAAGTGTCTTCTTCGTGGCTGACACCAGGCTGGGTATTGGGAACGTGATAGAAAAGAGAACGGGACCCTGGCCTCAGGTGGTTGACATTCTAGTAGAGAAGAGAGCCAAAAATGAATCAATGAATGAATGAATAAGTCGGCAAACAAAGGAGCACAAGAATGACAAGTTGCTGTTCACGCTGGGATAAGGGAGCACTGCGGACACAGGGAACAGTATATGCAAAGGTCCTGAGGTGGTAAAAAGAGGATACTGGAGGAATCACAAGAAAAGCCATGAGGCAGAGTGAGCAGGAGGGAGATGGAGATATGAGAAGTGACCGCCCTGGTCCTGCAGGGCTCGGCTGGCTACGGCATGGGCCTCTTTCTGTCCATGTGATAGGAACTATTTTCAGGGTTTTAGGTAAGAGGTACTGGGCGCACAGCTGCTTCCCTGCTGTGTGAATGGGGGATGGGAGAGCAATGGGAGGCTGTTGGGTTTGAGTGGAGGTGACAGCAGCCTGGACTGAGCGCAGGCAGTGCCTGGTAGGAGTAGGACCTCCTGATGGGTTGTTGGGGGAGGGGAGGACTTAGAGGGAGAAAGGAAAAATCCAGGGTAACTCCTAGAGTTTCTGGCTTTCTCAAATGGTGTCTCTCTTCCCTCTTATTTTGGTTAAGAATTCTCTAACCTGTTTCTGAGCATGACTCTCACCTGGTGAGGCCAGAGTAACCTGGTCAGGTGGTGGTTTGCAGGAGTGCACAATGGTGGGTGGGGTGCAGACTGCTTTCTCCAGGAACAAGGCCTCACGTCACCTTGGGTCCGTGGCCATGAAGACGGTTGGCTCTCATAATTTAAGAGCCAAGACTGAAAGATCGTTGGTTTGGCTCCTTCTCTACAGGGGTGAGTAACCCTCTGGGGTCACACAGCGGGTCAGGGGTGTCAGTTAGGCTGCGGTTTGGCCAAAGGGATCAGCTCTGGGCAGAGAGTGGGACCCTGGTTACATCCCTGCCTGGAAATTCCCAGATACCCCTGGGCTCCAGGCAGTGCCACAGGACCGTGGACCATGTTCTAGGCTGTAGTGGACAGCAGCGCCTTTTGGAATTCATGGCAAATGGGAGAAACCGAGGCAGGGTGACTCACTCAAGCACGTTCACCTCTACCAAGGTCTGCGGGGGGAAAGAAGGAACTTTATGGTGTGTGTGGTTTTTTTTTTTTTTTTTTTTTTAAAGATTTTATTTATTTATTTGACAGAGATCACAAGCAGGCAGAGAGGCAGGCAGAGAGAGAGGAGGAAGCAGGCTCCCCGCTGAGCAGAGAGCCCGATGCGGGGCTCTATCCCAGGACCCTGGGATCATGACCCGAGCCGAAGGCAGCGGCTTAACCCACTGAGCCACCCAGGCGCCCCTATGGTGTGTTTATACATGGAAACTTGGGGGCATGATTTGCCGTCTCTGGAGGCAGAAGCAAGGCTTTCTCTCGAAGGGTGCACTGCTCCCCTCACTGTCTGCCTCTGGTGAGGAGGCTTCCCTCCTTCGAATAATGCAGGAGTTAGGGGTACCGATCGCCGCTCCCCCACCCGCAGCCCAATATGGTCAGATTATAACTTTTGATTCCCCTATAACTTAACTAATAGCTTGCCTTTTTTTTTTTTTTAACAGTTTTATTTTAGAAAGAGCACAAAGTGGGGTAGGGAGAGGACAAGCAAATTCTTCGCTGAGCGGGGAAACTGACATGGGGCTCGATCTCATGACTCTGAGATCTTATGACTCTGAGTTGAAAGTCCGAGTTGGATGCTCAACTGACAGCCCCTCAGGTGTCCCTAATGAACTACTGTTGACCAGAAGCCTTACCAGTAACCTAGACCATCACTTAGCACATAGTTTGTATGGTACATGTATTTTTTTTTTAAAGATTTTATTTATTTGATAGAGATCACAAGTAGGCAGAGAGGCAGGCAGAGAAAGAGGAAGAAGCAGGCTCCCTGCTGAGCAGAGAGCCCGATGTAGGGCTCGATCCCAAGACCCTGGGATCATGACCTGAGCTGAAGACAGAGGCTTTAACCCACTGAGCCACCCAGGTGCCCCGGTACATGTATTCTTACACACTGTATTCTTATGATCAAGTAAGCTTGAGGAAAGAAATGTTATTAAAAAAATCACAGAGGTACCTGGGTGGCTCAGTGGCTTAAGCCTCTGCCTTCAGCTCAGGTCATGATCTCAGGGTCCTGGGATCAAGCCCTGCATCAGGCTCTCTGCTCTGCAGGGAGCCTGCTTCCTTCTCTCCCTCTACTGTTCCCACTGCTTGTGTGCGCCCTCTCTCTCTCTCTCTCAACTGAATAAATAAAATCTTTTAAAAAATACCATAAGAATGAGAAAATACATTTATGGGACTGGACCATATTTGTTGATAGAAATTCACATGTAAGTGGAGTCAACACAGTTCAAACCCATGTTGTTCATGGGGTCAGCATATCTGGTAAATCGATCAGAAATTCTATAAGGTCCTTGAAAAAAAAATGACCAAGAGTGGCCTATGTTGACATGGATAGAGAATGGACACACAAGCTCCTTTGCCCCAGAAGAACATTTCAGATTGTCCTGACATAAAAAAGCAAAGGTGTGAACTCACTATTCCTACCAGCAAGAGAGAAAATCTCATGTATGTGTAGGAAAATGGTGGCTATTTTGCAATTATTAGAGGTAACATTTGGGGGGTTTTCTGTGACTTTGGGGTGTATAGTGTAGAGAACTATGTGAAGAAACAGATCCTGAAGCTGTGGTATAGGTTGGGTGTTCTGTTCACATCAGGAGAAGGACTTAGAAGTATTTTACTATTCGTTGAAAAGTCTCTAATCTGAATGCAGTCAGAACCCATTTTCCTGCTGTAGCTGTCATGTTTAAAGGCTGGAGAGCGAGTGCCAATAACCTGAGTTTGCAGAAATCCCCATCTGAAGGAGGACAGGGCTGCCTTCTTACAGGACCATGGAACCAGTGGAAACCGCCCGTGGAAGGACAGAGCCGGGGACCCCTGACTGGTGACTCGGAGGCAGCAGGTGTTCCCAGAGCATCCTTCCGCGTTCCCAGCATAGTGCCACACAAAATGGCACCAAGGAGGCTCTCATTTGGGCTCCTGAGTGACAGGGTGACCACAGGTTGGATGTGGAGGTGAGGCTGTGTGCGTTGGCCTTCGGGCTTCTGTTTTTCCTCCTTGGACCTTAGGTGACACCGTGTAGGATGGAGTGACATGGGGGTTGCGGGGGAGGTGAAGGGAGCCCAGGAAGCATGGTTTGAAATAACCACACTCACTGCTCGTGGGACCTTCCTCCTGGTGTCCCTGTAGCGGTAAGACCCTTCCTTGGCAGGCCTCGCCTTTTCAGAATGCCCTGTGGCAGGAAGGCCCACTCACTCCTGCAGGAAGGGCGTTTTGTCCCCCTGCCCCCCGAGCTTCAGTTTGGGCACAGGCCCTTCTGTGAAGGGTCAGGATCCTCCGGCCTGGCCTTTCCCGAACAGGTTCACATGCCCTCGGTCTGGGTGCTGCCGGCAGGTTCAGCCAGGTGCAGCTTCTCAGTCGAGGCTGTCCCGTTGCCTGGATAGCCGGCACCACCTCTTCTTGTTCTTCTCTGATCTGGGGATTTCCAGGGCAGCCCTTTCCCACCTGCTCAAACGCTCCTGGGGCCTGAGATGACTTTGCGAAGATCGCGATTACTGTGGGCAGGAAAGAGGCTCTATGCAGTGTCCCGGATCTCTGCACCAGAAGCCCGCGGACTTGCAGCCTTCACGTGTTTCTAATAAACACCTGCTTTGGTGTTACTAGAAACGTGGGTTAGTTGCCAGCGTGAACTCTGGATTTGGGCTTCTCTTGGAGCAGTCTGGACTGAACCGAGGAGTGGCTTCAGGCTGGACACGAGTCCCTGTCTCCCCGGGCCTGGTTCTCACCCAGTCCGCTCTCCTTGGGGGGCTCGCCGTGCTGGCCCCAGTAGGCAGGTGACTTCAGGACCCTTGCTGTGTCCAGTGCACCGCAGGGCGCTGGCCTGGGTGCTGCTCGCATTCGCCACCCCTGCAGTTTACAGGCAGGGGCTGCAGGCGGGTTGGCAGGAGGCTTTCCAGTTCTACCTGAGAGCCATTTCTTCTCCCAACTGGATATTCCGGTGGGGACGTGGCTACCGATGGCAGCTCTGCTGCTGAGGAGAGAGAAATCAAAGATTGCTTCTGCGTTCCTTGCTCCAAGCAGCTGGAACCAGCAGGTGGGTGTAAGGCCAGGCCTCCAGGGATTACCTGCCCCTTGTTTCTGCACCCTCCCCTGGAAGCTTGTTCTGCCCCTGCCTGGCGTGTGGAAGTCCTCACCAGCCGTCCCCGGCGGGCCCGGACGTCACCTGGACTCATCCTCCTGAGAGGTGCTGTGAGCGTGCGGGGCTTTGAGAACGGGAGCTTAGCCAGATTGGGAGAAGGGGCCCAGTGTGTGATGCCAGCCCCACACCCTGTTCCTGCAGACACCCTGAGAGACCCTGCAGAAAGTCCAACCTGTGTGGCCTAACCGGAGGGGGGGGTGGGGGTGGCAGGAGTCCCCGGGCTAAGGGTGTGGGGGTGTCCTCACGTGAACCTAAATGTTCTCCTGAGGGATTGCTGTTGAGTTGCTGATGAGACGGGGAGTTTGTCCCCAGGACTGAAAAGCTTTGCACACAGTGTGGGGAATCCTAGCGATGCTGTCTGGAATGGGCCATCTCGGTGGCCTGTGCTCACAGACACCAGGGCTGGATTGTCCGAGAGCAGGAGGGTGCATGCTACAGAGTAGGAGAGGCCTAGTGAAAGGAAATGCATGCTTAGCCTGGGACTCCTGTGAGGTTGAAGGTCAGGATCAGACTCCTGGAGTCTGTCTGGGGTTATGTACCCCTTCCCTCCTTCCAAAAAATATTCTGGGTTTCAGAGACCCAGGAGGCCCCACATCCTTGTTTCTCTCCAATAACCTAGGAACCGGTCATCCGTAGAGGGATCCCTACGTTAGAAAAGCCTTTTGGGACTAATTCCCTCCATCTTTGCCCCTGGTGTCAACTCCCCAGTCTTCTGAAAGATGCCACCGTTATCTGTTAACATCTTTACACACTCATGGACTGCTTACCTTCTACACACAGGTGTTTGGATGTGGATGGCGTTTGGGTCAGAGAAAGGGTATTAAAGGTATCAAAAACAAACAAACAAAAAAAGGCAGGGGAGGGGTGTAGAGCGATGCTTCTGCAGACAGATGACTCTGATACACATAAACTCGGGGGGAGGGTGGGGTTGCAGGGAAGGATGTGGGCATCAGCCCTGAAGGTCTGCTTCACTCGCTGTCCCACTGTTCCCTGGCTGTGTGACTCTGTGTCACTTTCCTCCCCAGGAGGCATGGGGGGGATAGTGGTGCCCACCTCAGAGGGTTGTCTGCAGGAATGAAAGGGTAACTCTACAGGAGGTGCCGTGACAGCTGGGGGGCGGGCAGCAGTGAGGCAGTGGAGTCTGTCCCAGAGAGAGAAAGGGAGAGACATCACACTGCAGAAATGGAGAGCAGGGAAAATCTGCCCTGAATGGAGGGGTTTTTAGGAGAATGGGAAGTTGAAGCTGACCTTAAGACAGAAAGTTACAAGAGGCACAGAGGCAGCAGCTGGGACTCTGGCGGGTCAGCCTCCTTGCCGGTGCAGGGCCTGGGTGCCAGGCCTGGCTCACTTTGTAGCCAGAACCTACGGTGGGCATCTAGTGGAGGGGACGGGGGGAGGTTGAGAGAGTAGCCTGGGAGCGGAGGTGGGGTCTGGCCCAGGTCAGAGGTGTTCTAGGTGGCCTGACAGGTAGGGGGGAGCCCAGTGCTGACATTGGCCCTTGGTCCGTCCTGGCCTTTGACGGAGCAGGGTCTCTGGTCCCTGACTGTGGCGTTGGGTGTAGGGAAGGGCGGATACGCTGTCTCGGGGGAACCATGTGTGTTCGCAGGCTGGATGCCCACGGGGGCTCGCTGTCCTTGTGTTTTGCCCCGGGCTTCACCATCTGGTTCAGCAATTCCAGCTCTTCCGAGGCCCCTAGCACTTACCTTGTTTCTTGTTGGTTTCCCATGTACCTCACCTACCCACCATTTCTCCTTCTGGAGCAAATGTAGATCTTGTCCGACTTCCGTTGTTCCTACATTTCTCAGTTAGTCCTCCTACTTTTGGGGGTGACGACTGCCAAGTGTGCTGCTGTTCCGAGTCTTTGGCAGTGCTGAATTTTACGGTACATGGAATGCTGATTCTGCCTTAGTAATCTGATGACAGATGTCTTGGGAGATACAGCCCGGGAGCCACCCTGTGTGACTGTAGCAACAGGTAGCTAATATCCAATCTGAGAAAGAAAACAGCCAGAAATATTTCTCTGGCTTTCAGTTCATGTGACAGGGGAGCTTAAGCAACTGGGCATATTTTCATGCTCAGGTTCCCTGGGGATGATGTGGCTTTGAGGTATTTGCTGAAACCTCCCTTCCTTTATTCATACCCGTAAATATACATCATTTGATTGAGGTGTCATTTACACGCCATAAAATTCATTCTTTTTAACACATAGAATGCTGTGGTTTTTAGTGTATTCCCAGGCTCTGCCACCTTCACCGTTATCTCATTCTAGAACATTCCATCATCCTCCAGAGAAGTCCCCATAGTAATCCCCTTTCATTCTCTCCACCTCCCTCCCCCTCCGCCCCCCACTCACCCCGGGCCCCTGGCAACCAGTCTTTGACTTTCTGTCTCTGTAGATTTAACTGTCCTGGACATTTCGTGTAAATGTCTGGCATCTTTCACTTAGCGTCACGTTTTCCGCGCTCTTCCACATTGTAACATGCATCTGAACGTCCTTCCTTTTTATGACCGACTAATATTCCATTATAGGGATGGAACAGATTTTAGCTATGCATTCCTCAGCCAGTAGACATTTGGGTTGTTTCTACTCTTTGCGTGTGTGAACACTGCTCTGAACGTTGCCGTGTAGTTTTGTACGTGGACATGCGTTTTGACCTCTCTTGGGTATATCCCCGGGAATGGAGCTGCTGGGTCACGTGGTAACTGTGTTTAACATTTTGGAGAACTACCGAAGTGTCTTCCACAGTGACTGCCTCATTTACATTTCCAGCATAACGTAGGAGGGTTCCAGTTTTTACAAGCTTGCCAACAGTCGTTATTGTCTGTCTTGTTGACCGGAGCCGTGCTCCTGGGCCCGAAGTGGTTCTGATTTGCATTTCCGTGGCAGCAGGTGACGTAGGATATCGTTTCCTGTGCTTACTGGCCATTCTTTTTTTCTCTTTGGAGACACGTCTGTTCCATTTGTTTGCTCGTCTTTACACTGAGTTATTAATCTTTTTGTTGTTGCGTTGTAAGAGTTCTCGATATTTTCTGGATACTGGACTGTTATCAGATACACAACTTGGAAATGTTTTCTCCCATTCTGTGGTTGTCTTAAGTGTCATTGTGAGCAAGTAGCCACGACGGGGAGGCTCGTGCTTGGAAACTCCCCCAGAGAACAATGACATGTTTGCATCGCTGGTGCCTGCTAAGTACCCGTGATTCGAGTCCATGAATGAACGGTTTTCCTCTGTCGCCTGCCTTCCCGGGGCAGAAAGGGATCTGGGTGATGTGAGGGGAATCGGATAATAAATTGCTGAGCGAAAACCCCAGAGGCAGTGGATGCAGACCCGTGTGCTGAGGCATCTCGTCTCTGGATATGCTTTCAAGATCAATGAAGGGAACAGGGATGAGCACAGAACTGGGTTTGCACCTGGGTTTCTGACGCAGTAAATATTCGTTTCCAGAATCAGTGGGTCGGCTCTGCCGAGGCCTGAAAGCGTGGCGTCATTACTGAGCCCGATTACGGGTGTCACCTCGTGATTCTGTCCTGTCCGCAGGTATTGGCACGCTCCCCCTGCCCCCATGCCACTCCGCCCCAGCTCCCGAATCTCATCCTAATCGAGGCCCCCCACAGATGGCTGGGCCCAAGAGGGAAGCGGGGAGACCTTCAGGGAGGGAGGAGCCAGCAGACCATGCCCATCACCTCGGTCAGAGGCAGCTGGGAGGGCCCCAGGTGTAGGGATAACATGGAACGATGGCACTCTGAGAAGTGGGGTCAGAGGACCCCCAAAATGGGTAAGCCTCAGCCCCCATGGAGTGATCGGGATAGAGGTTTCTCCTTCTGCAGACGAGAGCAGGAAGGAGGCTTCGGTAACCCTAGGAAGAGGTCCCGGGTCAGTCCTGTAGAGGAAGACTTCTATTTATAACGGGGCGTCTGTCAGATAAACCGTCATCTTAGAAAGTGTAAGTCCCCGGCTCACTGGTTCGCTCCCTCACTCCCTCTTTCATCCCGTGAGTGAAGAAGCTTGAGCTCACACACAGCATGTCCCAGGAAGGGCCCGGGCTTTGAGGGCTGCGGAGATGCAGGAAGGCCTGCCCCTCTGCTTTCCAGGAGCCTCCTGGAGAACCCAGGCCTGGAGGCCGCGGAGTGCAGACAGGAGCCCGGGGATGGTGAATGGGCTGGGGTCCGGGCCTCTCTGCCAGGCCGCAGAGGGAAGAACCCCACGGGGTGTGGAGTCTGCAGGAGGAGTCTATTTACCAGGGGGACTGGCTGTGCGTGGTGGGGCCTGCACCCCGGAAACCCCAGGGCGTGGATGGGAACTGCAGGGAGTCCTCACCAGCCCTATGGAGTACCTCTCATATGCCCATCTTCCAGATGAGGAAACTGAGGTCCGGAGGGTTGGAGTTCCTTGCTCAGGGCAGATCTGAGATCTAGGTCTGTAGGCTCCTATCAACTGCACTGGCTGCTTTTTATTCTTAGTTTTTTGTGTGTGTCCAGCTCTGAAACCCCATGTCCGTAGCCCCATGCCAGCACATAGGTGCTGATCATGGGTTTGACAAGTGAATTTCATCTTCATGTTCTGCTCGCCTGGGGGTCAAGCCTCATGCATATACCATTGCTAAGGCAGTGGACTGATGAGCAGACCCGAGAGCAGATGAATGCCGCCTGCTGGTGTGTTTGGAAGCTGTCATTACCAGTGGTTTTCGGGCAGAGGTGCGAGATCGTAATGACTAGATGGATAGGTTCTGCCACCATCCCGGTCACTGGTGATGGAACTTCTGAAATAACTCTGCGCCCCGTCAAGTCCCTTGCCCACGGAAGGTATTGTTTTTGCTGTTAACAAAAGCTGTTACCCTCTGGGGAGGTGTGATTTCCAAGTCCCGGGCTGGGGCTTCTGGCTCAGAAAGGACAAGATGAGGAGACAGTGAGTGGTTCCCAAGGCAGGTGATAAGAAGGCCCATCCCAGGAGTGCACATGGGGGCGAGAAACCAACTTTTGGAGAATGCAAATGAGCTAGGATCTGGCTCTGACTTCCTGCTGTGGGCGGCTGGTTTCTGAGCACCACAGAAGTCCACTGGCCTCTCGGCACAGGGTCTGAGAACCAGAACCCGTGCACAGGTCGGTGAGCAAATGTTTAGGTGGGTCTTGATGCAGAATGGGCCCCGGGTGTTGGGGATGAAAATCAGATGTTGGTCTGGATCCTTTTCCCCATTTCCAGACAGCCCCGCCTGCCTTAGCTCTGTGCGTTTTCTCCTTCTAGCTCTGCAGATCTGCTGGCGTGTTTATTTGTAAGTGGAGTAAGCGGAATTTTTCAAAGGAAAGCAGTTTGCAAAAGATGAAAATAAAACAACTTGGGATAAATGGCTCATCTGGCAATGGGAAATAGCCCCTGGCATGGGGAGGTCTTTAACCTTGTCTGAACATGCATTTTGGCTCCTGCATCATCTTAGAGGAACTTGCTGTCTCGCTGCTGAGGCTAGACCCGGGGGGAGAGAGCCAAAAAACGCAACCCCAGCACTCTTTGAGAACTTGATAGGTAGCTGTGTGTTTTCTCTGTCCAGTGACTTCTGTGTCCCTCCTGTCCGTGACCCCTCTCTTCTGTCCCCTGGGCCCATTGCTAGTCTTCACGAGCCTTGGGTCTTCTGCCCTAGCTCCTTGTTTATTCTTCTCTGCAGACTGCAGCCACTGGTGTAGTCTTCCACAAATACAGAGGGAGTCCGTCTGCAACACCTGTGAGCCAGGGACACATGGTTCCATGTAGTCAGGACCTCCCTACTTTTCTGACCTCATTTCCTGCTTGGTCTTCTCAGCAGGGGCCACACTGGCCTCTTTGCTTTTCCTTACATCTACCGCTTCTTTCTACCCCAGGACCCTTGCACTCCCTGTGTCCTCTCCCGGGCTCACTCTACAGATCCCTGGGGCTCTCGATCCCTTGCTTTGGGGCTCTGCTCCAATATTAGAGAGGCTGTCCCACCTGTCAGCCTTATGTAAAGAAGAGCCGCACTCACCCCTGCGCTCCCTGGCACCTGCTCTCAGCTTTATTTCTCTCTGTAGAACTTGGCCCTGCTGGCACATGGTTAAAACCACATATGTGTTTTGTTTTTGTCCTGTTGCCCCCGAACATTAGTGCCACAGAGTCAAGGACTCTGTTTAGTCCACTGCTGTATTCCCAGCATGCGGGGCAATGTTGGCACATAACAGGTGTTTACTGAGGCTGGCTGTGCCAGTGACCTTGAGTGGCTGAATCTCTCATGAGTCCAGACCACCGGGCTCACCGAGCTCCATTGCTTTGGCATGCCACAGAGCCAAGATGAGCTTTGGATTTCAGCAGCCCCGGATTTGAATTCTGGCTCTCCCATTCCCTACTCAGGTATCATGGGGCAAGTTAACTTCCTGCCTTGGCTTTCCCATTTTCCTTTGCAAAACTGAGGGAACGTGGCTTGCCTCATAGGCTGTTGGAGGACTTTTGGTTAGCCCATATGCTGTACTCATTGGTGTTGGACAAACAGAGGAAAAGCCTTTAAAATAAAGGCTTTAAAATAAAATAAAGCAGCTTTATTGAGATATAATTCACATCTCATAAAACTGGCCCATCTGAAGCATACAGCTGAGTGGGTTCATGTATTCATAGCTGTGTAACCATCGGCACCATCTAAGTTTAGAACATTTCCATCACCCTCGAGAAGGAACCTGGACCCACTGGCGGTCTTTCCCTGTTACTCCCTCTCCCCAGGCCCCGGGACCGCTGATCTACCTTCTGTCCCTATAGATTGCCTACTGATATTTGCTATAAATGGAATCTTGCAGCATGTGGCTGTCTGTGACCAGCTTCCTTTCCAAGGTTCATCTATGTTGTAACAGGCATCGGTACTTCTTCCTTTTCATGGCGAATAACGTTCCATCATGGGGATCTTACATTCGTGCAGTCCATGCATGCGTCCATGGGCACTTGGGTTCTTTACACTTTCTCACTCTTACGGGTGATGTTGCCGTGAACTTCAGTGTCCAGGTGTCATGTGGGGGAGGAGAGGGTTTATCGGATGTTTCCAAGCCGGGGCAGGGATGCTGCCTTCGAGAGGTCGTCACACCTTGAACCTCATCCCATTTCCCTCCATAGCTCCTAATTCATTCCTTTCGTATTATCTTATTCTTTTTTTAAACAGAGAGCCCAAGCAGGGGGAGAGGAGCACAAGGCGGAGAGACAGAATCTCAAGCAGAGTCCATGCTGGAGCTCGAGCCTGACACAAGGCTCGAACTCATGGCCCTGAGATCATGACCTGAGCTGAAACCAAGAGTCAGATGCTTAACTGACAGAGCCACCCAGGCGCCCCTTAACTTAGCATATTCTTAGAGAGCTATTTTTACTCATTCCCATAGACTATCTTTGGATATAAGATGATCAATTTTTTTTCCCCTTATGGATATGACTTGCTGGTAGTTCCTGTGGTTTTGCTGTCTGCATGTCCCCTTCCCGGCTCACAACAGTCCCGTGGATGCCTTTCCTCCTGCACTCTGTTCAGCCCCTCAGCTTTAGTGGACTCCATTCTCCCAACCTTCTCCCACAGGCAGCCCTCTGCTGAATGAATTAGCCATTCTGCTTCAAGAACCCTTGACTTGAAGGAAATGCAATCTTTGAGTTTTTGAGTTCATCTCATTCCTGTGAGTTTCTTTATCTCCTAATTGCATTACCCACGAACCCAGTAGAATTACAAAAAAGCACTTCCAGAAGATTCATTATGTTTTGGCTGCCCTCGAGGGAGTGATAAGGAGGGAGGGGTGCAGACCACTCCGCCAAGGACCTGTGTTTGAGCTTTTCTGTCTGGTTCTTCTCCTTTGCTTCAGGGAAGTCCTGAGTTCCCTGATTCTTTTCTGAAGGGCACAGGGGCCATGGTGGGTCTTCCTAAAGGGGGTGTATGGCAGTGCTCAAGACCAGCCCTCCTACCGTGAGGAAGTGAAGGAACATAGTACTGGTTTGTGTCAGGCATGAAAGGTTGTTGAGACCTTTCGGCCCAAGGTGTGTGGGATTCTGGAGCTCAGTCCTATCACTTTTTTTGTTTTGTATTTTTGTTTGTTTGTTAGGTAGGCTCCACCCCCACTGTGGAGCCCAGTGTAGGGCTTGAACTCGTGACCCTGAGATCATAAACTGAGCCGAAATCAAGAGTTGGATGCCTAGCCGACTGAACCACCCAGCCGCCCCTCGTGTCTCATGTTTTTAGGGTACTTTCCAGTGGGCTTCTCTGTACAGCTTGTTATAGATCATTCCTCACGGCCTCTGCACCTGCTTGTCCCCTTCCCTCCGGCCTCTGCTCGTCTCTCACCACATCAGAAAGGCCTTCCCTGAACACCGGTGTCCCACTGACCACCTTCACTCTAGGGCCACTTACTTGACTTCTTTTTTTCTTCATAGCACTTACCTCTGTATTACATGTTTCTGTATCTGTTGTTCCTTGTCAGGACACAGGCCCCATGAGGGCCCATCATTCACTGTTAGATCCTTAAAGTTTTGAATGGTTCTCGGACCAGGAAGCGATGCCTTAAATACCTGCCCAGTGAATGAATGGGTGCACTGAGTTTCCAAAACACCCGGAGGCAAAGGTGCTGTTATTGCCATCACTTGGAGGAAGAGGTCCTTGGGAGGATTTCTCCAGGTCCTGAGGTGAGTTGAGCTCAGCTCTCTGGGTCCCTGTGTGGCCATGCCTCCGGGGTTACAGGGCCCAAGAATGTCCTCTGTAGGTCATTTGGAAATTCTCAGAAAATGTCACAGACAGCAGCGGGAGGTGGCCCGTGAGGTCCGTACCAGAGTGGAAATGCTAAGGGTTTTGGAACAAGGGTTTCCTGTGACCTGAGAGAGAAATGGGGAGACGACAGGGGCCGGGGGCATAGCAGTGGGAGACTTGGTGCTGAGGGATGGGCAGGAGCAGCGGGGAGAGACGTGCTGGAAGTGACCGTGGAAGGTTGTAAACCCAGAGGGAGGCCCCAGCGCTGCCTCTTAGGATGAATGCAGGCCCAGCTGGCCCACTGATCATTCCAGGCTGTCCTGTCACCATCCCCTCCCACCAAGCCTGGTGCCCACGTGGTTCTCTCTGGAGGGTCTGGTGCTTGGAGGGAGAGGAGGAATGGTGACCTAGGAGGGCTGGCTCTGGGTCGTTGCGGTAACAGAAGAGTCATGGATGATGGATCGAACCTGCCAGTCACACGTACCCTATGATGTCATTACGGTCAATGGTAACTGTTCAGAATCTGTAGGTTTTCAGTGTGTGGAGATAAGTCTGCAGGAAAAGGGAGCCTTGTGGTGATATCAGAAAACCCCTCTAGATGATCAGCTTACCTGGGATGACCCACGAGTCCCAGGCTATCATTGTGGGAAACCGGGGCTCCCCTGTAAACGGAGATTCAGCGGCCCTGTCATTTGTAATGGGTTGGTTGGTTGGTTGGTCTTGTTTTGGGCCATTTTGAGGTCATTGAGTAGCGTCTCATGCCCCACATGCGTGTTTGGGTGTGGTGACTGTGTGGGGTGAGACATGGACAGCCGCTGTAGCCAGCAGACCCCTTCCCCATGCCGACCCATGTGTCATGGCTTTAGTGGATGTTTCTTGCTTCTGTCACATCCAGAACACGTGGGCTAACCGTGACCAAATGGTAGCTCTCTGTACCTTGGCATGGCTGTTGTCAATGTGTCCTCTGCAAGGTTGCTGCGTGAAATGCTGTGGAAGGGGTTTGGAGGCTCATGGGGGCCGGGCTGGCGGGGACGCACATCACTTCCATGCATGCGCAGCTCCTGTTGGCCGGGCTCAGGCCCACGGCATCCCGGGAGGCGGGGAGAGCCCACTGAGCGCTGTTCCCCAAGGAGGAGCAGAACCAGGTTCAGTCAGTGAGAGCCCCTTGCGGCCACAGGGACTCTGTGTTTTTAAGTACAAGCACCTTCTGATTTATATAGCCCTCTGTGTGCCTTAGGGCATGTCCTGAGAACTGCTTCCTTCAATCCTCAGACGTGTGACTGTCCCCATCTTGCAGATGAGGAAACAGAGGTTCCGGAAAGCTTTATGTGACTTGCTCCTGGCCACAGAGGACTGGATGCTGGTGAGGGCCCTGGAATCGGGGCGCCTGTAGACCCCATCCTGAGAGCCTGCACTTTCTTTCCGTGAGGCGCTCAACGTGGCCAGGCGTCCTACCTTCAGACCCCCGGACGTGTGCCATACAGCTCCTGGGACAGTCCCCATCCGAAGCCCAAGGCTCTGGGACCTTGTCTCCTCCCAGCGCCATTCGGATCAGGTGAGAGAGGATAGTGGGGACACTCAGTGGTAGGGAGGGTTTACAGAAACTTGCAGGGAGAGAGAGGGAGCAGCCAAGACCTGCGATCAAAGGAAAGAGGATGCCAGGACCCACCACCAGCCTGAGCATGGGAATCCTAAAGCCAACCTTGGTCCTTCAGCGACCCCTGAAGGAGACCTTCAGGGTCTCCTTGATGGCTGTATGTCGGGTCATGAGGGAGAAACCCAAGATCCTGTTCAGATCCTAGGTTCCCGTGCGGTACTGAAGAAGGACTTTGAAAACTAGACCTGACACCAGCGAGGCACCTGGGAGGCACACTGAGCTCGTGGGAGGTCAGCAGGGATGCGTGTGCATGCACGCATGTGCACAAGAGATGAATGTGGGAGTGAACGTGTGTGCAAATGTGTAAGTGTGAGTCTATGTGTGTGGATGGGGAGAGTGTGTGCCTGTGTGTGTTTGGGGAGTGAAAGTATGTGTGACTGTATAAGTGTGAATTCGTGTGTGTGTGAGTCTGTGTTTGAAAGTGTGAATGTGAGTCTGTATGTGTGAATGCGAATCTGAATGTTTATGTGTGAATGAGTCTGCGTGTGTGTGCGTACGTATGTGCTGTGTGTGAAGGGGTGAATGTGTGAGTCAGCAGGAGTCCGAGTGTGTTCCTGTGAGTGTGAGACTGTTTATGTTTGAATGTAAGTGTGTGTGAGTGTGCATCTGTGTGTGAGTGTGTATGTTGAGGGCAATTCTAGGAGTGATAGGGCATGCCTGCTCCAAAATGCTTCTCAGGTGGTGATCCTGGGGTCCTGGGATCAAGCCCCGTATCAGGGTCTCTCCTCAGCAGGAAGCCTGCTTCTCCCTCGCCCACTCCCCCTGCTTGTGTTCCCTCTCTCGCTGTGTGTCTTTCTGTCCCTCTCTGGCAAATAAATAAAATCTCTAAAATAAAATAAAATGCTTCTTAGGCGTCTGGAAGGCGTGAGACCTGTTGTGAGCCTGTCTGACCCCAGGGGCCTGGACTCCAGCTCCCAGCTCTTGTGAGAGGGAGGCGGGGAGCTCACGCAGAGGCCCGGAGGGGACTTGGTGAAGCTTGCTGCCGCCCGTGCCCTTCTTGGGCACCTCCCTGACCATCCGTGGAGCTCCTCCGTGCCTGGCTCTGCAGTGAGTCCCCCAGAAGGCATCTGAGCCTCGTCATTTTGGCAGCCCCGGGGCACTCGTGCCCGGCCAACCACGGGCAGCTCTGCTCTGCGGTAACAAGGTCGAGACGGGTTGAGAAACAACCCGGACAGAAACAGGTGGCCGCCGCGCGTCTGGCTCACGATGAGGTCAGGTCCCTTCTGCTTTGTGACAGATTTGGGATGCACAGAACAGACAAGTTGGGGCGTCCTGCAGACGGGAGGCCAGCGCTGACACTGGGTGCTGACGGAGTGGGGAGTGGCGAGTGCTTCATGGCCAGGGAGGGGGAGCTGGACAGCCCAGAGTGGAAGCCTAGGATGATTCTGATCAGCTTATAGGTTTCTTCTGCTGTGTGGTGAGCACTGGCGGCTCTCGGGAGATGCTGTGGCCTCTGCATACCATGCAACATCGCCATGTCCCCTGGGTGCTTGGGGCAGAAAAATCCCAATTGGATCCAGCACAGAATTGCAGTTCTGAGCACTTGAGACTATGATCCCACCAAGGTATTGCGCCAAGTGCCCCGGATTTTGTGGGCTCAGGTTTGCATCAAAGCAGGAGGCTGAGATGTGCTTTTCAAATGCAAATTTCGGGGACATTTATTTGAATGGGTCCCTTAGGAGCCATAACCGTTTTCAGATCCCAATTAACCTGGGTGTATTTGAATGCCTCAGCAGTGGAAGGGATTCATGCCTGGGCCTTGGTGACACTTCTGGAAGCCAGCAGCTGGCAAGTCTCATGCAAAGAGGTGGTTTCAACTCCAGGCTGAATGATAAGGTGATGGCTTTGGAGAATAAAAAATTCGAACCCTTGCTTCTTCAAAGAGCTCAGCTGCTCTAAGACCAATCACATTTATATGACATCTTTCTTCCAGAAGGCAGCTCTAGTCCTAGAGAAGACAAAAAAATTTGGTGTGGTTTGAAGAACACCCTACCCTGGGTGGTTTGAGGAACAGACATTTATTTCTCTCAGTTCTGGAGGCCGGGAAGTCCAAGATCAAGGTGTCTGGTGAGAACTCACTTCCTGGCTTCCAGAGAGCCATCTTTTCCCTGTGTCCTCATGTGTGGCGAAAGGGGTAAGAGAGCTCTCTGGGGTCTCTTTCGTAAGGACAGGAATACCAGTCATGAGGTCTGCAGTTTCATGACCTCATCACCTGCCAAGGGCTCCACCTCCTAATACCATCACCTTGGGGTTTGGGATTTGAACTTGAATTTTTTGGGGGAACTCTTAACATTTAGTCTGTAACAAAAACTATCTCTGGAAAGGATCCAGAAGAGATTGACTTTGGAGAAGTTTTGGACTACCTTCATCTGTTTGTTTTGCTTATGTTTTCCTTTTTATTTTAAGATTTTATTTATTTGAGAGAGAAGGAGAAGGGAGAGCATGAGAGGGGTGAAGGTCAGAGGGAGAAGCAGACTTCCCATGGAGCTGGGAGCCCGATGTGTGGGACTCGATCCCGGGATTCAGGATCATGACCTGAGCCGAAGGCAGTGGCTTCACCAACTGAGCCACCCAGGTGTCCATGTTCTCCTTTTTAAATATGCATAGAAGTGATTTAGAGCCTAGGAATCTATATCTCAATACAATAGCTCTTGCATCTTTGTTTTAAATAAAAGTTTCAAGCAATATACGAGCCTTTTAATTATCAGAGCAGACCGTGAGGTATCCGGAAGCAGACAGTATGGTTTTCTAGTTTGATTGCTGTACCTAGAAGCAAACTGTGGGACCCATTAGTCCCGAAGAGCACACTAGCCTCCCCCGACCCCCGCCGCGGCTGAAACTTTCTATGGTATTCGGTTAGAGTATCTGTCCTAGTTACGCTTTCCTTTGATACTAATATGACTTGTCTCCCTCCCCTTTCCCTTGTGTACTAGAGCCGGTGTGGATGGCTCCGGAGCACTGCCCCGTGATAAGAGCAGATAACACTTGACCCATAACAATACTCCTCTCTTGAATGAGTCTCATGGGGGTACAGATAATCTCAGATGAAGTGATTTTTTTGGAAAGATATCTTTTTTATTTTGGTGAGAGAGAGCGAGAAAGTAAAGAGTGGGGGCAGGCAGAGGGAGAGAGAGAGACACTCAAGCCGACTCCTTGCTGAGTGTGAGGCCTGAGAAGGGGCTCCATCTCATGCTCCTGAGATCACAACCTGAGCCAAAACCAAGAGTTGGCCACTGAACCGCCTGTGCCACCCACGCATTCCACCAGATGAATAAACCCATTTTACAGATAGATGAACAATCCGGTAGTGCTGACCTCCGGCTTCGGTTATCTGTCCTATTATCCGGGATCTTGTTATCAAATATCAAATATCTAGATCCTGACATCTGTGAAATACCAAAGGTTTTTGAGTTCTGAGTTTTGAGCTGTGTTGCTTTCAACCAGCTCACCATCTAGGGGCCACTAGGACGTGGTGGCAGGAATAAAGGTCAAGGTCACCTCTTCAGTACCCTCCCAAATCCCACTGCCACAAACTGTCTTCCTGTCTACTTTGTCTGCAAGACTCGGTGCCAGGAGTTCCCACAGGCAGATCTGCAGAGGGCTGGATCCAGAGGAAGGCTCTACTTCCTCCTCCTCCTCTCTCTCCTTCCTGCAGAGATGCAAGGTGGCTTTGAAAAGCTGCTATCTTCTTTCCCTTCTGATTGCCTTATTTGTTCAGATGCTTCCATCCAGCATTTTCTTGACTCCCCTGCCTAATCACCTCGGAAAGTATCCAGGCGAGCAGCTCCTGCTCCATCCATCAAAGTGCCATGCACATCCGCTGTCTCAGGCGGAGGAAATGCTCCTAAAAGCTGCAGGGGAGGGCAGTGCTCCGGTTTCAGTGAAAGACCCGAGGCCGGAGGAGTTGTCCGCATGTGGTTCCCTGGCCCCGCTCACTTCTTCCTTCCTGGGAAGCGGAGGAGGAGAGGGAAAGAGAGTTTGGTGGGCATCGTTCAAATGACCCTCAGCCTCCTCGGAGCTTTCTCTCAAGCAGACCCTTCTGAGTTACGCTGGGGTTGAGACAGGCTGTGAGTGACCCTCTAGAATTCTCTGGACTGTGATACTCGGCATGAAGGTGTTAACGCTGGAACGATGCCTCCAGCTGGTCCCATCGGGTTGCTAGGTGAGATGTGGACCACCTAGGGCCAGGGGCACTGAGTTCTGGTGCTGGAGAGAGGAAATTCTGCCACAGACAGGGAGTGAAAAGGAGCTGGGATGGAGATGACCCCACTTTCCACTCACTAGTGAAATTTCTGCCCTCTCTGCACACACATCCCCATGCACAACACCTGCCCTGTGCTCACACACGTGTGTGCCCACAGCCCCACAAACGGGCCTCTCAGGCCCTGCATGACTTTTTGGTCACCCCCGAGGTTGGCCTTGCTTATTGGTGCCTTTATGCTTTGCTTTTGTGGCTGCGCTTATTTCCTTTAATAGTTTCTAAAGTTTCCTTAATTGCAGTATCAAGGACACCGAGGGTTCTGTTAGTGACTGAGTGAGTCTGTATGTTACAATGTTGCACCATGTTTATGCTTGCTTCTCTGCCCACCCCCTGCAGTGCGTGCACAGGATCCCACTGCCCGTGCTGTCGGCATGTAACATGGCCATCCTTTGTCCTTGCTCTGCGACACGGCTTATGCACCCATCTTCCCACACTACCTCGAGGGGTAAACCATGTCTTTTCCTTGTATAAAACAAGTATGTGTATCAACGTACCTGATACATACAGGCAATTAGTAGATATCTGCTAGATGAATGAGTGAATGAATGGGTTTTTGGAAGGGGAGAGGATTGCAATTTGGAAAATATCTCACCAGTCTATGGATGCTAAGAACCAATTATTTTTGTGGATTGAATTTCTCATGTTTGTCTCTTACAATTATGTGTTTCCCATGAAGATCATTACCATAATCTACTTTGACTTGCTGCCACTCTATCTGTATCATTTTCTTCTATGTCTGTGGGTCTCCTGGTGGTGGAGGCTGGGCATGGGGGATGTGGACTGAGTGGCGGGGGAGTCGGGCAGGTCCTTTGGGTTGCTTGTCTAGAAGAAAATCTGAGCAGGGAGCAATGGTAGGCGTGGTTGCTAATTTCCCAGTTTTATGTGTTGAAATTCTCTAGCATTACTTTTGTCTTGACAAGCGAGAAGTTTCGGAAGTATCACATTTTTCCCCCTTAGCTAAATGCTAAAAGGCAAAAAGACTTTACTTGCTCACACAGAAAAACATTTAGCTCAAAGAGAAAAAAAAGTCTACAGCCATTAAAAAAAAAAAAGACTCTGGCCTTGAGATACAGCACACTTTCCCCAAGCTGTTCAAAACCCTTCATAAGCAAGGTCCTCATAGCATGGGTAGGAGAGAGGTGGGGTAAGTTCTGAACTACGGTTTAACGTGTTATTTAAAGTGTTGTCACAGTGCAGTAGATTTGCATGCCTGTCTTTGGGCTCTGTGTCTCAAACAATGAGAGTTGTGATGAAATTTGCAGCTGGTGAGCTGGCCCCAAGCCTGGGTTGTTTGGGCTCCGGCACACCCTGGAGCAACCAACAAGGTTGTTGGGGTCATGAACGTGAGGTGTCTGCAGGGTGGGGAGGGAGACCTGGGGTCCTCTCCCGTCTTCGCAGCTGGCCTGTCAAATAGATTTGACATGGAATGTTGAGGTCTGTAGCCATTTGCTGGAAGTGTCCTGGAGAATAAAAGTGGACATCTTGGAGGTGGGCTGTGTCTGGTTTCCTGGGACCCAGAAGGAGCTCCAGGAAAGCAAGGTGGCTGCTTTTTTCCCCTTTTGCTTTTGGAGAAGTGGATCCTTTCCTCCCATTAAGCCTCTGAACTTCCAGGTCTCTCCTGATATAAAACAGGCAACGAGTGTGGACCCCACCCGCATGAAGTGTCTTGCCTTGGCCGGACCTTGCTCCCCGCAAGCATGGTTTTCCTTCCGGCAGCCAGAAGCTTCCTCAGGGCAGAGAGGGCTGTCCCCTGTTTCCCTGACCCTAGAAGATGAGCTGAGCTGCTGGGGGTCCATCCACCAGCTCCAGGCCTGTGCTGAGAGGCTGGTGGGTGCAGAACGGGGGGGTGTACGTGTAAGCTCTTCAGATAGGGAGAGGTGTATGCAGTTCGTCATTATTTGTGGATTCCGTATTCGCGGATCTACCTGCTACCATTTATTTGTAACCTCAAAATCGATATCCACAGCCCTTTTGTGATCCTTTGCAAACCCCCACAGCACGGTGAAAAATTGGATTTGCGCCACGTTGAATGTTCCCGGCTGAGGTCAAATAAGGCCACTTTCTGCCTACTTGTTTCAGCTCTCGTACTATAAACAATTGTCCTTTTTGGGGCCTGTTTAATGCCGCACTTTCGTGCTTTCTGTTGGTGATTTCGCTGTTTAAAATGGCTCTCAAGTGTAGTGCTAAAGTGCTGTTCTGTGTTCCTAAGTGCGAGAAGGCTGTAATGTGCCTTTTGGAGAAAATACGCGTTTTCGATGAGCTGCTTTCGAGTTGCGGAGCCGTCGGCTTGTGAATTCAGTGTTCACGAGTCAGCAGCACCTCTTAGATACGGGGTCTTTAAGCAGAAACGTATACAGCGAGGCTCTCTAGTGATCTTAGGATGAGACACGTGTGACCAGAGGCTTGTAGGAGCTTGACTCTGGATCCCTCCAGGTGGAGTCTTTAAACCGATGTTCTGCACAGGTCCGTAGAGCACGGTTACTGCAGTTAGTGTGAATCAGCTGTGTGAGGTGCTTTGAGAATTTTGCACACCCTAGGTACCCCATTTGGGGCATCCAGCTGATCTTCTGGGGCACTGACAATGCCCTCACATAAAGGGCTATGCTGGGGTGGGGTTGGGAATGAGAGGCGGGGGGGCTGCCGTGAACCAGGGCACTGGGACAATGTGGCTGGCTCATCTCACCGTACTGACCCCCTGAAGGGGGTGGTGGTTCTCTGGAGCCTGTTCTCCAGGTGAGGACAGAGTCCCCTGGAACACCCTGACATGGCCTTTCAGTTTGGTTCCTGGTGTTGCATGGGTTGTGTGGATCTCAGATGTGAGATCCTCCATCCAGTGACCCATAGGAAGGGACAGTGGGCAGGACACTGGCATGGGGAACTGAGATGGATGGACAGAAGGTGCGGGTTTCATGCTCTCGACCTCTGACTCCCTAGAAAAGCCATAGTCATGGATATCCAGGCGGTGAACTGACCCCCCAAGTGCCCGCTGCTGCCAGGCACTGCACCCTGGCTCTCATCTGAACTTGACGGCAGCCTTCTGAGTTACCGTCCTCTCCATTCTGCCGTAAAGAGCGTGCACAGAGAGGGTGCCCGAGTTGTCAGAAGACGCACAGCTTGTGAGGGCTAGAATGTAGAGGCCAGCCTAGATGAACTGAGGGGCAGCTAATGGGATTTGGTGACTGATTGGAAAATCCGATGGAACATTGGAAAATCCAATGGAACAGCAGCAAGATTGGGGAATGAAGGTGGGATTTTTGTCTGGAGGTCTACAGGACTGGTTGCTTTAAGGGCAATGAAGAAGTTGAGTGAGTGAGTGCAGGGGACAGGGGTGAGTCAAGGCCATGGTTCTCAGCCTGGGTCAGTTTTGCCCCTTCGAGAACCAGTAGCAGTGTCTAGATTCCTTTTCGGTTGTTGGTTGTCATAATGGGGTTGGGGGCTAGAGGGAGGCTACTGGGTTCTGATGGGCAGAGGCCACGGAAGCTGCTAAAACACCTTCTAGCACAGAGGACAGCCCTTGCGACAAAGAATGATTTGACCCAGGATGTCAGCAACGCCAAGGCCGAGAACACCCGACTTAAGATGAAAGCAGGCTCTGGCAGGATATCGTGGGTCAGACCCCAGAGGGGCCTGGAGACAGGCCGAAGGGAGAGCCTACTGTTGTGGCAGCAGACGGCAAACGGTTTATTTTGGATTTCCAACTGACCTGTCCTCTGCTGCAAAATTGCTGCCATCCAGAAACTTCGGTGTAAATATTTCCTTCTGACTTGTTATCATTCCAGGCTCAACCCACTCCCTTCTTTTTGTACTTTTCTCTGTATTTTTTTTTTAAAGATTTTTTTATGTATTTATTTGACAGAGAGAAATCACAAGTAGATGGAGAGGCAGGCAGAGAGAGAGGAGGAAGCAGGCTCACCGCTGAGCAGAGAGCCCGATGCGGGACTCGATCCCAGGACCCTGAGATCATGACCTGAGCTGAAGGCAGTGGCTTAACCCACTGAGCCACCCAGGCACCCCTGTACTTTTCTCTGTATTAAATAAGACACGCTGTCTGTGAGCCATGTCTCTATGGACAGAAGCCCAGAGAGGTGACAAGAAGGCTTGGGGGGGGGGCAGTGCCACCCGTGAAACAACCATAGTATGGGACACCTGTCTGGGCTCAGGGATGCTGTGAGGCCTCCACGGAGGGTCTGAGATAAGGGGAAGGGCAGGGCAGGCAGCAAGTCCCGAAAAATCAGGCCCCTGACCTCAGGGGTCACCGCTAGCTTTTTATTTCTCTAACTCTTCTTAGCATTTATGGTGTGTCCTCTGGGACCTTGCAACATTTTCAGAGACCCATGAATAAAAATGAGCCATGCAAATTCCTGTATGGGCAGTTTCCCAAGCGCCGGGGTGGGGGCACAGAGGAGGGGACAGGTGTCTTAGCCCGCAGAAGCCAAAGGAGGGCACTAGTCGCCGTTGGGAGCACAAGGTCGAGAAAGGAGTCCAGGCAGAGGGAAGAAAGAGCTGGAAGGTAGGAGTGTGCTTTAGGTGCTTAGCGTTGGTTAAGGGTGAGGGGAAGGCTGCAGGACATTCACAGGGCAGCAGAAAATTGGGTGCTTCTTCCAGAATGATCTCTGAGTTTTCAAGGGAGACTTTCTCCAAGAGATGGAGAGCCACCGTGAGAAGGGGAACTGTCTGTCTTCCCTCCATGACAGGGAATCTGCGGTCTTTCCCTGAGAGGAGTGAGGAAACCAGTGCCCATTTTGCCTTATTACAGAGAAGAGAACTCCTTCTTCAAGAAGCAAACCTAGCTGGGCCCTAGACACCCTTTACAGAGGGAGGGTAGCCAGAGAGCCCGGGTTCTGTCCCAACATCTCTGCATCCTTGCTGTGCAATTAGGGGAAATTCACTCAGTGTCTCTGAGCTGCAAGTTCCGGTCTGCATAATGAGGAGAATGAGTGTGCCTATACCACTGGATTTTTACGAGCTGAAATGATTTAGTGTGATTGGCTGGGGCAAGTCCCTCTTTACCATTTGCGTGAGGCAGTGGAGGAAACTCTGAGACACTGTTGAGTTTCAGGAGAACCAGGGGCCGCTATGCTGCACCGAGCTGTCACCCGTGCATTTTTTTTTTAAATTTTTTTTAAAGATTTTTATTTATTTGAGAGACAGAGAGAGAGAGAGAGAGAGAGAGCGAGCATGCAAGGGGCGAGGGGCAGAGGGAGAAGCCGGCTCCCTGATGAGCAGAGGGCCTGATGTGGGACTTGATCCTGGGACTCCAGGATCATGACCTGAGCCGAAGGCCTTTGCTTAACCAACTGAGCCACCCAGGTGCCCACCCGTGCATTTTTAAAAAATGGAACTTGAGTGCCTTCTATGGGACTGGCAGGACCCACCGTCCAATTAGCACCCCACCCCTTGTCCCAAACCTGTCCCGCTCTGCACATGGGGTGTCCTCTGCTCTCGGCAACGTGGGAGGAAGGGCAGGGGACCCAGGAGGTTGTGGTGAGCGGAGGGAAGATGAGGAGAGACCGTTGGCAGGATTAGCCATAAACAGGAGCTGGTTGTGCCGCCCGCCCGCGTGCGTGGGTGGGAGCCCTATTCATACAGCAGTGAAGGGTTTTCAGTGCTGGATTCTGTCCAGGAGCTCATTGATGATCGGTTTCCATGGCAATGGGTTCTCAGGCCAGGAGGGTCCCCTGCAGGCCCGTGACTCCAGCTGGTGGCTGCGGGCTCGTGTCTACGTCCAGTCCCACTCTTGCCGTCACTCCTGCAGTGTTGGCGCAGCCGCCCTCCTTCTCCCCCTTGCTCCCTTCCCCCTCCCCTCTCCGCTTGCCCTCCCCGCCCCCCACAAGCAGCTGGCTCTCCAGGCAGGAGATGCAGCCAACCCACACCCCCGACCTCTCATGTCAGCTTTAAGAGCGGAGCGAGTGGCCGCAGGAGGAAGAGACCACTGGCTCTGGGGGCAGAACCGTAGGCTGAAGTGTGACCTTGGACAAGTCACTGAGCCTTGGAGCCCCATTCCCCTCTGTGATGCCAGAGGACCACTGAGGCTCACAGAACCTCCCCTAATTGTTGGGTACCAGGGCTAGGCCATATGTCCAAAGGGGACTTTAAAAGAATATAGGTGCTCTGCAGGTAATAGTTTAGAATAATGAGCACGTTGTATTATTCCTCACGTTACGGCCGTGCTGTCAGCGGCCCGCACCAGCGAGCAGGCGTGGGTGGGTGTGGGTGTGCTGGCTGGACAGCAGAGCCGCAGCGCTAGATACTGGATGCTTCCAGAATGGACTGTGGTCTCTCAAGGCCTGTGCTTGTCCTGTTCTCCCTTCTCCTTGGAATAGGCTCAGCTTGAGCTTCTCTTCCAGGTAATTCCTGTCTATCCTCTCGAGCGAAGTCTGGCATCCAGTTCTGCTGGAGGAGGTTTCGGACCCCTAGTCTGGGACAGGGCGTCTCCCGCGAGGACCCCAGGGCATGCTGTGGGTGGGGGGAAGGAATACGCGAAATGGATGGTTGCAGAGGATCTGAGTGGTAGTGCTGCTTTTTAGAACTTTCTGTCTTGGGTGTGGTCCCCAGATTACAAAGTTTGAGGAGCTCTTTAAAGCTTTTGTCCTACTCCAGACAGGACAGGTGACCAGGGATGATTATGAATGCTCACCCAAAGGAGCGTCTGCAGAAACATCCATACGTTTACTCTCTACTCTCATCCTGTAGGGTCCCCTTGCTGTGAGTTTGGCTGTCACTTACAAGCAGTGACTTTTCTCTTGATCCACATGTTAATACAAATTTTGGATTTATGTGACTGCAAACACATAGATTTTCAGGTGCAGCTGATCACATAACGTGCCAGAGGTTGGACTCCAAGACCTTTAATGGGATAAGTTTCACATGAATTTGTATTGCCCTTTATTGTACAGTGGAAGAATGAAAAGGTGAAGAGATGTAAGAAGATACTTTTTTTTTACATTTAATATGTAAATATACATAATTATATACATAATTACATAAATGTAAATTACATTTATGACTATAATTATTAGGATTGGCTGTTGTCATGGTCATGACGACTGGCCTGGCTCTGAATCTCTTGTTCCGTTGGCCATGGGACCTGGCAGCTTGCTCCGTCTTCGTGTGTATCAGTGTCCCTACCTGCTGGGCTGGGCATAGCGACCATCTGATAGCATTCTGGAAAATAGGTAAAAATGAGATAACACTGATTAGAATCTGTTGATTTCCCCATTGGCTGAGTTTGCTACTGCTTACCTTTTACTTATTCATTTATGATTTTGTTAAATAATGATACTCTGTGTCTTTTTTTTTTTTTTTAAACTTTGGTTGATCAAAGAAGTGTTAAACCCACCCGTGTGATGATGACATCTTCAACTGCTCCCTGTTTTAATTTTTAGATGCTAAAATAAAAGACTCTTTCTTCACACAGTGTATCTTCTATCAAAGAACCTTGATTGCTCTTGTTATTTTTTCTTTTCTTTTTTTTTTTAAAGTTAGATTTACTGAGGTATTACATACATACAAAAGAATTAACTCTCTCCAGTGGACAGTTTGATGAGTTCTGATGAATGTGCACAGTTTTGGAAGCTGCCCCTTCATGAAGATCTAGAAATTCCCTGCAGCTCCTGGGTGGCTCAGTCAGTTAAGTGTCTGACTCTCGGCTTTGGTTCCGAACATGCCGTCAGGATCGGGAGGGGGACAGAGCCCCGTGTCTGGCCCCATGCTGAGTGTGGAAGCTGCCTAAGATTCTCTCTCCCTCTGCACGCTTCCCATTCATGCAGGTTCTCTGTCTCTTAAAAAAGAAGAAAACAAAACAAAACAGAAACAACAAAGAGACATTTCATCACTTTTAAAAGTGGTTTTTGTTTGTTTGTTTTGTATTTTTTCTCAGTCCCCTCTTTCTTCCCCCAAGTACCTGGTGGCCACTGGTCTGATTTCTGTTCCTGTAGGCACAGCATTCTGGCCTTTTGTGGCTGACTTCTAACATTCACCTTAATGCTTCTGAGATTTAGGCTTGTGAGCACATCCAGCCATAACTTGTTCCTTTCTGTTGCTGAATCGTGTTCCATTGTGTGAATGTACTGCAGTTTGCTCATTTGCTGGTAGAGGGATATTGGGTTGTTTCCAGTTTTTGACTATTATGAATAATGTTGCTGTGAACACTTGCCCACAGGTCTCTAACTTCATTGCTCCCAGGGAGATACCCATGTGTGGGATTGCTACATTGTGTACTGCTGGATAATACTCCTTTAATCTGAATTTCACTTTGTCTCTGTTTTAATATTGTTCTCCTTTGTTGCCTGAAATTTGTCTTTTCTTTTTTTTTTTTTAATTGTTCCATCACCTAGTTCTTCTGTGTGCTTTGTCAATCAGCATGTAATTGGGTTGTGGCTTATTTATTTTTTAAACTCATTTTGGATTTTTTGGATTTTAGTATAATTCTAGTTTGGCATACTTCTTTTGTCCTTTCACATGGAATTTTAATGTAATTCTTTTGTATATAATTTATTTATTGAAAGATTTTATTTATTTATGTGACAGAGAGAGATCACAATAGGCAGAGAGGCAGGCAGAGAGACAGGAGGAAGCAGGCTCCCCACTGAGCAGAGAGCCCGATGCGGGACTCGATCCCAGGACCCTGAGATCATGACCCGAGCCAAAGGCAGAGGTTTTAATCCACTGAGCCACCCAGGTGCCCCTGTATAGAATTCTTTTATGTGGAATTTTATGTTTGTGTGTGCTTGCTGTTCATGTTTTCTCTTTCCCTTTATGAACTGTGCAGTGATTTGGAAGATAGCTTGTCTTAAGCCCTAATAATGCTTTCCATCAGATTGTAAGTTTATATTTCTCTAATCACTAAACACAAGAATAGGAGAAGGTAGGTGTGATATCTTACTTGGACAAAATAAAAAGTTCATTGCTCTTCTTTTTTTCAACTTGCCCCCTGCCGATTTCCAATTGTTATTACAATGCAAGGTTATAGACTCTCTATATAGACTAAGGTTATCATTGCAAAGTGACTTTTACCATAAAATATTTCTTTAAGCCTCACTTTTGGCTTTTATAGTCCATTTTGAAACTCCAGTTTTAATGACCAGTTACACTTCTTTATTTAGATTTAGCTGATGTCATTGCTCCTTGCCCTGCTTTGTGTCATGGGACATTCCTGTCCCCGACTTCTTGAATTTCAGGGATTTAGCTAGAATAGGTCTTTGAAAACTTTTCTCAGTAAAGGCATGTGAAGGGTGGATAATCTGAGTTCTCTAGCATCTGAAGAGGTTGTCTGGTTCTGATTTTGTTTTTTTTATACCACCATGATCAATTATCCAGGTCAAAAAGGAAAAAGACTTCAGTCACTCGCTCCTACAGTGGTGTAGCTGTTGTCTTCCGGTGGAGGGTTGGGCAGGGGCACGGGGTGGGAGAGGGAATAGTCAAAGGTCAGCCTGGCCTTTGCCCCTTTTGCGTGCTGGTAGCACACTGCTTCTGCTTCTAGCTCCCTCTGTCCTTGTCATGGTCTAAGGCGGGGAGAAGCGAAGTGGCTATCCAACTGCGTCCTACCTTTCCTGTTAGTGGCACATGTAGAGATGGCATCTCCTGGAAGTTCCAGAGGAAACTAGTCACCACAGTACATTTTGGTTCATTTCTTGTTAGGGAGGAAGGAAAACGCTGTTGAGAATGTACCCAGGAATGTGGACTCCTAAGATGCCTCAGTAAAGATGGGTCAGAAGCAGACCTTATCAGATGGCCTTTTAATGGCTGAAGTTAAAAATGTGTTCTCTAAATGTGCCCTCCCAGGAGACTCTAACCTCTGAGGACAAGGATCTTGGCTGTCTTGTCCACTATCGTCTTCTCAAACCCGGCATGGGGCCAGGCAGGGTAGCACTCAGTAAACATTGAACATTGACTCAGATATTGAATGTAGAAATACTGATAACTGAATCTTATTGCACCAGATAATTTTCTAAACAAGTGCCACTTTGTGCTTCTCATTGGTTTTCTCGTGTCACCCACTTTGGGGGAGTTTTTCAGATTTCTGTTTTCTTTTTGTTTTTAAGATTTTATTCATTTATTTGAAAGATGGAGAGCGTACAAGCAAGGGAACAGCAGAGGGAGAGGGAGAAGCAGGCTTCCACTGGTCGGGGATCCCAGTGCGGGACACCTGGGATCATGACCTGAGCCCAAGGCAGATGTCCAACCATCTGAGGCACCCAGGAGCCCCATGTTTTTCAGATTTCTGAGACCTGTCAGATCCAGGAAGCCTGTCTTCTGGAGGCCATCAGTCAGCTTGATCTACAAATCAGTTACCGGAGGGGTTTTCTCACCAGCAAGGGATAGCCTCAATTTCTGCAATCCCCTGTATCTCATTGCTGTTTGTAAAGATAGATTATTTCTGATTTGGGCATTTCCAGTCTTTTAATTTTTCCTTTCCTACATGGACTAAGTTCCCTCTTCCTTCAGGGAGAATGGCACTGTGCATAGGCTTCTGACATCCAAGGAAGAAGGTTTCTGGAATGAAAGCCAGTGATCTTCCCAGTGGCCTTACCCAGTGGTCTTATCCAGACCATGAACTCACCTCTGCCTTGGTCCACGCACCAAAGAGGAGTGAAGGATTCTGATGCGGGATTTGTCTGAGAATGTGTCCCGTACTTAGGGCTCAGAGGACAGGAATGTGTCACTTTCTTCCCTGTTCAGAAGGAAGTATTTTTCTCTGTGTTTCCACTATAAAAATTATACGTGCCTTAGAATTTTCCCACTGGAGTCGATTTAATAATTACCCAAGGGCTTGCCTTTTGACAATTTATGCTAATGATTCTGGGTTTGCAGAACAAAATAAACTCTCAGATGTCATGAATGAATTCATATGCGAAAGCTGCTCTTAGGAAGGGGCGCCTCCCCTGAGATTTTAAAGTTCCCCGGGGATCATCATCTGTATCTGGTTCGGGTGTGAGTGGATCATGGGTCTTGGCCAAATGCTGTTTTTGTCCATAAAGCCTCAAATTTTGACTACCCGGCCCGTCACAGGAAAACTTTGCTGACCTCTGATCTAGTTTGACACTAAGAAAGGCCACCTGTACCCTGTTTTGCGCCCAATCTCTACTCCATCTCAGTCATTGCTACCAAAGTCCATTTGCCCTTCTCACCACCGCGTACCGGGACTCGTGGTCACTCTTGATTGCAGACCTGCTGCTTTACGTCCCTGAGAGACAGCTGCCTTGTCTGCAAAAGGGGGAGATATTATACAGGTTTTAGCATTAACTGTTGCACCAAGAGAGTTTCCTTCCTTCCTTTCTGCATCTTCCCCAAAGAGTCTGAGCATTTATCTTGGGTGGGAGGGGGGATTAAACTAAATTAAATTACTACCACACTGGGGCACCCCAGTGTGGTAGTAAATTTGCTATTAGACAGCCTGGGTTTAAATCACTGCCCTGCCACTTACTTAGCTGTATGACCTTGAGCAAGATGCTTACGCTCATTAAACCTGCTATAAAAATCATGATCAAAATACTACCTGTCTCCTCGCCGTATCATGAGTGTTCGGGGAGTAGTGCGTGCCCGGTGCTTCACGTCCTGCCTCGCACCCACTGTCCGCTCATTGAGTGTTTGTGTCTATTGCCTTCATGATCCTGGTGGTGGTTCGTTACTGAAGGTACAAACTGTTGGCCGCGATCCTGGCATTCAGCAGCTCCGCCCACATTTGTCAGCCAAACCCTGGGCACCACGCTCCACATTCGCCAGCAAAGAAAACCTGTGTGCTCCTGGAACAAATAAATTCAGGGTCTCACCTCCGCATATGGTGCTCTAGAATCCTTCCTAAAGGCAAGGGCAGCCGAGAGCCTGGATTTGTATGTTTCTTGCCTGCTGTGGCTGCATCCGCTGCCCCCTCAGCCTTCGTTGTACACGTGACTCCTGTTCCCTTAACAGTTCTCAGGGGCTGGCTGGGACCAGAGAGGGTGTGTGCTCACCCTGGGTGTGCTGCCCAGGGATGTTCATTCATTCCCTTGTGTGTTGATTCATTCCCGCACTCAACATGCAGTGTTCCGTGTGCAGAGACAGTAAGGAAGGTGGATAACTTCGCCCTGCCTTAAAGGGCGCATCATCTTGGATCCCAGCTCTAAGGATGTATTGGAGAGGCAAGAACATGGGGGGGGGGCAGGAAACCAGAGTTTTAAAGGAATCCAAGCAAAGGCTGGTGAGCAGGCTAACAAGGAGAGGGAGGGGTGGGGATACTAGGCTGGGTAAGGGTGAAGCTTTAGTTGGTAGGGAGTTTGCAAGCTCTTTCTGGTTTTGAGTGGGTGCTTTTTAGACTGGGCTCCTTGACTATAAATACCTTTCGCTCGGGGATCACTCTGCAGGAGGTCTAAACCTGCCTCCCTCTGTGTGCTGCTTCCTTGCGCCCTGGAATGATTGTGGAACAGAGAGCAGGCCAGGTGCGCTGGGATGCATTTCCTGGGTACCCCCGTGATCCTCGAATGCACTTCACTCCAAGAACAACTGTGTTTCTGGATTCAGCACATGCCGAACAAAGGCAGTGGGCTGACTTTCTCCAGATTCTGGAAAGACTGTGCCTGGTGATTCTAGAGAAAGAGGGTCCCCCTACTTTGGCTCTCGGGTCCAGGGGACCATAACTCAGGTGGAACCCGGTTTTGGATGTGACCCTTTACAGAACAGTGGATCCCACTGGGATGGAAGTGCCTGGCATCTGGGCCTTTCTTTGCTAACCTTGGCCTGGGAGGGCCAAAAATAGACAGTCCCAGGACTTCTACATGTCCAGGCAATCCATTCAACAGCAGATCAGGGAGAGTGAGCCAGCGGTCTTCAGAGTGATAGGCAGCCCTGGGGGTAGAGGCCGGGGCCGTGACTGGGCGGGGGTGGGAAAGTTAGGATGCCAGGGTTCCAGTCCCACCCACCAGGCCCTCCTTCCTCTCCTAGGTCTGTCCGCCTTCTCTCCTTCCTCTCCCCACTAAAGCTCACCTACCTGCAAACACCACTGTTTAGAAAGCCCCACAGGTGCCCACTCGAAGGAGAACGAGACATCAGACTGTGAAGCCCTTGCAATCTGTCTGGATCTTCTCTCTTCACACCCTCGGTGCTCCAGCGAGACTGGCCGCCTCGGCATTTCCCCAGCTTGCTCCCCGCCTCTGCTACCTCGTAGCTGTTTGCTCTGGTTCCTCCCACACCCCCCTTCCGTGGAATGCTTCTCCCTGTGGACATTCTGGGGGCCCTTCAGCCCCCGCTCACGTGCCCCCATCCTCCCTCGGTAAGGCTGTCTTAGGATTTATCATCCACATTGGGACTCTCTTGGAAGAAAATGCACAAACCGGAAGTGCCTGGTCACCCTCTCCAAAAAACTTTTGTGGCGTGGGTCTCTGCCTTTCTCACTCCCTCAGTTCTTCGTTGGTAAAGATGTTACAGTGTTAGAGCAGAGCCCGTTCCCGCCATCAGTAGAAATGTTGAGTTCCTGCCCCAGATTCTAAGCTGCCTCAGGACTCCTGTCCCCTGCCCCGCACCCTGTGTGCTCCTGCCTAAAGACAGTGCTCACTGATCCCCCGAACAGCTGCCTCTTGTTAAGAGTACGTTTCCCCATGCGTGCCGGGCACCAGGCCGTGCGCGCTCTGTGCGTTCCTCTGTACCCTCCCGTGCCATTTGTTCAAGTTCACGCATATCCGCGCCACATGAGGCGATCCCACTGCTGTAGAGCCTTGGCATGCCAGGCATGGTCCCCGTTTCAGCTGGCAAGCCAGGCTTCTGTGACGGCAGGCAGCTGCTGGAGGAGTTCCTGCCAAATCTGTGGCAGGAACAGTTGACGGTTGCAAGAGAGGGACCCCGGACAGGTCCTGTCAACCACACATTCCTTTAGAGGAGAAATGCGGAGAGTGGCCTCGTTTGTGTCATTAGATCCCTTAAGCATCAGAGCCATGCCCGTGGGGGTAAGGTGACTCTCAGCCCACCCAGGAGTGCTGATTCAAGGAACTCTACAATTTGTCCTGGGCTTTGAGGAGGGCCCATCTGGAAACCATCGGAGATAAGACAGTTCTACATTTTCTTTGAGAGCCCCACTGAAGCGTCCTCTAAGCATTCGTGTGGTTAATCCTTCCCAGAGCAGTGATTTTCAAACTGTTTTTTTTTTTAAATTTTTAATTTAATTTAATTTTTTAGCTAGGGAACCCTTTGTTAAATAAAATCTTGGGCCATTGTCCAAAATGAAAAACGACAAAACGTGTTCTTGGTGAAGGGGATGGTAGTTCCAAGTTCCAAAGTTCCAAGTTCCAAATGCAGTCCACCTGGTCCCCTCTCTGTAGAGTGCCTGTGAAAGCAGCATTTAGTAAGGAAGACCAGCGTCCTGGAACCAGAAATGGTTTGCTGCATGTAAAGCACAGGGTGAGAATGGCAGATGGACGTGGGCCGTGCCCCGGCCACACTGAAGGTGTCTGATGGTTGCTGGTGTGTGGGGCGCTGCCAATGCTTGCCCCAAATGGCACAGCGAGATCGCGAAAGCATCTCTGTAGGTCTCCAAGCCCAGGCTTTCCTTACTACACCTGCCAAGGAGAATAGGACTCCCTCCAGGTGTGGCTTACCTGTGTCAGCCCCACCCCTAGACTCCCAGGACTTGGAGGATTCTGTCCCTTTGCAGAATGACATCCCCTGCATGGGTTTATCGGAGCAACAGCAAGAAACCATCCCATCCAAGGTGGATGGTCCTCTCCATGTATCCCCTGACTGCCTTCCACGAGGCTGGGGGATGGGGCTCGTTAGAAGCAACAGTCCCATCTTAACAAGCCATGCTGCTCGAGAGGCACTTGACTTTTTTGCTGTAGTGATCCATAACTGAGCAGGAACCCTTGGCTGCCATGGTCTCGTGTACCCTGCAATCTGTTTCATTTTTACAATATTCCCATTTTATAAAGGTGCTCTTGCTTAAGAATTTCAATAACAAGTCCCAGTGCCTTTCTCTGATGTTTTTCTGGAAGCATGGCCCTGGAGTCGCGGGATGAGGGCTGTTTATTTCTAGAGACTTCTTCCGTGGCTGCCTCTGTGCAGAGAGCTGGGTCTAGGATGCCCTTCCTCTTCACCCTTTGTCTGGCCCTAATGGGAGAGCCGCCCCAGCTGAGCCGACACAGAAAGTTTCTTTCCAATTCCAGCTTAATCTGTAATTGACTCTCCTGGATGGATTGAGAGCTGAAACCCATCAGAAGGAAGCGTGAGGCTGAATTTCCCCCGAGTGCTCAGCGCAGTTTTAACAGTGAATTACTTATTTCCTTGTTGAGGCCGTAAAAGCACATTTGTTTGCTTGTGGCATGGGGAGGCCGCGGGGACTAGAGCTTTGTGAAAACCACGGTTTAATATTTGTGACAAAAAGCGATAAAATAGCGGTGATGGACAGGAGCGCGGGATCAACACGAAATTTGCCGCGGTCGCGGGAGCGGTGGGGACAGAAGCTGGAATTCATGAGCTGGTGTACGGATCTCTCTGCTTCTGGAAGCCCTGTTACAAGATACGCACCCCGTGGCACATTCCTGCATCTTAACATTACTCTAATTCGGGGCGGGTGCTCCCATGTGTTGCACAGGGGCTACGTCTGCGGTTGCTAAGGTCGCTAAGGGAGAGAGACCTGAGCGGGGTGGTCGGGGCTCCCTGTCCCATGATTTCCCAGTTCAGCTGTGACCCCTCTGACCCTCTTCCAGCCAAACAGGGGTTCTGTTTATCCAGATGGGGGGCCACAGGGCCAGATCTGCACTGGGCTGTTCCCCCTGAAAAGAGGGGTTTGCACCTTCATTTGACTTGCTTTCCTGGTGGAGCTGCCGGCTGCGTGACTACTCGGTTTGTTGACTTTTCTCAAGGGGCCGCGGTGGGAACTCCGTGCTGAGGCATAAATCCTTTTTCCAGGCTATTTCTGAAGCTTCAAAGGGGAGATAAAGTGATTTTTGATAACCTCCCTCTTCAGCTGTGTTTTCACAAGTAAAGAAAAAAAATGAAAAGTTTTTAAAGCGGATTTCCTGCACCATTCAACTGTCCTCGTTGGAGATTTCCAAAATAATTTTTCAAAGTCCGGACTTTGCAGAGTGTAGATAGTTCTGTGCCTTCTCCCTGAGCGATAATATGGTGTATTTATGCTCATGCATCTAGATGAGAGTTCCCAAACGTGAAAGGTTCCTTAAACCCCATCAGTGAGCGTTTCTGTAAGTAGCAATAATACTTGATGTATACAGATTATATACTTGTATTCCTTTTAATATAGAATGTAAATTACAGAGCAAGCAAAAATGTACGTAAAGAGAGGCGATAAAGATGAAATAAACAGTATTTTAAAATGCCATCTGGCTACCCTGATGTTTTCATCCTGTCTCAAGACAAAAAGGTACCTAGAGTCATGTTTATTGTTAATGATTTTGAGTGTAAACGTGTACCTCAAATTATGTTCTTCATAATCTCACATCTTTTTTGCTGAATTTTTGCCACTGTTTTTAACCATGTAATAATATGGCTGATGAAAGCTTTTACCGGGAAAAGAAGAGGCCCTGCCTTTTTTTTTTTGTTTTTTAAACTTGAGTTTGCATTATTGATTTTTGCCTTTTTTGCAAAAATCCTTTGTTTTTTTGTTTTTGTTTTTGTTTTTTAAATTTAGGTCATCTCTTTACCCAACATGGGGCTTGAACCCACCACCCTGAGATCAAGAGTTGCACACTCTACTGGCTGAGCCAACCAGCAGCCTCAGGAATCTTTTTTTTTTTTTTTTTTTAAGTTTTTAAGAGAAAAAGAAGAACTTTTTTTCTTCTTAGTTGCAGTATATCATACCTAGCGGAAAGCACTCAAGTCATAAGTGTACAGCTGGATGAATTTTCACAAAATGTACACACCCATGTGAACACACCTCGATCAGGAACTGGAGGGTTCCCGAAACTTCCCTTCTAGCTCTCCTCATCTCTTCCCACTTTTTTCCCCCAAGTAACCCCTCCCTGATGTCTGTTACTTTATATATAATTTCCACCTGTCTTTGAACTTCATCTAAGTGGAATGATACCCAGGCCCTCTGTGGTGTCTGCCTTCTCTCCTGTATGTTGGGTTCCCCTGTGCTGGGTGTGGTGCGGTGCGTTCCTTGTCCCGCGGTAGAGCCCCGTGTGGTGTGACTCTTGCTCCCTCTCGTTATCCCCGCTGCTGCGGGGCCTTTACTCAGTGTCCCGACTGGGGCTCTGGTGACCCGTGTCTCTGTGAGTATGACAGCGCCTGCGTTTCATGAAGGTGTATACATGCTTCTGTTGGCTGTGTCTCTAGGATTGGGTTTCTGGATTATTGTGTGCCTTCATGCTTAGTACTCACTGCCCCAGGTTTTCCAGAATGGTGGTACCAGAGCACATTTCCAAAGGAGCAGGGGCTGAGGATCCCGGCTGCCTGTCAGGATTACTTGGGATTCTTGTGTATTTACCATCAGCTGTTCTGGTGAGGCTTTCAACACCAGGGGTTCCCCCAGGCCCTGTGTGTTAGAGCAGAGCCCCCAGCTTGAGGCGTCCGGATGCCCACCGCCACAGGTGCCCTGTGTCAGGGCCTGCTTGTCCTGCAAAGAGTGGCTCTGAGGGTGGCCAAGAGGCGATTCTTGGCAGAGATGGGGTGGAAGGAGCAACGAGTGCCGGAAGCTTGCACCTGGGGGAGCCCTGGGTCTTCATGCCCTCTGAGGAGGAGGATGGAGCCCAGGATGGGAGGAGCGAGGCACCAGGATCAGAGGCCAGCTCTCCGGAATCACCAGCTTCTAGGGCCAAAGCGGCTGAGGAGGGTGGGAAAAAAGTGAAGTCCGGGGAGGTGGGTGTCAGAGCGTCTGGGCGCATTGTCTGTGTGGCGTGTGTTGGTGCGGTGGGGGCCTCTCGGCCACTGGGCTCGTTCTCCCCCAGGTGTCCCAGTGGGGGGCTAGGGAGGGTAATGGTGGGCACGCAGCAGCCAAACCGTGGCCAGGAGATGAGGTGCCTCTCTGTGTCCCGCAGTGAAGAGGAGAAGGAAATGGGCATTTGTCCTGTGGTGTCTAGAGCAGGTGGAATAGGAGGCGGAGGGAGCAGCCGTGGGCACTTGGCCTTGGGCTCAGCAGGTTCCTTTCCCGTGTGCCCATTGCCGCCACGGCTGCCGCTGTGTCTTCCTAGAGCAGCCTGGGCCCATAGAACTAGAATGTGGGGGGCAGGTGTAAGTGTAACTTTCTAGCGGCCACATTAAAAGGAGCGCACATAAACAAGTGAGATTGATTTTAATGTATTTTAACCCAGTATGGCCAAAATACCATTTTAATCAACGATCAGCCTAAAAAACCGACAAGATATTTGCATTCTTCTTACACTTACATTTTGTAAGTTTCAGAATCCAGTGTGTATGCGCGTGTAACGTCTGTCAGACCAGCGGCCACGTTGGTTCCTACGCTGGACCCTGGAGCCCTTTGGTGGGAAATGAGGTTCACTCTGGGTATTTGTACAACCCAGTGATTTGATATGAAATGTTGCTTTTACGTTGTTTTAATTTTGTTGTTAAGAAGACATATTTGGAACATTAGGAGACTGGGACATATTTTTTTGAACAGTTTTAGCTTGATTTTCAACATGTACCATTTAGGCATATGGTACGTGTGTCTCCATTTGTGGTTACGCCCGTAGCTGTCTGGAGCGGTTAACGGGAAGAGTGGTCGGCTGGGGCGATCAGACGTGTCCAGCTCAGTATGCCCGTGCCTGAGCCCAGGCAGAAACCGTTTCTTACTCATCTTGGGGGCCTCCCAGCACCTGCTTCCTTGCATTTTGCACATGGATAGGTGCTGTGTGAAGGAAGAGAATAGATCTGCCTTGTTCTTTCCGTATTCCTGGAGCTCCGAGCACAGTAAGTGCTAATGTTTTAACTCATTCAACAGGTGTATTTACTGAGTGCGTGTCGGGTGCCAGGTGCTTTCCTAGGCTCTGGGGATACAACAGTGAACAAGACAGTTTCTGCTCTCTTGGACTTTATGTCATTGATGGGAAACCTACTTGTTGTTAATAATAATAATAATAATATTAATAATGAATAATACTACATATGGTCCCCATAGTTCAAATGACAGTCTGACCTGTGACTTACTCTCAAGCACTGAAAGAAAGAAAAAAAAAAAGAGTAGTTAGACCCTGAGTCTTAGAAGCTATCATTAGTCGGCAGACATAATAGATATGGAAAGCCCCGCTTGGAGGCATTCTGCCAGCAATATTTGGGCAATGTGGAATTTGGTTGGAAGGGATTAAGGGGGTCTATTTAAGAAACTTGTCGCAAATTGAGTTTGCAAATTGAGTTCGGCTGAAAAGCCCACTGCTGAGCTGCTGCCCTACCTGACCAACAGTTGTTTTTATTTACAGATTTGGGTTTTTCTGCGGGCTGATGGGAAGGAGATGCAAATTAAAAAGCTAGCCTGGGGGCGTCTGGGTGGCTCAGTGGGTTAAAGCCTCTGCCTTCAGCTCAGGTCATGATCCCAGGGTCCTGGGATCAAGCCCCGCATCAGGATCTCTGCCCACTGGGAAGCCTGCTTCCCTTCCTCTCTATTTCAGCCTGCCTCTCTTCCTACTTGTGATCTCTCTCTTTCTGTCAAAAAATAAACAAAACATTTATTTTTAAAAAAAGCTAGTCTGGATTGGAAGTCTGGCATCAACTGTCAAGTCACAAGTGAAAAAAAAAAAATCAATAATTAACCTTTAAAAAAAAAGTTAGAATTTAAAAAAAAAAGTAAGCATGAAGTGAACTGTAGGAAGGTTTTGTTACATGGTTCAGCCTAAGGAGTCAGAAGAAAAGGGAACATAGAGATCATTCAAGAGATAACCGGAGCCTTTTTGTTGGTGACTTTCAACCTGAAGCAAAGTCATAATCACTATGGGGGACTTACTATGACACAGACTGTCTGTCATCCCTACCGCCAAAGTTTGTGATTTTGCAGGTCTGGGGTATGACCTGGAAATATGCATTTCTAGCAAGTTCCCAGGGGCTGATGCTGCTGGACCAGCAACCCCGCTTGGAGAACCACTGGTCTGTTTCATTAGATTACCTCCCTTAGACACGCAACAGCTTTCTGCTTTGGTTTCACATCAGTGATGCAAGCTTGGTCCACGGATCCTGTAAAGCAGGGAGAGCTAGGATCTCTTCTAATTCTACACCCTGGGTACAGCGAGAGTTAGAGATGAAACACGTCTGTTCTGCATATGGTTTTCATGGCTGCCTTGAGCTTAGCTTGATGTCTTTGACCAGGTCACTCAGGCTCCCTGTCTTCCTATGGGGATATTAAAATTCAGCTCTCTGTAACCTGGCCCTTCCCTGTGGGCTCCTATCCAGACCTGGCCCTTCTGCAGAAGCTGCCAGCACCAGCGTTCACCGTTTCCCAGACCCACCAAGTTGCTGTTCATTCCACGGTGCCCTTGTATCAAAGTCCTGCTCTGCATTCACCCATGCAAGGTTTTATTCTTCCCCAAGAACCTTGTACAGAGACCACCTCCTGAATATAGGCTTCTCTTGGCTTCTCTGTCTGCCTCTCTCCCTTCTCTTTCCTAACACGGAGTCCTGCTTAATGCACGTACCACCTTATAATTTGTAATGTGTACAGTCCCCTTACCATTGTGCGAGCTGTTCCCAGACATCAGACACGGCCTCTGCAGCACCCTGGCCCCTCATTCCCAGCCTCCTCAGAGCAGGTGCACAGTCAGTATTGATGGACTACGTGATTGGATGATGGAGAGAAAGCATTCCACATCTCTCCATCTATGAAAATGAATACAGCGACACCACGACCAATAAATGGAATGCAGACAGTTCAAATAATGGATATTTGGAAAAGAGTTGCAGAGTCATGGTGCAAATAGAATGGTAATGAGAAGTCCTGACATTTCCATTCCGTTGCTCTGCATCTCGCTGAAGTCCGACTCTAACTCCGCTTAATTATTTTGTGGAAGAAACAAAGTGTTATTTATCTACTCGTAAAAAGCAATTTGCTGACGCTGGCCCAGGGACATGAGCGACTGTCACAGAACCGTTATCCATAAGCATCTGTAATCTGCTTTATATTTCCGTCACAGTGTTAGGTTATCCAATAAGTCCGAGGCCCAGTGTCTGAGTCCTCGGCTCCAACATAATCACTTGGGGAAATATTTGCTGAGATGGTAAAAAGGTTATGAGAATGAAAATTTCTTCCATTTACTCAGGAAAGAGCAGCCCCGGAATTGCAATCATGTAGGATATTTCAAAGGGTCCAGGATGCCGGACCTGTGTTTTCCCATGCAGTGCTTATCACATACGTGCTGCACGCCCAGTAGTTGTAAAAACTCACAGGGTGGGCTGGGACGCCTGGGTGGCTCAGTTGGTTGAGCGGCTGCCTTCGGCTCGGGTCGTGATCCCAGTGTCCTGGGATCGAGTCCCACATCGGGCTCCTTGCTCCGCAGGGAGCCTGCTTCTCCCTCTGACTCTGCCTGCCACTCTGTCTGCCTGTGCTTGCTCTCCCTCTCTCTCTCTCGGACAAATAAATAAATAAAATAAAAAAAAAATAAAATCTTAAAAAACTCACAGGGTGGGGAGGGGGGAACCCAGAGGAAGGAAGCAGGTAGCTGGTCTGGAGACAGACATTGGGTTGGGGGTGCTGGTCACCGAGTGGGCATGGTAGGAAGTCATTGGTTTTGGAGAAATGGTGTCATGCTAGGATTTTTGCCAAATCACTTTGAGAATTTTGTCCTTTATTTCTAATCCAACTTTGCCGGACCTAAGCAATAATTGTTAGGTAAAAGATGAGGGGAATGGGAGCACCAAGACTGCCTATCCGAGGACTCCTGTGGTTTCTAGGGTCCATGGTTGCAGCCTCCAGCAAGGCTGGCTTCCTGCGCTCCCTGCCCCCCCACCCCATGCTTTGCTTCAGACTCTTGAGCTGGTTGCATTCATCTTTCTTCCTCTTGCCTCTGGGTGTCCCGAAGGCACTGTTCTGAACTCCCAGCTCTTTCCTGTATATATTCAGTGATGTCTTTCCAGAGGCCCCTGGGACTTTTCCACTTCGATGTCTGGCCTCAAAAAAAGAAAAATAAAAAAACAAAACGCCCCAAGCCGAACGCACTGATACGAGCGAACCCCACCTCCAGTTTAGGTCTATTTATCTGTGCTTGCACTTTGCTCTTTGCTCTTTCCTAGAATCCCTCCCACCCCAGCTCTGGGATGAGGCTCCCAGATTCAAACACCTTCAGAAGCTGGGAAGGCAATTTAAGTGCATGAAGCTGGCCAGGAAGGGTGGGAGGAATGGCAGCCGACCTTTGCTTCAGTGCCTGGGAGCAGGGGGGCTGGTGGGGACAGTGGAGGAGGGGGGCAGCTCCTAGCCCTCCTTGCCATGTAGGAATGTGGGCCCAGAGGTACCAGATTTTTTTTTTTTTTTTTTTTTTGAGATTTTATTTATTTATTTGACAGAGATCACAAGTAGGCAGAGAGGCAGGCAGAGAGAGGAGGAAGCAGGCTCCCCGCTAAGCTGAGAGCCCGATATGCTGGGCTCTATTCCAGGACCCTGGGACCATGACCTGAGCTGAAGGCAGAGGCTTAATCCACCAAGCCACCCAGGCACCCCGATATTTTTTATTTTTAAAGAGAAATTGGGATCCATTTGTCTTTAATCACCTGATTTTATAAACATTAGCTGTTGATGAAAATCACCCTTCGACTTAACATTGTATAGCTCATACCAGCTGTTAGTTGGGCGTGGACCTCAGCTGCCTTTTGCTATCTCTAATTCAGAGTGCCTAACCTAGCACTGTCTGCTACATATATGTGAGCCATATGTATGGTCAAAAATTTCCTTACGGACACATTTTATTATTATTATTATTATTATTTTTTTGAGGCCCCATTTTAACAAGTAAAAAGAAACAGGTAAAATTATTTTAATACTGTATTTTCACCCAGGACTATCCAAATTTTTCAAACATTTCAACATGTAATCCATAGAAAAAAATTACTAATGAGATGTTTTACATTCTGTTTTTATGCACTTGGTCTTTGAAAGGGACTAGCCCCACATGGCTAGTAGCTACTGGAAGTCACAGCTTTGAAAGGAAGAGAACAAGAATCATATGCATATATAATAAGAGGAGATTTTATTTGTTATGCTTGCAGAGAGGTAAATAATTTGAATTTTGGATAAACCAAGGTACAAGGTAACAACTCTGAAAATGTTGAGTCCCAGAAATGACACAGAGAACTAGACAGAAAAAATTTCCGAGGTGGCCCTGGGGTGGTGCATTATAGATTTTCCGAAATTCCTCGGGTATGGCTGTCTGGAGTTTTTAAAAGAATTTTCCTTTTGGGAGCTCTTCCCATCATGCAGAAGTTCTCAGCTGAAGTTCTAATTCACACTGTGAAGGGGGGTTACACTTTGGATTTTACTATGCTGTTACCTTTCTCAAAGGTCAAGGTGAGCATTTGACCTTCAGCATTTAAAACCAAAGGAGCCTTGAGGAAGCTAGTGTACGGTGGAGAAGAACGTTCTGAATTCAGTGATGGTTTTGTCACTTAGTCAAGACTTAGCTGATCTCACTGCCAAAGATGAGTATTTGCGTTCAGTATTTACCTGCTTTCACTGTACGTTCTTCCTGAGGAGCAGGGCCCTGGAACTGTCGTCAGTTTTGGCTTGTTGAAGTTCATGACCACCAGTGACCCCTTCCTTGACCCCCCACCTCCACGGTTTTTATGTTTCCTGTGACTACGCCCCTGGTTCACTGAGGCATCTGTTGAAGCCGTAGACAGGAAGCTATTGATCATGGAGACCAGGCTCGCATCTCCCAAGAGTAAGATCTCAACAACATAGCGTGGACCGAAGCGTAGTCTGGATACACCGTGCTATCGCCGGGCCTCTTTGCTCCTTGTGGAGGCCAAGGTGTGGTCATTTATGCTATTAAGCTACTGGAGGGAGCCAGAGAAAGTAAGACAGCTTCTCTATCTACGTGACCTGAGTGCCCTGTCCTTGAAGACAACTTTTGCATTGTGAAAAGTGCTCACCATCCTTTTCCAGCTGATGAGTTGGGGCAGTGGTACAGTTGAGAATGTCATCCTGGGATGAACTTCCAATGTCACTGGAAAGGCCATCCTAGGGCCGAGTGGGGATGCCATTGCTGTGACATGTCCCTGTAGTCTAAAGTGCCTGGCAGAGGGGCACTGGGGTGGCTCAGTTAAGCGTCTGCCTTCGGCTCAGGTCATGATCTCGGGGTCTTGGGATCGAGTCCCATGTCAGGCTCCCTGCTCCGTGGGGAGTCTGCTTCTCCCTCTCCCTCTGCCCCTCTCCCCTGCTTGTGCTCTCTCTCTTTTTCTCTCTCTCAAATAAAACCTTAAAAAAAGTAAAGTCTCTGGCATGGTTCTGATATGAGACAGCTGCCCAGAAACGGCAGTCTGGCAGATCTTGAAGGAAACCCCAGGCCCTTGGAGAGGGGGTGGTGCTTGCCTAGTCCTTAGGTACTCCTTCCCTAGCCTGCTCCCATGAGAGTCTCCTCTGGGTTTCCCCCAGGAATTATCTCCTGGGTACAGCTTTCATGGGGGGAGGAGGAAGCAGAGAGTCTGCATTTGTGCAAGGAGTAGCACAATTGTCTTGGAACACCTACTAGCCACTGTACGATTACGTTACTGCAGACGTTTTCAACCAAGACATCACGTTCACTCTGTTTGGAGTCTTGTGAATTCAGAGGAAGTATTTCATGTTGATACACTTGGCTGAGAGAGAAACTTACATAGCACTCTTGGTTTGAGATTACCCCTTCAAACACTTCTATAGGAAGATGAAATCGGAGAACTAATTTGTAGAGATGAGGATCCACGTCGAAATTGAGAGCCCGTAGTTCTTTCTTTGGAACCGGCTTAGGAGGGAGGTAGTAAAGCACAGAGCGCCGAAATGGAACTTGGCTGGGATGCCGCGGGCACTTCCTCTTTTTATGCAAACGTCCGTTCTCCTGGTAAATGTGTGTGGATTACCTCGCAGTGTGCCCGGGTACAGAATGCAAAAATTGTTAACATCGGATTCCCTTCTTCCTTTAATAAACTCTGGCCTGTGGTCGCCAGCCTGCAGAATTGGTCCCCAGTCACCCTTGCCTCTTGGCCTTCGTGCTCTTGTCAGTCCCCTCCCACAGGAAAGAGGGCTGACCTATGTAACCAGTATGATCATGTGGAATTGGTGATGCATGGCTTCCAAGACTAGGTCATCAGGGATGTTGTGGCTTCTACTTTGTTCTCTTGGATCGCTTGCTATGGGGGAAGCTGCTTGCGTGTTGTGAGGACACCCCCGCACGGAGAACCGAGGCTTCCCGCCTCTAGTCGGCATCGACTTGCCAGCCATGTGAATGAGCCATCTTTTTTTTTTTTTTTTAAAATATTTATTTTAGAGCGAGCACATGCATGAGTGAGAGCGGGGATGGGATGAGGGGCAGCGGGGAGAAGCAGTCTCTCTGCTGAGAGAGCCCGAGGTGGGGCTTGATCCTGAGACTCTGGTATCGGGACCCAAGCCTGAATCCCAAAGGCTTAACCTGCTGAGCCACCCAGGCACCCCTGTAGCTGTCTTTGAAGCCAATTTTCCAGCTGCAGTCAAGCCTCCCATTGCTTGCAGCTTTGTAATGTCTCGATTGTGGTCTTGTGAGAGCCCCCCAGCCGGAAGCACTCAGGTTCCTGACTTACATCTGTAGGACATGATAAATGTTTGTTTCCATGTTAAGCCTTTTAGGTTTTGAGGTAATTTGTTATGCAGCAGTAAATAACGAATACATATCCCTTACTGTGCTCCAGGCATCGTTTTAAGACTTTTGCACATTTCACCCAGTAATCCTCATACCTTTGACATAGGTACTGCTGTTTTCCCCATTTTATGTGTCTGGAAACTGAGGCCCAGGGATGTGTCAATGACTTTCTCCAAGTCACAGAATTTGTATAAAGCTGAACTGGGGTTCGAATTAAGGTGTCTGGCCAAAGAGGAACGTATTATAGGAAATCAGTTGTAAAATCAGATAAGCAATTTTTTCTTTAAAGATTTTATTTATTTATTTGACACAGAGAGAGAAATTACAAGTAGGCAGAGAGAGGAAGGGAAGCAGGCTCTCTGCTGAACAGAGAGCCCGATGCGGGGCTCGATCCCAGGACCCTGGGATCATGACCTGAGCCGAAGGCAGAGGCTTTATCCCACTGAGCCATGCAGGTGCCCCAGATGAGTGATTTTAAAGAGAGTAGTGAGCCGGATTCTACATTCACGTCTATTACCATCTAGGATTTGGAGGGTTCTTGGCTAAATCACTTCTCTGAGCCTCCGTCCATTTGTCTATAAAGCCTGGAAAATGCCAGCTCCCATTTTGGGATGTTTTGAGGATTGAATGAGCTCAGGCATGAAAGCCCCTTGGCAGGACAGCAGTGGTGTCAGGACACCAGAGTCCTTTCCTGTGCTAGGCACCTTCCATTTCGCACCACTGAAGGGGACCTCGGTCTTCTGGAAGGTCCTGCCCTTGGGTTCTGCTGTCCTGGGCCATGCCTGGATGCTGCCTGATTCAGAGCCCCAGACGATGCCTCCCCTCCCAACCCATGCGACAGCAGCTCTCTGAAGGAGATTCCCGTTTGGGATTCAGCCCTGTGTCCCCACACAGGAAAAAAATCCCCTGACCTTCATTGTTGGGTTGCAGACTAACAACAATGAGCCATTTCATGTTCTTAATTATATTATTCACAGTACTCCACAGAGTGGGCGGTTTGGAACCCCAACCACTAATTTACAAAGTAACTGGAAAGACAAAAATAAAACCGAAAAAGGAGAGGAGCTCTGCTGGCTCTGTGAGGTCGGAGTGTCGGAGCCAGAGGTAATTACGTTGGGTGCACCTGGAGGCTTCGTGGGTGGCAGCCTCCAGCAGTGTGAAGCGCAGGCTGGCAAGGAAGTCGCACAAACCTGGGTTCAAATTCCATTTGTTACTTCCGGTCTGGGACTTTGAACAAATTACTTAACTTCTCAGAGGCTTGATTTCTTTCTTTCTTTTCTTTTCTTTTCTTTCTTTCTTTCTTTCTTTTTTTTTTTTTTAAGATTTTATTTATTTATTTGACAGCAATCACAAGTAGGCAGAGAGGCAGGCAGAGAGAGAGAGGAGGAAGCAGGCTCCCGCTGAGCAGAGAGCCCGATGCGGGGCTCGATCCCAGGACTCTGGGATCATGACCTGAGCCGAAGGCAGAGGCTTGAACCTACTGAGCCACCCTGGTGCCCCTCAGAGGCTTGATGTCAAGTGGAAAATAGGGTTACTGATGCTGACCTCCTTCATTCCTTAGGATCCTGTGAGTTAACATGGGTACCACGCATGTGTATCCCTTCCTGTTCTCTAAACAGAGATCGTATGGGAGAGCTAGTGTCCTAAGCAGCTCATGGTTAGGGTGTCAAGCTCACTTAAGATTTTTTCCCTTTGTAGGGATAATTTCAGATCAAAATAGTGTTAAGGTTTTCCAACAGGCAACCACCAAGGAATTACCTCTGTGATCCTTGGAGGTGCCTAGTGGGAGGGGAGACCCCAGCTTTCGGATGCTTAGACCAGACTGCCTGGGACATTGGAGATTTAGTCTTTCAAGTCTGTGTTTTTGACCTTGGAGAAGAAAAGTAGTTATAAATCCTGAATGCTTTTCTTTAAAGATCATATCTCAACACACCTAAAGTAGAGGGGCAAAGCTTCCTACAAAAGTGTTAAGATGGGGCGCCTGGGTGGCTCAGTTAGGCGTCTGCCTTCTGCTCAGGTCGTGATCCCGGGGTCCTGGCATCCAGCCCTGCATCGGGTTCCCTGCTCAGCGGGACAGGAGCCTGTCCCTCTCTCTGCCCCTCTCTCTGCTCATGTGTGTGAACTCACTCTCTCTGCCTAATAAATAAATAAAAAATCTTCAAAGAAAAAAAATGAAACAAGAAAAAAACAAAGCAGAAACTCCTAGCAGTTTAGACATAGATGGGAACTTCCCCATTCTGATAACGTCTGTGACAATAACTATGGTGAAACATCATACTTAGTTGTGAAACTTTAGGAACTTAAGGATGTTCTCACTTTTCTCATTCAGTATCATATTGGATGTTCTAGCTATTTGATAAGACAAGAAAAAAAGGGGGACGTGAAATTAGAACAGACAGAATTTTCCATATTTATGGATGATATGATTATCATTATTAAAAAATGAGACTGCATAAACTATTAGTAATAGTTTGTTGGATATACGATCTATATACAAAAATCAGCTAGCATTCCCTTAAGCAAAAACCAAGCAGAAAAGGTTTTTAAAAAATGAACATTTGCACTAACAGCAAAAACTTGTAAAGCACCTAAGGGGGGAAAGTGTTACAAAAATGGGAGAGACCTTTATGGATAATGTTATAAAACTCTATTGAAGGGCCTAAAAAAAGACTTGAATAAAAGGTAAAACATACCATGTTCATGGATTAAATGACTCATATCATAAAGATCTTTCTCCCCAAATTAGGCTTTAATTTCAATGCCATTGCAATAAAAAGGAAACTGGGATGGGGTGTGTGTGTGTGTGTATGTGTGTGTAATCATATAAGATAATCTTAAAGTTCATGGCAAAAAGTACTTGATCAAGCATGATACACAGATTATATAGGAAGGGAAATTGCCCTGATAGTTATCTTGATTATAAATTATAATAATTTAAGTATGTGGTATTGGCACAGGGATATAAAAATACATGTAATTTAAACTGACTGGCATGCTGAGAAGCCAATCGTATGTGTGTGGGCACATAGATGAGAACAGAGATATTATAGTAACTGAGGAAAATCTAGAAACTGTCAGGAAACCCAAAAGGAACAAAAAAGAAAATCAGATCCTTTACATTGTACCAAGAAATTGGATCACTTTTTTTTTTTTTTTAAAGTAGGCTCCATGCTTAGTGTAAAGCCCAGTGCAGGGCTTGAACTCAAGACCCTAAGCCCAAAACTTGAGCTGAGATCAAGAGTCAGGAGTTTAACTGACTGAGCCACCCAGACATCCCAAATTGATTACATTTTTAGTTAATTAAAAAGGACAATTGAAGTCCAAAATTGTAAAACTTTTAGGAAAAAAAGAATGAACTCTAAAAAGATAGTTCAATTTGATTACATTAAAATTAAAACCTTCTTAATAGTAGAAACACCAAAAGCTAAATTAAAAAGCCACCATTATTTGAGACAAAAATCTGCTACATGTAAACAATCAGGCATTAATATCCAGAATATTTCAAGAATTTCTACAAATCATTAAGAAAAAAGATGATGTCATAGACAAATGGGTACTGGAGGGGAACAGGGAGAAATCAGAAGAAAACAGACAATAATCATGGATGATGTTCAAATTTATTAGTAGATAGTTTATTAGTAGACAAGACAATGCAAATTAAAAACAATACAGTGAGGTATCATCCCACACCTCTCAGACTGGCAGCAGTTAAAAAATCTGACAGCACCAAGTGTTGGCAAAAATGTGGGGGTTTTCATTCATGCTGTTGGGAATGAAAATTGATAAAATCGTTTTGGAGAAAAAGCAGTTTCTACTCCCAGTTAGCTCTACAGATAGACCTCAGAGAAAATTCTGTGTATGTTAGCCCAAGGAAACCTATTTATGCAAGAAGGTTCACAGTGACATTGTTTGTTAGCATTGAAAATGGAGACCAACCAGATGACTATCATATAGGAATGGATAAATTTATATTTATGTGTGTATACACACACACACGTGTGTACATATACACACGTGTGTATTCTAGTGTGTACACTAGAATATAATATTATATAGCAATTATTAAATGAGTGGAATTTATAAATCTGGATAACCTAATGTTGAGTCAGTATAAAGAATCTGCAGGGCACTTGGGTGGCTCAGTCAGGTAAACATTTGACTCTTGATCTCAGGTCAGGTCTTGATCTCAGAGCAGTTGAGTTCAAGCCCAGTGTTGGGTTCTGCACTGGGCATGGAGTCTACTTAAAAAAGTTGTGATTAAGTAATATTTCAGTCTTGTAACTAAAAAACAGAGTACCACTTTGCCATTGTTTATGGCAACATACAACCACAAAAATTACAAAATCATGCATGGGGGAGACTTGTGGAAGCTCAGAGGAAAGTGTTCTCTCTCTGGGAAGGAGGTTGGATTGAACTGTAGTAAAAAAGGAGATTCGACTCTGTTAAGTTCTCTCTCTCTCTCTCTCTCTCTCTCTCTCACACACACACACACACACACACACACACACACACACCCAAAGAAAAGAAAAAGAAACAGACCTGAAGTCAATACTACAGTATGTTCAAATTTGTTAAATTTAAGCTTGGTTTTGGTAATTAAGTTATTTTCTGTAGTTGTGTGTTTAAAATCCTTCTTTGAAGCAGCAGCCGTCAGCACCTTTCAGAACAGCCTGAAGGAGCGGTGTGGAAATACCTCCCTTCTTAGTGGAGAACATTCTCTTGAGCCAGTCCCTGGGGACAGGGAGGCGTTTGTGCTCAGGTGCCCATGCCTATGTGTGCACACACTTGAATCGTCTTGTGCTCAGCTGGTGTTGCCTTGACCCCTTGGGATGCCCTGTGGTCTGCTGAATTAAGGGTCGGTGGATGGCTGTTCATTTCCCTTTAGGGAGTATAATTAGGAGCCAGGCTGATCAGTCTGTCTGTCCCTCTGTCTTATAAATGTGTAATTCGCCTACGGTCATCACCTTTTAGCTGTTCTGCCAGCCCTTATGTCTCCTTTTTAGCTGTTCCTAACACATAACTATGGATGCCTAATCTACAATGAGCCAAATGTTGCACCTTAAACCGTGTTCTCTAAGCAATTAGTATGCTTGAAGGGCCGTGGGGAGAAAAGGTGGTGTATTTGCTTTGTAGAGTTCTGAGAGTGCCTCGTGGGGGAAGAGATGCGGGAATCCACACCAGCACGCATCTCTGATGCTGCCTACTTAAGGGCGTGGGATCAATGACTGTCTTCTGGTCACTGGGGTCCATACAGGGGGAGCTGGTCCTACAGGGGGAGCAGGCCGGTCCTTCAGCTTGTCACTTGGAGTGATGGAGTCCCGTGCTTGGGGCTCCAGGAAGAAACTGGTGTGACGAGGAACCCTAAGTGCTGGGGGGCTCTTGGTCTCAGATACCCCCTCCCTCCCTCCTCCCCAGCCCAGCCCGGGAAATTTCTTACTGAGTTGATGGCTGTGGGAAAGGATGCAAAATGAGCATGTGTACTCTTTATCAACACAGAAGGGTTTAAATTCTAAGGATGTTACAGCTGGTCAGTGAACGGTTTCTGGTTCAGCCCAACCAGTCAATATTTGCTGAGTTCTTTCTCTTTGCATTTTAGAATGTGAGGACCAGAGTCCGGGAAGTTTACATGGCTTCTTTTCTGAAAGCTGAGTTGGTACCTCTCCCTAGGTGGGTCCCTATTAGAGTCATTACAGCTACATCTTTTCCTACCACACTTCTGAGACCTTTCTCCGGGGCTTTTGGGATTTAGGATCTTAGCCCAGAAAATCCATTAAGATTCTTTTTTCTTTCTTTCTTTTTTTTTTTTAAACAAAGGCAGGAGAGAGGTGGAGGAAGAGGTACAGAGAGACTCGAGCAGGCTCCATGCCCAGGGCAGACCCCAATGCAGGGCTGGATCTGATGACTCTGAGATCATGACCTGAACCTAAGTCAAGAGTCAGATGCTCAATAGACTGAGCCACCCTGACGCCCCAAGGACATGAAGGTTATGAACCCGTGGAGTAGACACATGGTTTTCCCATCAGTCTCAGTCCAGATGTACATTCACACGGAGAAAAGGCACCACCTTGCCACCTGCCACAGGTGTCAGTTGTCTTTGATAATCCACCAGGGCCCAGTCCCCAGGCAGGCGATATCCATACATCAGCCCTTGGCTCGAGACAACACGAGGGAGAAACCATCCAGGGTTTCACTCTGAAAAGGCAGCGGAACATACCACTTGCTCAGGCCTTGTCTGCACAAAGAGCTGGATTTTTACAGGTTTGGTAACAGTTCTTATAATTCTATAAAGCCCACATACTGAGAGCACTCTAGTGGGAACGTACTTACTCTTTAGTAAGTACGTACTTACTTTTCTTTATTGTGGAAAAAAAATTGGGGTGCCTGGGTGGCTCAGTTCGTTAAGCGTCCAACTCTTGATTTCATTTCGGGTCCTGATTTCAGGGTCCTGAGATCGAGCCCCACGTCTGGCTCTGTGCTCCGTGGGGAGTCTCCGTGGGATTTTTTCTCCCTCTGCCCCTGCCCCGAACTGCTTGGTTCCTTCCTGTCATTCTGAGAATTTTTCTTCTTATTGATTTCAACATGATCCAAACAATTAATCTTACTTGCTTGGTACACATGATATATTGGTATTTTAAGAGTTCTGTAGTAAAGCTATAGCCAGAAATTGGTAGTAGCAGCTGCGTCTCTGAAAGGGCCTGGCTGGCTCAGGAGACTCAGTTTTATTGAATATCCTTGTACTGTTTGAATTCCATTTTCCCAAATGCATATCTTTTTAAATTAAATGAACTTAGTTAATTACAAAAATTTCTTGTTGTCAAGCACAAGGGATACCGAGGCTGATAGTATTGCGTATGCCCAGTGTTAACACCGCACAGAGTCCTCTGAATTCCCACATCCTAGTTCTGACATTTTCCACGTATGTGATGCAGCTAATTCCTTAAATGCCCCAAGCCTCTGTTCTCAAATCTGTAAAATGGGTATGAGGAGGACACTTGCTTATCTAACAGAATGTCATGAGTGTGAAATGAAGTGAATACACGGTTCTTCCTCCATTAACTTATATTGTCCACCTTCCCCAGAATAGAAGGAAATGCATTTGGTGTTCCTTTTTACCTGCCCCCCCCCAACCCTGGCTGTAACACCCAGTGGTGCACAGTCTCCTCAGTACCCGTCTGTCATGGTGCAGGCCCATTGTCATGTTTGTTCAGTGACAGAATGCACGCATGCGTGGTAGTTCGATTAATGTTACTCGATGCTTGAGTACAGGTTTGTTGAAATAATTTATCCATGTCCAGTCTCCTCCTCAGTGGCTAGTATTAACAAATGTCCTTGGCTTCAGAGAGTACATGCTGGGACGCATATGGTCCTTTTGCTTAGCCGCTCTCCCCGGTAACTTTCCCTCGGCTCCGTGTCCTGCGTTGGCTTCCGTGTCCATCCACAAACCTCACCATCGTGCCTCCTGGCATTAAGTATCCGTGTTCAGCAGCGGATGTCTCATGAGTCCTTCCACGGACACGCTGCTCTTTAATGAGGAACACCAGACCCCATGGGAATGCCTGGGGGATGGCAAGGGAGAGCAAGCCCAGTCCCATAGGGACAATGCAGTGGTCCTCTTGTAGGGGTGAGGAGCTTTCCCACCTGTTGGAACTTGTGCCCAAGCAGCAGCAGCGATGTCCAGTTCTTCATGGGGTTTGTGGATCCGGGGCCTGAGGGACATCCTCCACCCAGTGGGTGTCCGTGGCTTGAGTGGGTGGCACTGGAGTTGGTGTTGCTGGGCAGTACTACTCAGCAGCAAGACCCAGCTGGGTCGCCGCTGTCAGCCTCCGTCTCCAGTTCCTGACGATGAGCTGAAACGCGCAAGGTAGGCAGGCACTTCGTGGTATTGGCACATCGTGGTATTGGCATGTGGGCCATCTCAGGCACTTGTAGATGCAGATTCCTGGATCCCACCCAGACCTTTGGGAGAGGCTCTCTGCGTGTAGGACCTGGGAAGCACTGGCTTAGGCAGTCTCCTGTTGATCCCAGTTTATGGGAGAGGCTGAGAGTCATGCTGGAGGGGACAGGGGCCCGGCTTTTAGAGCCCAGGTTCTGCCTCTCGCCAGCTATGTGGCTCCTGGCATGCAAACCCCCTGGGCCTTGGTGTCCTCCCTGTGATGGCAATCAAGACGGTGGTATCAGCAGGCCCTTGCAGGTGTTGCTTGGTGAGGCAGTGCCGATAAGACTGTGGCCCGGGGGAGGGTTCCGGTAATAACTCCGTCCCCGGCAACTCTGTCCCCAGCAGTGTTCTCCAGTAATTGCTTGAGCAGTGTTGAATACAGGCATGAATTGTTGGCCATTTTTGGACCAATTGAACACAGAAAACCAGAGACGCAAACTCCTTGGATTAGATTAGTGGTCACTGTTGTCCGTACATCACCAGACTCTGTGAAGTGCTTTCCGGGGGCTCTTGAAACTGATTTCAGCAGACGAGCGGATGCCGGTGAGCGATTGGGGAAAACAGAACCCACGTAGCTCGCAGAAGCGTTGATCGGAGCTTCCCCACTGTTGTCCTCGAAATGCATGAGTCTCTGCTGAACTGGGATGCTTTTTCTAATATTAAAACATCTTTCTTTTACTTTTCGTCCTGCGAAACCCGGATTCGAAAAGCACCTGCGACTGCAGGACACCCACGGACAGTAGTGAGGTCCGGCGGTAAAGCAGAACGTGTGAAGGATGCTGTGTGGCATCATCCAAGCCCGGAAACGCCGGTTATTTCTTTAGGAAAATAGCGAAAAACAAAACAAAACAAAAAAACTACCAGAGTCTCTGAAACTCTTAAATCGAGTGCAGATAAACACCAGTGCCTCGATTTGCAGGCACAGTTAACTAAAGAGCAGGGCGCTGGTGATCAAGAAAAGTCCGTGACGTGCAGGTTAGGTTTACCTTGAAGACCGTCCAGGTCAATAAACAGCCCAATCATCTGGCTCGTCTTAGCGCGTCGGATGCGGGGAAGCGAGACCCAGAAACGTGATTGGGATTTGAAAAATAAATAGAAAACCACCCAGGGAGCTCTGCAGACTTGGTATGTGCACAGGCCGACCGTCTGCTGCTGAACGTTCCTGCAGGAATGGCCCCCAGCCCGGCCTTCAGAGCTCGCCCAGAGGTGCAGTGTCACGGTCGCAGGTGGTCACTTTAAGATCATGCAGAGAGGGATGACCTCCCTGCCCCTTTTGTGAGCAGGCCCCATCGTCAGGACGTACTCTGTGGCTCAGGACGGTGGGTCTGGGGTGTCAGTGAGAGATGCTGCCTCCGGTTGCTCTCGGTGTTTCAGGGCAAACATGAGCATGACCTGCCTAGCGGAAGGCACATGAGGCTCTAGCACCTGCCCGAGCTTTGATACTGGCCATTGCAGGGAGCGCTCAGATGTGCCAGCTGCCCTGCATCTGGAAAGGGCGGGGGGGCTCCTGGTCCTGGGAGCAGCTGAGCTGGAGTTCAGCCCTGCCCACTGGGGAGTGGGGAGCCCATCCAGTTAGCTTGTTTCCAGGCTGAGAGAATTCTCAGCCTCACTGGCTGATAGTCCTTTGGTGCTGGGGAGCCCGTCTTCCCTGCCTGTGTGTGTGGGGGGGGGTGCCTGGAATGAGTAGAAGTGATTTCTCCCCGCAACTCTGCGGCAGACCGATCACACCAGGCATGCTCCCGGTATCATGGTTTGCTGCAAAGAGGCTCTGCTATCTCGTGCTCAGGCGGTCAGCATGGTTGGGTCCTTCACTCCTCTGATATAAAGCCTCTAGAGCAAAAATCGGGAAAAAGAGTCCATTCAGAGGTTAATTAGGCCTCACGTATTCCTGCTTGTGCTGGAGCTCGTTGCCTAAGAATTTTGCCAGTCATCTTGCTGTCTGCACTTGGGGAAAAGGCAGGGCTTCTTGACCCATCCAGCTTCTAAGTAAGGGTGGATGGTCTTGCCGTTCCAAGATTGCACAGAGGTGACATTAGCTCATCATCTGTGCCATGAGCGGAAGCCTCCATGTGAAGCGTGTAACACAATTCCTCAGTCGGATGTGAATGAGCTGAGCTGGACTTAGTGCAGGTACTGAGTTAGTTCAAGAGGAAAGATGCCTTTTTTTTTTTTTTAAAGATTTTATTTATTCATTCGACAGAGAGATCACAGGCAGAGAGGCAGGCAGAGAGAAAGAGAGGAAGAAGCAGGCTCCCCGTGGAGCAAGAGAGCCCGATGCTGGGCTTGATCCCAGGACCTTGAGATCATGGCCTGAGCTGAAGGCAGAGGCTTAACCCTCTGAGCCACCCAGGCGCCCCAGAAAGATGCCTTTTGATCAGAGCCCCCGCCACCACCACCAAAAAAAAAATAAAATAAATAAAATTAAGAAAAAATTCTGGGCTCCATGTTGGTGCCTGTCTTCTGCTTACATCAGGCATTATTTCTGCTGGATCTTGCCTTTCCTTTTTCCCCAGCACAGCTATGTTAAGTACTTTCAGTTTTGCTGAGCTTAAAAATTCAGCAGAAAAGGAAAATAAAGTCCTGTTTATTTCAATGACTGTAGTTATTGATAAAGAATCAGCTCTTTTAAATACTGGATTCCCAGTGCCCCAAAGACAAAACCCTGCAAACTTCATCAACAGGAGAGATGGGTTCTGTGCAGACAGACGTCTCACTGCTGAGTGAAAATACTTCATTAAGCTGCAACATCCAGAAGCAGAGATCTTCTGTCTGGGGAAAGTGCTAGTTAACAATGCCTTTTTGGCCCCACATCCTCTTAGCAGTATCTCTCTTTATTTGGTGTCTGTTTTACAGGAGCCGGAATCCTTAAACCAGAGGAAGTAATTTCTAAAGAAAGTAGCAGAAAGGCCCATTAACGGAGAGTTTGGGAATCGTGTGACATCGAGTTACGTAACTTTCCACGTCAAATCGTGCTGATGGGGCACTTGTGTGCCTCGTACAAAAGTTGATATATGAAAAAAGCAACATTCCAGCCAGTACACAAGAGGACTGGATGGAGTATTTCTGGGTTGGAACATTCAGGACAACAGAAGAGCCATGTGTTTTTCTCTAGGTAAAGTCCTGATTCATGTCAAATGCTGTTAGGATTAGGGGGTACTATTTGTTCTCCTAAATCGTGTCTGGTTAATGTTAGAGTGGGTTGTGTAATACATAAACACAACTATGCAGGCTTTGTTCTGTAGTGAAAAGACAACAGTGCTCAGTCACTGTGGTCTCCAAGCTTGAGCTCACATGCCTGCTGGATGGGTCCTCGTCTGGAATAGGAGGCCAGAGGCCTCTCTTAACACTAAATCAGTGAAGGCCTCCAGGAGGAGGTGATTGAGAAAAGAGGGTGTCAGATGCAGGTTCAGGCTAAAACAAAGGAAGGGTTGTCTTTTTAAGTAGGGAGAACATGGAGGGGAGTTTTGCCTTGGGACCAGTCACCGAATTACTCTGGGGTGCGTGCATGCAGAATGGCCTTAGGGAATCAGGAAGGCACCAGGAAAGTGGGTTGTTTTAATTGGTAAGAACCTCTCAGGTTTTTAGAGACCTTAGGATTAGCAGGCTCTTTGAAAGCCAGAGGAACTGTATGGAGTTGGGATGGCGGGAAGGGGCCACATTTTATTTTTCCTGTTCTGTAATTATCGAGGTATGGCAAGGTTCATGTATTAAAATAACTCCCAAAGCATAAAATAAGGGCATCTTGAAGTTAATAATGGGCATTTTACCCGAAGATCAGAGATCCACACTCTCCTGGTTTTGTAGGATACTGAAAGAGGGCAAGTTTATTTTCTAAGTTTGTGAAAGAAAGCCTTAAAAAGGTAAGGCGGTGCCTTTAGAAGGATCCATATTGATAGCCCCGGGGAGCCTTGCCAGTCCTGCACCAATGGGCCCAGAGAGGTTGCCCTGATGAAGAAGTCGGCTCATCAAACTGGACAGCCCCATTGCCAACATCCTTCCTTAAATGAAGTGCATCGCTCCATCCTGCGTTCCCAAATGGCCAACTAGCAAAATAAAAAATACCATGCCTCACCTCCCCGCAACTTGTAAACACATACACACAGTTGGAGCCTTGGAGTACTTTCTACTTAGGCTGTTGGTGGGTCTAGCTGACCCCGAGCCCCAGTACTTGAGAACGAGCCCCACCCCCTACCCCCTGCCCCAAAGCATGCAGCTCCCTGAGGGCAAGTTATAGTTCCTTTCTGATCATGGATTAATCATCTTTTGTAAATTTTTATTTTTATTATTTTTTTACTTTTAATTAACATATAATGTATTATTTGCTTCAGGGGTACAGGTCTATGAATCATCAGTCTTACATAATTCACAGCGCTCACCATAGCTCATACCTTCCCCAGTGTCCATCATCCAGCCACCCTATCCCTCTCCCCTACCCCCCCAGCAACCCTCAATTTGTTTCCTGAGATTAAGAGTCTCTTATGGTTTGTCTCCCTCCCCGCTCCCATCTTGGTTCATTTTTTCCCTCCCTGACCCCCAGGACCCCCTGCTCTGCCTCTCAGATTCCTCATATCAGATGATATGATAAATGTCTTTCTCTGATTGACTTACTTCTCTTAGCATAATGCCCTCTAGTTCCATCCACATCATTGCAAATGGCAAGATTTCTATTTTTGATGGCTGTATAGTATTCCATTGTGTATATATACCGCATTGTCTTTATGCAACTTTTTTTTTTTTAAGATTTTATTTATTAGCATGTGCATGCACATGCAGGAGCTGGGGCGGGGAGGGGCAGAGGGAGAAGCAGACTCCACGCTGAGTGCAGAGCCCCATGTGGGGCTTGACCCCACAACCCCGAGATCATGACTCAAGCCGAAGGCAGACGCTAAACCAGCTGAGCCAGTAGGCGCTGCATGAACTGCTCTTTTAAAATTGGGGTACAAACACTTGTTTTGCATGGGTTTTGTGAGGATAAAGTAATATTTATACAGTAGCTGAGGGGCACATATGATGGGGTAAAAATTGTAATTTAGAGTTTTCATTTCAAATTTCTTAACTTCTAACCTTTCTGAGCTAGTTTTGAAAGTCTAGATTCATTTCACAGGGTTTGGAGAGTCAACATTGACACCGACTGAAATCATGAGAGGTTTAACATTTTGTGTTCAGCTTGGTGATTCATAAGGGTGACACGCTGGTGTAGCTTGTTTTCTCAGTAAGATTTTTTTCACCGATATTGGCCCATGTGATTACTAGGTACAGAAAACAATAATTCGGACCGTGAACATTTTTAGGATGTACGTGAACGTGAAACTTAAACTCCAGACACATCCTTTCATAAAGCAGATCTGCCTTGAAGAGCATCAGCTGTGGTCAAGCAAGGCCGGTAAACTCCCTCCCTGTCCAGAAGTATTTCAGCTCTGGAGACTCTGCTTGACGAGATGTTATGAATTTCTGATGTGTAAAATGAGTTTGTACCGTATCGTAAAATGAAATCATTCATAGGGAGAATGGAAAATGCATTGCTTCTGACATCTTTGTTTTTTCTCTTTTTTTCTGAAGTGACATTTGTACAGATTGCTCTGGTCTGGCTGGCTTTCCTTCTGTGACCCCAGCCATCACCCGTGTCCAGGGCAGAGGACTGCTTGCTGCCTCAAATTTTGTGCTCTGCTGAGCCCTTCGCTGAGTTACAGTTGGGAAGTCAGGGAACCTTTCAGCCTTACCATCAGAATATTTTCCGGAGGAATGACTTTGAAATTGAAATAAGGGAGAGCCTGTTCTGTGGAGGCTATAGGCCAGGACACGAGGCTCAGCGGGGGAAAGCAGACGCAGAGTGCCCTGGGCTCTGTCGTGTCTCCATCTTTCTGTCTTTTAGGGGACAGCTTTGGCGCCTGAGGCTCTGAGCAGTGTCCTGGGTTAAATTCTTACAGCCCACTCAGTCTCCAGGGTGTGCTGGCCAATTTGATAAGGTCCCCAACAGGGCCTGCTTGTTCGACAGTCCATGTCATAAACATACCAGGTGCTGGTGTGTCAGAAAGAGAGCAGGCTTAGACACCAGCCCAGCCGTCGGGTCTGGCTGCACCTCTAGGATCTGTGTGATCTGGGACAGGACAACAAGTATCTACAGATCTCCCTTTTCCCCACTGTGAAGGACACCCACATTCTTCAAAGGGATGTTCTGAGGCTAAATGGATGCTGCATGGAAAGGCTTCGAAACTTTTTTTTTATTTTGAGAGTGCATGTGCATGCGGTCAAGCGGGACAGAGGGAAATGGAGAATCTTAAGCAGGCTTCGTGCTCAGCACAGAGCCCACCATGGGGCTTGATCTCATGACCCTGAGATCGTGACCTGAGCCGAAATCAAGCTTCCAGTGCTTACCCTAGTGAGCTGCCCAGATGCCCCACATGGAAAAAGACTTCTAAAAGGCTTCTCAGAGCTTCCTGTATGTGGAGCTGTAATGAGGACCAGAGGGAAGAGATGCCTATAAAAAGGGCAACACAAAGTTTGTCCTGCAAGTGTTTTTTTCCTCTACTACCTTCTGATTAGTTCGGGTGGGCAAGCTATATGAGAAGTGAATGGGCTTTACAAAGATGTGCACTCCATGGAGGTTTTTTCCAAATCCCTCTGCTCATGGAGAGGGATGGTGTGGGGCCAAGAAGCCTTACAGAGAAGTACCCTGTGTGCTGGACTCCCCCAAGCGTGGCTCTTACCTTGTAGCCTTACCCCCCACTCTTAACAGCCTAGGAGGCTGGCAAGTGGTGCATAAGGGAGCAGGGGGCTCTGACCCTGCAAACCACTACGTCATACTTGGTGTTCTTCCTTTTCTTTGTACCCCCAGCACTCAGAACAGAATTCCAGAAATTGTTTTTGAATTATTAGCACGCACAGTGGACGCTTACGTGATGTAATCTCTCTGTTCAGTGTTTCCCTAAAATGTTTCAAATAAAAGTACTCTGGGAAGGGGCTCTGTCAAAACAACTGCAGCTACAACACAATACATGAGCTTGATAAAGACCTCTTTTGGACAGTGATGATGCTCATTAGCATATTCAAGACCCTGAGAAGTCCTGTATGAAAAAACCCATTTTGACTTCATTCATCCCAGGGCTTTCCAGCTTCATTTGGTCTGGGATGTTTTCCTCACTTCCTTGCCAGGACACACACATCAGCAAGCATTAATCAATGGCGTATTGATCAGAATTAGTCTGTAATCATAAATCCTTCTACACTGCCAGGTAATGGCCAGGCTTCTGTGTGGGCTTTGTGCCTTTGTCTTTGCCCAACTGGAAAACAAACTTGAGGTAACGTGTTCTCCCACAGCTTTGTGGTTGATGTCCATGGGGATTGAGCTGGACTTACTTTTCCACTTCAGAAGCCCTGTTGAGCTCTTTGCATGAAGACACCTTTGCTGCCTTGAGCCTCAAGTCAGTTGTAAATGATGAGATGAGACCCACGGGGCAGTCCCAGGGAAGCTCTGATTGTTTTGACCAGTATCCCTGTAATCCAGTCAACTTCACTGTGAAAATCTATGCAGGATACTCCGTTTCTCACCATGTCCATTGCAGGTCACCCAGACCCTGTGACCATCCTGTCGCACTCGGACCGTCACAATAGCTGCCTATCCAGACCGTTCCTGGCACAGCAGCCGGGGCGATCTGGCTAAAACACAAGTCCAACCGCATCCTTCCCATACCTGGGGAATGCCAGCATCCTGACAGTGGCCTTCAGGGCCCTTCATGACCTGGGGCCTCACCACTTTCCCCTCCCCCGCTGCAGCCACCCCAGACTCCTTGCTCTTCCTAGAATTTTCCCTGCCTCATTAGGGGAAAAGAGGAAAAAAAAAAAAATGTTTGCATTTCCTCTCCCTTCTGCCCAGGACACCCCTCCCTCTGGCTTCCAGATGGCAAGCTTGCTTACTTATTTCGGGTCGGTCAAATGCTATTGTACCAGAGAAGCCTGCCTTGTTGTCCTGCAGAAAATAGCAGCCCTCCGCAGCTCCGTCCCCTTCCCTCCGGGCCCGGCAACACCCGTCAATGCCTGGCATGTGATCTGTTTACTCAGTTGTTTGTTTATTGTCTCCTCTGCCCACGGGGTGTCAGCTGACCTAGAGCAGGGACTTGACTTTGCACTTGGCTGGCTGTCTGTCCAGCCTCGAGCCCGGTGCTTGCTTGCTGTGCAGGCGGATCTCAGTCTCAGGTAGTTGAATGGATGAGGAACAGCAACTGCTGTCCTGTTCGGGACCTGACCCAGGCAGGGAGTATGCAGGAGGTCGTGGAACACATCGAGGCACCTCGAGGTGTGATTTGGAACAGCTTGTCCCAGGTCCAGAGACCGACCGCTGGCTGCATCTGGGCAGGACTGTCAAGAGCTGAAGGGGAGAGCCGTAGGCTCCTCACCATGTGCAGCGGTGTGGACAGACTAGAGGAGGCTGTGGGCGGAGCCCTGCGGAGCGGCAGGTGCCGATGCTGGCCAGCCGCCTTCATCTGAGGTCGTCTCCAGTAATACTACTGGTCATTTACTGCAGGAGTGCTTTTCCACAGGGGTCTATCCTCAATGCCTCTTAGAAACGCCGCTGAATTTTAAAATCTCCATTCCGCGCCTTGCTCTTGGGTAAAGAGCTCACCATTAGGAGTCCGTGTGGATGACAGAGCAGGCAAGGGCCTGGTCTCCCTGAGCCTCGGTTTCCTTGCAGTGAAGTGAGCCAGTCACAAGTGAAGGTGTGAAAGGTCTCTTCCCATCACAGATGGTCCACGGCTGTAGGAATAAAGTCCCCCTGAAGCTGTGGGACTGCAGGTATCATTTATTTTGTAACTCAGCATAGCGAATCACTGGAGAAATTAAGGCTGCCCCCAGAGGTGGCGGTGACCTCGTGCTGAGTGTCCCCTTCCTGCTTTTGACTGTGAGGTTCTAGAGATGGGCTGCAGTGGGGAGTCTCCTACACGTGGGGGGAGGGGCCTCCTGTCCTAAGCACACCCCCCCCCCCCGCCGCACGCTCAGGCAGGCAGTGGAGAGCTTGGACTTGCGGTGCTGCTCGAGTGACATGGAAACATCTTCAGAGAATCCCCAGGGGGCTGGAGAAAGTCCGAGTGAATCCCAGATGCCTGTAAGGTTGATCACCTCCACAAAGGACTTTATGAAAAGGAAGATGTCACTTGTTCAAACTAAAAGTACAGCTCAGATGGCAGCTTATCGACCAAAACTGTCAGATGGTACCGGGAAGGTTCCATGTCACCGGATCTGACAGGAAGAGAGCCCGTGGCCCAGCAGCTCTGATAACACAGCTCCCTGAGGAGGAGGGGCTGACGCCTCTGCTGGGCTGGAAGGAGAGAGGGAGCCCTGTGTGGGTGGGGGTGTGTGTGCCCAGTAGACCTTGAAACTGTGGGACAGAGTAGCTCTTCCAGACCCCCCCCCCCCCCAAGCAGCTGGAAGGGGGCTCTTCTTTGGCTAAAGGGAGTAGGGATTCTCAACTCATTCTGTCAACTCGTAAGTTCTCTGAGCAGTGCCGTGAGCTTGGGATCATTATTCCCATTTCACAGATGGGAACATGGAGGCTCCCGGAGGTCAAGGCTTGTTCTGTGTCACGCTGCCTGTTGCTGGGGCCGGAGGGGAGCACGTCCCATACCTCTGACATTTCTGTGATAATGGGCCTGTCCTTTGGGCCAGGTACTGTGTGGGCTGCTGCAGGATGGCCGTAGAGTGAGACCTGAACCCAATCCAGGAGGCCACCTCGGGCAGAAACCCCACTGTGGAGCAAGGCCAAGTGCTGTGAGTTCTGTTCCTGTGGGCTCATGGGCTCTCAGAGCCCAGAGTGAGGAGCTCTGAATCGGCGAGACATGCCCGGGCCACCACCTGCCTTAGACTTGTCAGTCGAGAATGTAAACTCTTAAAAAGATGCAAAAGGTCATTTCCCAGGGAGTAGTTGATCGTCATCAAGCTTCATTATGTGGTTTTAAGTCCAGTGGAGATGTAGACTCATCCCAAAGTTGTGGAGTCCACAAGGACCCACCGTGTGAGCAGGAATATGCTGGGGAAGCCCTTGGGCTTGAAGTGAGACACCGTGGGTTTAATTCCTGGACTTGCCCGACGCGGTTCTGTGACTTTGGGCAGGACGCTTGACCTCTCTGAGCTTCAGTGTCTCACCTTGCCAGATGCCATACGAGCAGGGCTCGCTCGGTGGGTGACGGAAGCCTGGCAGGAATTGAGCTGGATACTGTGTGCAGAAGGTTAGGCGTGCCCTGAGTGCTCACCGACAGTGGCATTCGTGACAGCAGAGCTCCCAAGGAGCCAGAGGAGGCTTCCCCAGCATCTCCCCTATCTGGGCAGAGGCTTCAGCGTGAGCCCGTGTCCTTTGGTCTGGACGTTGGCAGAAGAGAAATACATGGACTCAAGTCTGTGCCTTTGTCACCATCCAGGGAAAAGTAGGAACCCACTGGGTAGCTCCCACTGCTCACTAGCCCCTGTAGGCGACCTGCCGCCTCTTGGAAACACAGCCTCCGCTTGAGCCAAATACCTGAGCACGCATGGGAAGCGTGGGTGCAGAGTGGCAGAGAAAGAGCTGGAAAGAAAACCGGCTCTCTTTGGAAGGCTGTAGTGGTGAAAATGCCCTAGATTAGGGTTTCCTTCCAGGCCTGCAGTTTAAATTACAGTCATAATTTATTGCTATTATGGGCACTGAACTGTACTTGCCCCGGGCTCGGCAAACACAGGAAGTCAGCCGGGCCTCTTAGCAGTGGCATTCAAGTGGCACTGGGGAACAGAGGCATGATGGTTCGAGAGCAGTGGGGGGAAGCCAGCCTGCTTTCTCCTCCAACCTGGTCGCCAGAAGACCCACGTTCTCCCGCTCCATCTGCCCGCTCAGACGCTGAACCTCAAAAACCGAATTAATAGGAGTTACCGAGCCCCTGGTACACCAGGCTCTCTCCTGGAGGCCGTGGCAGGGAAAGGGGGCCTCTGGGGGTGTTTTCCATCTTCAGAGGAGGAGAAGGGTAGGGATTTTTCCAGACTCGGGGCATTCTGAGAATTGAGTAAGGCGGTTTGTGAAGGGTAAGAGGAGGGGGTGAGGGAGGGAGTGAGGAAGGGGTGAGGGAGGGAGTGAGGAAGGGGTGAGGGAGGGAGTGAGGAAGGGGTGAGGGAGGGAGTGAGGAAGGGGTGAGGGAGGGAGTGAGGAAGGCCAGGCAGGGCTCCCATGGGGCCCACACCCACTTAGCTACAAGGAAGGTCCCTAGGGGCAGAGGTCCGCTGTCCAGTGTGCAGCCCCAAGAGGGCTTGGCGCACCTTCCTCTGTCCCGTCTCTAAGCAGGCATGGCACGTGGAAGCTGTAGACAGCAGGAGACTCTCGAAGGCCGATGAGTAGCCGTTTCGAGTTCCCGAGACAACCATGTGCAGTGGCCTTGGCAGTTGAGGTCCATCCTCAAGGCGGCTAGGGCAGCAAAGAGCTTAGGTCTGGGGATGAGCATTTTAGGAAACGTATGTGGGGGGCTTCCGTTCATCACATTGGTAGGCTTGGGTCCAAGGCAGGCTTCCATTTCCCCAGGAACGCTGGAAAGCCAAGTGGGCAGGAAATCGGGGCAGAAGCCAGTGTTTCCACTTGGTGATGAGGTGTTGGAGTGAGCAGGTGGCCACGTGCTGAGGGCAACTGTTGGGGGTGCCATCTCTGCATACCCACAGCAGGACCGGGTCTGGTCCCTGCTCGCTGCTGGGCAGGGGCGCTGGCCACTCCTTGCTCCTGAAGCTTGTAGGGCGACGGCTCCAGAAACAGTGGAAACCTGATGAAGGCAGACGCCGGTCGTTTCGTTGGACGCAAGAGGAATGAATATGCGTGGCTACCAGAAGCTACCAGAAGTTAACCCAGGAGTGATTTCCCGAATGAACTGTAGAGACATTGCCTGTTAGGGTCAAAAGCTGGAAAGAGGTTCAGGCTGGGCCACTTTCAAGGAGGAGGTGACATTTCTGCGAGGTCATGTAAGATTTCATCAGGCTCGATGCGGGAGCAGAGGGAGGAAGGGAACATTCTGGGCAGGAGGAGGGTGTGGATAAGGCCCGGCGAAGTAAGGCTCTGTTGGTGCAGGTTTGCTGGCTGTGACCAGGAAAGGCTCTGAAGGCCAAAGGAGGAAACTGGTCCTGATCTCAAAGGATTGAGGCATCGAGAGTCTCTGTTGCCTGCATATATTGACGTGGTGGCAGGGACAAAGAAATGGAACTCAGAGGGACCCCTGGGTGGCTCAGTCATTAAGCGTCTGCCTTTGGCTCAGGTCATGATCCTGGGGTCCTGGGATCAAGCCCCACATTGAGCTTCCCTGCACAGTGGGGAACCTGCTTCTCCTCTCTCTGCCTCTCCTCCTGCTTGCACTCTCTCTTTCTCTCTCAAATAAATAAAATCTTTAAAAAAAAAAAAAAAAAAGAAAGCAAGAAATGGAACACAGAGAGAGAGCTATGTGAAGAACTGTGGCGTGGCTTAAAGAATGTGTTAGCAAGAGCCTGAATCAGGATGGCGGCAGTGGAGATGAGGGACAAGGAATGATTGCCAGAGGGCTGTATCATATATTTGCAAATCCTCTGTAGAGCCAAGCTCACCAGCAGGGACGGTGGAGACCGCTTCAGCTGAGAAGGGGATAGGGAAAGAATGCAGGGGTTTAGGCAGTCAGCACCCGCGTGTGATGGCCTGGAGGGGAAGGGGGGGATAAAGCAAAAGCCCAAGGTTAGGAAGAAGCCCTAGAAAACACTCGGGTGCCACTTACAAAGGGGAAAGAGAGAAAGGAGAAACCAAAGAAGAAAGCCCCACACGTGGACAGCTCTGCTTGCCACAGGGAGACTAGAGAAAATGGAGATGAACATCTGGTTGTTGGAGCTGAACCCTCAACGGTCTAGAGAACTTTCAAGGAGATGGTTTCCGGAGAGCTGAGGAGCTGGGCTTAAGTGGGTAGGGAAAATGTGGGTGATGGTGAAAAACCTCTAAGTAGACTTCTGAAGCTGTGAGGCCAATTCCTGCTCCCCGACGGGGAGGGAGCTGGTGTCGAACATGCTGGAGAGGAAGGAGGTACGGCATCCAGCGTGTTCTGGGGAGGGCTTATTCTTACATTGGCAAAGCCTTTCCCAATCTCAAATACAGGGTGGTAGAGCAGATCGGGTGTGGAGTAACTAGTTGGGGTTGTAGAGGACGAAGACTGGGTGCTTACAGCAAGTAGCCGCTGTCCCCTTGGGCTCAGGCAATGAGAAGGTGCTAGCATTGGGGGCAGGGGAGGGTGAGAGAAGGCATGGGTGCCCTTGTAGGGACAGGAGATTCCAAAGTGACTGTTGGGTGGGAGCGTTGGCTCCGGAATCCGTGAAAGGACAATGAAGGTGAGGTGAGCCCTCGGGGATGCTCACGGGGACCCCGCATTGGGGTTTGCTCCCAAGGGGCGCGTGAGCCAAGGGACACACAGGAACTAGCCAAAATGCAGAGGGAGGCCCCAAAGTGGAGAAGTTGGGAGGGAGCTCCTTAAAAGGAGGGAGCTAACTCAGCGGGTGAGGGGTAGAGAAGGCTGTGTGGGGCGTGCAGGGGAGGGCTCTGCCTATGGAGACCGCAGGGGTGGAGTAGAGAGGGTGGTGACATGGGTCAGGGCTGGACTATGGCCTCTGCAGAGCTAGCTGGGGGGAGGGGGGTGGTCAAGGTCCCTGGGGAACCGAGGCGGACAGGCTAGAGGTGACAGGCACCAGACGGAGGGCAAGCGGGGGAGGTGCAGTATAGTTGGGGGGCACAGGACGGGAGTCAGCGACTTTGGACTTGGTTGATCTGCTGCTGAGTAGCTGCGTGACATGGGCAAGTTACTTGGGGTTTCTGGATACAGGGCTCATGTCAGCTCCATCCAAATAGTATCGTGTGAGGTGGTCTGTGGGACAGCAGGAGCTTGGGGGTGATTCAGAGCCATGACTTTGAACGCCCCAGCTCCAGCTCCTCACAGCTGGGGCTGGCAAGTCCCTCCAGCCTGATTTACGTCCGTGCCCCGCACGCCTCGCTCATGGCGTCAGCGGCAGCAGCAGGCTGCCGTCACCTTGTGACTTCGCCACTTGCCTTCTGCAGGAACTGGAAGGAAGCTCCAAATTCCACAGCCGAGTTTAAGTCCATGCCCTCGTCAGCCTCCTGGCGGTGAAGCCCGAGCTGCCTCGGTGACTCTGGAGAAGTGAGACCGGAGAGATGCCCTCTTGCAGGGTCTCACCTGTGGGCTGCACCTGGCTGGTGAAGCCAGCCTGGAGCCTGGTGAGGGCACCGAGTGCGGGAACGCGCCCAGCTGCCTCCCCTGCTATGCTGCAGGTACACACCCCTATGTGCCCAGTCACTGTGGCCGTGGCTTGTGACCTGGCTGTCCCTTGGCTACAGCAGTGTGACTGCAGCATCTGATACCGCTGCTGGCACACCCCTTGTGTCTGGCCTGGGACCAGGCGCCACATGGGGACATTTCCCCCTGCTCAGGAGACTATTTTTAGAGGGCTCCAGCTGAGCGGCTGCTGTGGACGTGTATCTTCACTAGGAGCGTGTGCGTCATTAATGAGGTGTGCAGGTGTGTGCGTCCTGGGAGGGGCTGACACTGCCCCTCCAGGTGGCTCTCCAGGCTGGCTGGCCCCTGCTTTCAGCTCTGCCAGGTGGCTTTGCTCCTCACATCCCCTGTGCAGGCAGACGTTGCGTCTGAGTCTGGTCAGTCAGGAATTTTTACCCGCCTTTCCCCCACAATACGGGGGAGCGGGTACCAGGGTCATGTCCTAAGGAACCGTGTAGGGCTGACCCCGGGTCCTTGGCCCCTTTGGCATCCCGGATTTATGGAACCTCTCTCCATTTGGCTTGCGGGTGCAGAGGACACATGGAAAGGCAGATTCACGGTGCCCTGGAGCCAGACTTGGAATCTGGTCCCTGCCGCTTATCAGGTCCGTGACCTTGGGCAAACCACATTCTCGAAGACTTCCTTCTCGAAGCCTCAACTTACTCTCTCTGTAATGTGGGCTAATGGGAGTACTGATTTCCTGAAGTCCGCAGCGGAGGCAGAACAGGTAAAGCATGGAGCCCTTCCTGTTCGGTGTTCTGTAAGTTACTAGCCCCGCCCCGCCCTGCCCTCTTTTTTCCCCTTAGAGATTTCTTCATATTTACGAACTTTGTTAGTCTCTGCTATGGCCAGGCCCTGCCCTAGGTCCAGGTGAGCTGGTGGCAGTGGAAGGGCTCATGGTATAGCACCAAGACTTCGGGGTGAGCCTAGGACAGTGACCACGGGTGAGCTGGCAGAGATGGGCGGCGAGTGGGGGGACTGATTGTCCTGAGCACCCTCCTCTTGAAGCGTGGCTGATGATCTCCAGACCTCACCTGCTGGTGAGGTTTCATAGGCAGGTAGGAAAGGGAGGCCTTTGTTTCTTCCCCTGAAGATAATCTCCCACCTGCGTCCCAGTCGGCTCCACACAGCCTGTCAGTGGCTTCTGGAGAGCCTGCCCAAGTTTTAGGGGAGGACCCAGGCCCACCCAGCAGCTCATGGGATGGCTCTGCGCTGCCTGGACAGCTCTGTAGGGTGTCCTCTGGGGGAAAGACCTGAGGTTTAGGTGGTGCTCAGGAGTGGAAGAGGAGAAAGGGGTCATAGTGGTCTTTCAGGTCTGGGCAGTGAAGACCGTGCCCTCTCCTCATCTGCCAGCACAGGTCCCACAGGACCACGCTGGGGAAGAGACGTGCATGGAGGGCCTCTGAAGGAGCAAAGAGCCCCCGAGAGCTGCCCCTCTTCTACCATTGTCTCGACCGGGATGTGTCCCAGCTTCAGGGCAGGGACAGATTTTCCCAGCCCCTTCCCTGTTGCAGGTCCAGGACACCTGCTTCTGTCTGTGTCAGATTTTCTGCCAGCCAGGTAGATTTATAAATTCAGACAGCACTTCCCCTATCCCCACCCCCTTGAGGGCACACACCTTTGTCATGTCCTGAAGCTTCTGGTCTGAAACCATGTTGAAATCTGTCAGCTCAGTGCATTAACAGGACAGTCTCCACAAACTTACTTGGCAGAAACACCAGATTCCTCAAACCACGTGGGCTGGCCCGCATGCCCCCTGCCCTGGGAAAGTGAAATGTACGTCATGGGTTTGGGGGCTAACTGGCACTGAAAAGCAGTCAGACTTTTGTGTTCAATCTTCTTACATGTTCACAGTGACCACCATCGGCTCTCCTGTGGGGTGCCGTGCGGCTATTATTGATTAAAGAAGTAGCGGGATGTGCAGGGAGGAGGCGGGGCGGACCCTGCATTTGGGCGCAGGGAGGCAGCCGGCCCCCTTGGCAGGCTGGTGACAGGAGCCCGGCTGCCTTCTCTTTGACACCAGTGCTCAGAAGACGCCTGTATCCCCATCTTACCGCTGTGGGCGACAAGTAGAACGTTCCAGAAATCCAGTGCCCGGTGTACAATTTCCCAAAAACAAACATGCTCTCAAGGCCCTTAGAAATCTGTATCATTGTTTCCTCATTTCCGTGGTATATAGGAAGTGATTTTAATGACAATTAAAAAAAAAAAATCGCGGCGTCATGGTTGCGGGACCTCATGCAAATGACACGTTCTGTCCAGATCAGAGAAGTGAGGTGAGGATTAAATCAACACACGGGGTTTGCTGGGCAGTAGCAGGTACTCAGGGAGCAGCAGCCCCCATCCCTCCGTGGTCCACGCATCTTGGGTGTCTGTCGCTGTGTCACTGTAGCGCCACATTTTTGGGTGGCCCAAGAGCAGTGCACCTGCCTTAAAGGTGTGGTCTTCATTCATTCATTCATCAGAGACTGACTGAGCTTCTGTTATGTGCCGAGCACTGGGGTCACAAAAATGAATGGCACGTGCAGCCCTGAAGCTGTTCCCACTCTGGGGAGGTGTTCCCATAAGCAGTCACACTACTTCCTCTCTCATGATGACTCTGAAGGGAGTGGGCATCCAGGGCACTGGCATCTTGAGCCCTGGAGAGGGACCCTGGAGGGAGCTGGTGGGAAGGAGGTGAGAATGTCTTGCCATCCCACGCCACCTTTTACAGTCATGCCCCACGTTTTAGACAACAGAAGCCAGAGCTGATTTTTTTTTTGTTTTATTTTCTTTTCGGTGATTATATGTATTTATTAATTACCACTGAGATTCTACAACCAAATTAGTTATTGTACCTTTTTAAAGGTACATTACAAAAAAATTAAACATGAAAAATAAAAATTCAATGTCACATTTATGTTTATGTGCAAATAATCAGTTTATTTGTAGGACCAAATTATGGTATCTACATGAAAAGGAGAAATTTCAGGTTCTGATTGTCAGGCGCTCCAACAACTTTCAAGTTTTTCCTTTTATTTATTTATTTATTTATTTATTTGGTAATTTTGTTTTATTTTTTCAGTGTTCCAAGATTCATTGTTTATGCACCACACCCAGGGCTCCATGCAATACGTGCCCTCCTTAATACCTACCACCAGGCTTATCCAAGCCCCCCTCAAAACCCTTAGTTTGTTTTTCAAAATCCACAGTCTCTTATGGTTCATCTCCCCCTCTGATTTCCCCTAATTTACTCCTCCTTTCCAACTCCCAGTGTCCTCTGTGTTATTCCTTATGCTCCACAACTAAGTGAAACCATATGATAATTGACTTATTTCACTCAGCATAATCTCCTCCAGTCCCATCCATGTTGATAAAGAAGTTGGGTATTCGTCCTTTCTGATGGAGGCATAATACTCCATAGTTTATATGGACCATATCTTCTTTATCCATTCGTCCGTTGAAGGGCATCTTGGTTCTTTCCACAGTTTGGCGACTGTGGCCAATGCTACTATGAGCATTGGGGTACAGATGGCCCTTCTGTTCACTACATCTGTATCTTTGGGGTAAATACCCAGTAGTGCAATTGCAGGGTCATAGGGAAGCTCTATTTTTGATTTCTTAAGGAATCTCCACACTGTTTTCCAGAGTGGCTGCACCAGCTTGCATTCCCACCAACAGTGTAAGAGGGTTCCCCTTTCTCAACATCCTTTCCAACACACGTTGTTTCCTGTCTTGTTGATTTTGGCCGTTCTACGTGGTGTAAGGTGGTATCTCAATGTGGTTTTCATTTGAATCTCCCTTATGGCTAATGATGATGAACATTTTTTCATGTGTCTGTTAGCCATTTGTATGTCTTCTTTGGAGAAGTGTCTGTTCATGTCTTCTGCCCATTTTTGACGTGATTATCTGTTTTGTGTGTGTTGAGTTTGAGGAGTTCTTTATAGATCCTGGATATCAGCCCTTTGTCTGTATTGTCATTTGTTAATATCTTCTCCCATTCCGTGGGTTGCCTCTTTGTTTGTTGACTGTTTCCTTTGCTGTGCAGAAGCTTTTGATCTTGATGAAGTTCCAAAAATTCATTTTGCTTTTGTTTCCTTTGCCTTTGGAGACATGTCTTGAAAGAAGTTGCTGTGGCCGGTGTTGAAGAGGTTACTGCCTATGTTCTCCTCTAGGATTTTGATAGATTCCTGCCTCATGTTGAGGTCTTTTATCCATTTTGAGTTTATCTTTTTGTATGGTGTAAGAGAATGGTTGAGTTTCATTCTTCTATACATAGCTGTCCAATTTCCCCAGCACCATTTACTGAAGAGACTGTCTTTTTTTCCACTGGATAGTTTTTCCTGCTTTATTGAAGATAATTTGACCATAGAGTTGCAGGTCCATATCTGGGCTCCCTAGTCTGTTCCACTGATCTATGTGTCTGTTTTTGTGCCAGTACCATGGCTGTCTTGGTGATCACAGCTTTGTAGTAAAGCTTGAGGTCAGGCAATGTGATGCCCCCAGTTTTGTTTTTCTTTTTCAACATTTCCTTCACAATTTGGAGTCTTTTCTGGTTCCATACAAATTTTAGGATTGTTTGTTCCAGGTCTTTGAAAAATGCTGGTGGAATTTTGATCAGGATGACATTGAAAGTATAGATTGCTCTAGGCAGTATAGACATTTTAACAATGTCTATGAGAGCCTCCCACCTTCTGGGAGTGACAGGAAGACCAGAGTCAATACATTTTATTGCTTTGGGACTAGATTCAACCAGAAGACATAGCGATGGGGCAGGAAATCCTGTCTGAATTCAAAGTTCCCCTGTGATGGCATAAAATCCTGATGAACCCTTGGAGGGAGGGGAAAAAAGAAGTCAAGAAATGCTTGACTTTAAGAGGAGAGATTTTTTTTTTTTTTTTTTTTTTTTTAGCAAAGGAAGTTGGATATTTAGAGGTCCTTTTTTCCTCTCCAGAACTATTTTTAGCTTTCAGCTCTACCGTTTTCTTGCAGATGACTTAGGTGCTGTATGTGGATCAGATTGGTTGAGTTTGGGAACGGAAGGCAAGCCACATCTTCCTGCTGGGGAGTCAGGAGGGAATGTGCAGAGTTGTCCTGTGTTTGGGGGCTCTGGAGCAGAGCCTGTAGAGAATGGGATTCCTGCAAACAGCCAGACGTGTGGGATCACTGAGTGGGGTGGTTACCCCAGAGAAACAAAACCCATTTTGCAGGAGAGGAAACTCCGAGAAGTGGAGCGGTTTGCCTGAGGTCACACCACTGGAAGAGTCTGAGCCAGAGCCCAGACTTCCCCTGTGGGTGTTGGCTTCTGTAAGTGTGCCACAAGTGGATGGGTGGTACGTGTGCTCAAAGCCCTCAATGGTTTCTTGATGCTTCTCTTTTAAGGCTAAGAGTCCATTTAAATGGCATCCACCTCTCCTTATAGAACACACGGAGAAAGAGTCTGGTAGCTGTTTGCCTCCTAAGTGGCCACGTTTGCGCCAAACAGCTAGCCTGGTCATGGTTTTAAAACTAGGGGATTGAAACCTCGTTGTCCTTTAAAGCATTTGTTTTCTTTTTCATCTTTTGGTAATTCATAGGAGAAGAAAAGTGGAACTTTCAGGGAGTACATCTGTAGAAGAGAGATTGACTTTTAAGAAACCACTTTGGAAGTGGAGTCCAATCTTGCCCTCCTCCTAGGAGATCATCCTGGAGAGCTGGGTCCTTATCCCATGGTTTCCTACCCTGAATGGCTTTTGAGTCCTGCCTTGTGAGGCTGTAAAACCCTTTCCCTTGCATTCATGGTGGTGGCAGGGAGGACGTGTTTTCCGTAGAGCCAGGCATAGTGTTGGAGCCCACTAGTGACTTGGTGGGACCTTCTGTTCCCTGATTCCTCTGCCTTTTGAGCTCCCAGAGCATCCTGCTGTGCTTGAGTTATCGCGTTGTGTTTAAATGGTTTCTTCCCAGCTGTGGGTCCAACCAGGCTGTAGGACATTGGACACAGGACAAGTCTGTCCCCTGACGGGGAAAAAAATGAATGAATTTAAAAAAAGAAACGGATAGGAACCCATTACTCTAAGTATCATGGGCCAAGTTCATTTTTCAGTGATTTTTTTTTTTTTTTTTTAACAGGATCCCTCTTCTCTATTTATATCTAGATTATAGTCTTTTAAATAGAAGTGATTGGCTGACAGGTGGCAGGGGATATGGCTCCCCTGCTTCCCAGCTGGTCCTCAAAGGAAGTTGGGCCCCAGGTCCTTGGGGATATTTCTGACACTATTATGCTGTCCAACTTACTGTTATCTATGAGTTCAAACTTTTTTTTTTTTTTAAATCCAAAATAATCTGTATTTAAGTGGAGTCCCTCCCACCTGCCATGTGTTGGTAGGTGTTTGTGGGAAGTGATGCGTGTGTTCTCCTTTACCCACCCACTTCCCAGTCTGACAAATGTTTGTGGAGGGCCTACTATGTGTCGGGGACTCCTCTGAGTCCTGGGGATACAGCCAGGGACGCACGAGGTGCCCTTGTTCGTGGAGCTTATACCCTGCTGTAAGGGAGACTCCCAGAATGGACAAATAGAATAAAATGACACTGGTAATAACCCTAATGACAGCTATAAGCAAGAGGAGAGGCTAGGACAGGGGACAGTGAAGTACTCCTTTATAGGAGATAGGCCGGGGACCTCTCCGAGAAGGGGGCATCTGAACAGACACCTGATGATGAGGAGGAGTGGGCCCGGAAAGTGTCAGGAGACCTGCGGGCATGAAGGCCTTCCCCCCTCCCACACACACCATCCACCTGCCTGTCTCCACAGGGACTTGACCCTGGGGCATGGCACCCGAATGTCCCAGGGGCCCTCCCTCTCTGGAGGAAGACGCTCATCCCTTCCTAGCGGATGCGTAGGAGTTCTTTTTCTTTTGAGCATTTTAGCTCTTAGAGATTTTCCTTTTGTGCATTTCATTTTGTGTTCTAAGAGTGATTCGTTAACTTCAGAAAGACTCTTGAACTCAGGAAATACTAAATGATACGGGCTCAAACAGGAGTCACGGCCACCCTTCCAGAAGCCCGAGGCTGTCACGCTAAGGCCATGGGGTGATGCTTCAAAGGGCTCTCATGGAGAATGTGGGGGGACACCGGGCATGGGAATGCGGATTTCAAACAACAGCACCACGGTGGCTACCTGACAGGTTGATGACGGCCACCACGGTTTAGGGCAGTGTAAGGCACTGAGTCAGGCACCGTGCGTTCTTGATATCCGATTTTGGGACATGATTCTGCAAGGCGGGCGTGCCTCACTCCACGTGAGAGGGGGGACGACTCTTTTTTTTGAGGCCCCTGACCATTTGCTTGACCACCCCACAGCAAGTCTCCTGGGACAGTATACTGTTCAACTGGGGTCACTCGAGACCGTCAGCAAAGCATACAGAATTTTTCGAAGCTCTCCTTCCTGTGAGAGGCTGCTCTCTACCTTGGCAGTGTTGTCTGATTCATGACAGAATAGGAGCTAATATTTCCCTGGGGCCCTTTAGCAGCAGAAAACGCGGAAGGCGTGGTACAGAGGTTTCTAAGTTACTTAGCAGTTTTTATGAACTGCTAATTACCCCATAAAGGCGTTTTATTGGCCAAGGGTAATCTGTTATTGGCTCTGTTTACATATCTCAGGGCCTTTGCCTATTTCTCTTGCCCTGGTCGGCGCATTGCTAGAAAGCTCTGCCCTCTGTCCGGCAGAGGAGGCTTTGAATGTCCGAACCAGTGTCCAGCACTGGCCCCGAAAGGACTCTGGTTCCTTATCTGGTGAATCTTGGAGTTAGTCATTAGGTGTTTTGAGTAGGAGAACTACAAGCCTGGGGTATGACCATATGACCTCGCGATCTGATTGCCTGAATAGATTAGGCAATACACCGGGCCTTGGCTTTCTTATCTGCAACGTGGGGGAAGGAAAGAGGAAGGCAAGTTATTGTTTATTTTCATCTGTTTTCTTTCTGAATGGGCTCTTCCACTTCTGAGGCTTTCAGAAGTTTCTCCCGTAGGGAACAGAAGTGACAGAGCAGGTGGTGAGCTTAACAGGTGACAGAGGGAAAGTAGAGCCAGCCGGCTCCTGTTTCATTTTTATTTTTCCCACTGATTAGAGTGCTTTAAAATGGAAAGGGTAGGGCCAGCTTACAAAGCAGCTGGAGTCTAGAGTGATTAAAATAAAATAGCACAGGGGGGCCTTGGGGCTCTCAGAGTTCTGTTTTCTGTTTCCTTAAGAGAGTTTGGAGACAGGAGCTCAGAGATCCACTACCTGGTTCTTTAAAAAAGAAAAATTACAGGGGCCCCTGGGTGGCTCAGTTAAAAAAAAAATTACAAAAGGAAATGGAGATGACAGAGTTGTCATGGTTTTTTTGAAGCAGGAAAGGATGGGTTCTGGAAACAATAGGCCCGACGCAGAGAGAGTGACAGCATTCCCCAGCAAATACCCAGAGTGGATTAGTAAACAGATGGGGAGTTTTGCTGGAAGATGCCCGGGAGTTGTCACGAGTGCTCTAAAAACCAGCAGAGCCAAGTTCATGCGTTACATTTCTGATAGGGTCGTTGTTAGATCAAACTGGTGCCCAAGATGCCATTTCCTGGAGATGCACTAACAGATTTTCTCCTCCTGCCTTGCAAACTTGCTTAACAACATGTCGCTCCCATTTACCGAGAGAGAGAAACCGTGTGTTAGACATGGGCTAAGGTTTAATCTGTGTTGTCCCATATAATGCTCAGATCAACCCCATGAAAAAGATTTGATCGCGATTTTTCCAATATTGTGGATAAGCACATTGAAGCTCAGAGAGGTTAAGCAACTTGCCCAAGGCTGCACAGCCAGGGAGGGCAGAATAGGAGTCTTGCCCTCTGCGCTTACCCACAATGCCACACTTCCTCCCAGCGGTTACTGTAGCTACACCTTTTGCCCCCAAAGTATTCGTATTGGATTGGCATCAGTCTGGTCTGCAAAGCCCTCTGGTGTGGGGTGTCCCTGGGGTCTTCCCTTTGCTTTGTGATGTTCAGTGCTTTTATCCATGACCTGAATGAAACCATAAAGGCACACAACACAGGACAGCGTTAAATGGTCCTAGTCTGTTCAACCATGGGCGGAAACCACAAGGACCATTGAAAAGTGTGCCTTTCTACATCTTGGTTTTTAGGACTTTTTAAATTTTTATTTTTCCAAGAATTTGTTTATCACGTCCTCTCTACACCCAACCTGGGGCTTGAACCCATGCTCCCAAGATCAAGAGTTTCAAGCTCTGCTGACTGAGCCACCCAGGCGGCCCGGTTTTTAGTTTATTTGAATTTTCAGGTAAGCCGCACACGTAAGAGGGACCCTTCGAGCAGAGCGCGTGCGTGGAAGGAGCATGCGTGATTCCGAGCCCACGTTGCCGCCTCTCATCCCTGTGTTCTCCACAATATGTACAAACCACCTGTTTGAGAATCCTCTCTAGAATTTGTGCCGAGGATTAGCAGCGAGCAGACCAGTCCCTTCTGCTGACTCGCTTCTGGTTATACTGGGTGCTGCCAAGCACTGTGGAGGAAAGGAAGCCAGTGGAGGAGGAGGGGGAAGGTTCGAGAGATGGGTGGCTGGTCGGTTGTAGGTCCGATCCTGACAGGGCTGGAATGGGAGAAGCAGGGGTGCGGGCCTGCAGGCCTCCTGGGGAATCTCCGTGATTTGCTCCACGTCTCCAGCCAGAAGGGGCATCTCATCAGAACCAGAATCCAGGCCTCTAGACCTGGCTCGTCCCCAAGGGACCCACGGTGCTGAAATCCACCCCTGCAACCTGGTTTCTGCTGGCCCCAGGACTGGAGATGTGCACCTGTTCCTTGACACTCACGGGACCTGCCTTTCTACCTCGAATCAGCAAAAGTATTTAATCAGCATTTATTGGAAGCCAACAGCACAGGACAAGGTTGTAGGTCCTGGGGATACATTTTTTCTTTTCTTTCTTTTTTTTTTTTTTTTTTTTTTTTAGATTTTATTTATTTGACAGAGAGAGACATCGCAAGCAGGCAGAGAGGGGGAGGAAGCAGGCTCCCCGTTGAGAAGAAACCGATGCGGGACTCAATCCCAGAACCCAAAGATCATGACCTGAGCTGAAGGCAGAGGCTTAACCCACTGAGCCACCCAGGTGCCCCACATTTTTAATAAAAAAAAAGGGAAGGGGAAAGAAAAGGACACCTACCAACCCTCAAATTGGGAAATGTTCTCACCTAGGAAGAAGACCACTGGGATATTGGATTTAATGTGACAATCAAACAGCTTAAATATACAATAAATTTTTTAGGCTGGAATGGTCAGGACTTTTTTTTTCCCCCTAAGTGCATTTTATTCTACAGTGAAATCACTGCTGCTAATTTTCATGGGGAACATGCCGTAGCCAGGCCTTTTTTCTGTGGCGTCCAAGGCCAAGTGCAGAATGCCAGTAAGTTGGCGTTCCCAGGAATTTTTGTGGGACCTGGAAATTATAGCATGCTGCTTTTTGTTGATGTATCAAAAAGGAGGTCCTGACTTCTTGCTTCAGGAACAGGGGCGTGCGTGTGACCTTGTGTGCCCGTGTGTGTGTGTGTGTGTGTGTTTCAACCTCAGAGAAGGTCTGACCCACGACCAAACAACCCCTTGAAATTGCCAGTGGCTTTAAAAAAATATCCTGTTTCCTTCAGGCCCCAGAGGGCATATGTTCAAGTAAATACTTCAATTAAATTCCATTCCGTTGCCACATCCTTTTTTAAAGAAGAGAGTAAATGGAGTCTCTTCTGGGAAAGTTGTGCTGTCGTCGCTGGATGGCTTTCTTCAGGAGGAAAATGTTTATTTGAAAACTCGCGACACCCTGTTGTACTTACATGTCTCTGACCAGGGGGAAGAAGGGAAACGTGTTTCCTTTGAGAGGACGCCAGTTTTAGGATGAGTCCCCGGGGATGTGGGAACAGCTGTCAGAGCCTGTTTCTCTGCCTGGCCAGGCCCTTCCACGGCGGTGAGCAGGAGAGGCAGGGTCCCTGTGATCTGAGAGTCCGGATGCTTGTCGTGGGCCCAAACTGGAATTATCCCCGGGCTTGGTAAGCACCCATCTTCCAAACTTGGCATTTTGCATCTTTTACCTACTTAAATGTAGTCATTGCCTGGGCAAAGACCCATGTGAACATTTGTTTTTGAAAACTGTTGATGTTTTCTCCTAAGGGAATACATACTCCCATAGAAAAATTTGGAAACATAATATAGGCTAAGAAGGAAAATAAGAATCCTCTATTTTCCCACATCGCAGGGATAAAGTGCATTTTTGTCTGTTTTTCTGTTTCCAGTATTTTTTTTTTCCCCAATCTTGTATATCTAGTCCAGCCAATGCTGTGTGAATGAATGGATCTTACAGGATTTTGTTAATGATGTCTGCCCCAAGGAGCCGAGCCCCATGCCCGCTGAGGCCTGCACACTTGCCCTCGTATACATTTTAATGGAACTGTTCTGTCTAGTATTATGAGAGGTTAAAGATGTATGATTCAATCAGGCATCTTCTGGGCTCAGGTGAAGGATCTGTGAGCCCAGAGGCCACAGGTCAATTACGTAGGAGTGAGTCAGAACCCCAGCCTGCCCAGTCACACTTCTTAAGGCGCATTATCGCTCTAATAAAATGTTCTGGGCTATAATTTTGTAACAGTTGGTACTAGGAGTCCCAAAGGAATGGTGCATTTATCTTGAACAGGGGCTCTACCCAGCACCACCCCCCCATCAGCACAGCAAAGTTTGCTTTAATGATGTTCCTTTGAATAATTTAAATGCCACCCTCCTGTTGATTCGTTCTGTGTATTTTATTCTGCAAAATGCCCCAAAGGGTTAGTTGGTTTTCAAAAGCTGCGTGTTAGACACAGTTGGATTTTTTTTTTTTCCTTCAGTGGCTTTGAGATTTATGCACTGATGCTTTTCTCAGACAAATACCAGGGGGAAAGACCTTTGCAATATACAAAATTTCATCCCGGGAATCCACAGTGGACAATTTCTCGCCTTCTGCAAAGCCCCTGGCGGAAGCTCAGGGGTGGGGGTGGGGTGGGGAGGGATGGTGGTGGGCGGGGGTGGGGAGGAGGTAGGGAAGGGGCATGGTGGTGGGGTTGGCACAGGTCTTTCTGGTTGTGTGTCTAACCAGAGCTACGGTAAATAGCATAGTCATGACTGTTCCCCTAAAATGATTTAAAAACCTGATATTGTTGCTGCTGACCGAACCATGGAAACCTGATTGTGAACTTGTAAGAACTCTGCCCTAGGGGATAAAGGACGGAGGAAATTTTAGGTCTAACCTGGTCTGAGAAGTCCTCTTTGCCCAGAGCTTGTGTTTACGGATGGGAGATAGGCTCTGCCAGGGTTGAGAAGTATGGGTAAGTCACAGCCACCCCTGTGCAGGGGGATAGAACCCACATGTCCTGAAGCCCAGCCCTGCCCCTCTGCCCCATGGGGACCGTTCCAGGACCTCTCATGTAATAAGGTCACCAGAGAGGTAACAACACTGTACCATCGAAACGAGAAACACTCTTTGCTCAGTGGTCTGAAAACTTGAGAAACAGATGCTTTGGGTGCCTGGGGCGTGTGGGTGGCTCAGTGGTTTGAGCTCTTGATTTCGGCTCAAGTTGTAATCTGGGATCCGGGGATGGAGCTCTGCACTGGGCTCCTCGATCAGCAGGGTGTCTGCCTGGGGATTCTCTCTCTCCTTCTGCTCATGCCCTCATTTGCACTTTCTCTAAAATAAATCTTAAGGAGCGCCTGAGTGGCTCAGTGGGTTAAAGCCTCTGCCTTCGGCTCCGGTCATGATCCCGGGGTCCTGGGATCGAGCCCCGCATCGGGCTCTCTGCTCAGCGGGGAGACTGCCTCCCCCCACCCCTCTGCCTGCCTCTCTGCCTACTTGTGATCTCTGTCTGTCAAATAAATAAATACAATCTTTTAAAAAAAAGGAAAAGAAAAGAAAAGCAGATGCCAACCTCCAGAGGTCCCAGTGTGTTTGTACTGAAATGAATGTATGTTGTGGATTAGGGAGGGACGTGAGGAGGGCCTTTCACAAGCGTTCTGAGTGTCTGTTAGCCTTTTAAAGAAACCTTGTTTGCAGAGGATCCCCAGTATCTGTCTGGGCCCCCATTAGCTGGGCCTGCGCCCCCCTCCCCATGTGAAAGGTCAAGGCAAGGAAAAGACAAAGGAAGCCGAAGGCAGCTTTGCAGGAGCTAAACACAAGTGTGTTTTTCAAAGGGATGAGTCAGTAGGGAAATAATAGCAGTATAAAAAGAATTTGAAAAGCATGAGAAAAAAGAAAAAAGTGTTAATTATGTTAGCCTTTTAGAACTTGTGCAGCGCCCAGCAGGAACAGGAGCCTGTTTTGTTTGGTTGAAACCAGCCATCTGATGATAAGTACTTTCTACAACCCCAGATGAGGGGCCTCCTGTGCTGCTCAGTTGTTCTGCTCCTAAGCCCTCATGCTCCTTGAGGCCTCAGAAGGTTCTGGATTCCGAGCTTGGAGCCTCTTTGGAATTTCACTGTACAAAATGGGGAAGTGTGGTGTGTCTGACTCTCAGGCCTGGAGGGGCCGAGGGTTGTGGGAAGAGCCCAGTCTTTAGAGCAAGGCCGAGATGGTTCGTCCTGGGCTTTGCAGCAGCTGTGCTGTTAGCCACAGGGTTAAGACTTTTGGGGGCCCCAGGAGATCATCTATAAAAGGGACATCAGCTATGCTCACTCCAAGGATTGGCACAAGACTCAGAGCCGAGTGAGCCCATTGATGGTCATGTGGTCGGTAGTGGTCACGTCCCACTTGCCCTCACCTGTGGGCCATTGCCTGTAGGGTTCTCATTTTGTGTCGGGTCTCTGCGGTAGGGCTCTTTGGTCAAGACGGGGCTAGAATATGCAGTCGCCTAAGAGAGGGCTGTTGCTTTGTCCAGAGCTGTCCCAAACCCAGAGGGCCACACCATGTGCATACCTGTGATGCGGAGAGCTGGGGCACCGTTGGGGCCAGGTGTGGGACAGAGAGTGGAATTCTCACTGGGAGCATCTGGGAATGTTCCCTCGAAGATGTGGAATCCCAGAATCCTAAGGGAAGAGGAGGGCTTTGGCATGGTGTTCTTGGGGGATGGGAACAGCTGCCGTAAAGTAAAGGCCGAGAAGTTGAGTGTCTGATGTCATTAAGCGTCTCAGAGCTGGGCTGGGCTTCAACCTTAGAGTACGTGGAAGCATTAGGGGAGGCGGGGGAGGGAATAATGAAGATGAGGCTGGAAGGGAAGCATTTTGGAGAAGGCTGTGGATTTTGAGATTTTACTATGTATGTAATGGGCAAACCCATCGGAAGCTTTTGAATAGCGGAGATGCCCCGGGTTTTTGGCAGGAAGCTCTGGCTGCCGGGACTGGGTGGGTTGGAGTGGGAAGCAGCTGCGGGTGGCGAGCCCCTTGGAAGGCGGCCGTGAGCCTCCTGGCGAGCCATCAGGAGGACGAGGCCCGAGTCCCAGAGGCGGTGAGGAGACAGCTTTGAGGAACATCACAGAAACAGTGCTAGAAAGATCGGAGTCTGGTTGGATCGGGCAGACAAGGAGAGGGAAGAGGTGGGAAGCATCCTGGAAGCTGCGACGGAGCAGGAGGAAGGAACAAGGGGAAACAAGTTCCCTGTGAGCATTCTGGCTTTGAGGTGTCAGGGGATGTCTGCCAGCGTATCCAGCGAATGGTGTGGGTGCGGGGTTTGGAGCATCGAAGACAGATGACAGAAAGAAATTTACAGAAAGTTCCAAGATGTCGTGTTTGTGTAAAATCTTAGAATTTACAGAAGAAGCTCGTATGTCAGAAAGCCCCCCACGTGGGGCTCCTGGGTGGCTCAGTCGTTAAGCATCTGCCTTCAGCTCGGGTCATGGTCCCAGGGTCCCGGGATCGAGCCCCACATCGGGCTCCCTGCTCAGTGGGAAGCCTGCTTCTCCCTCTCCCACTCCCCCTGCTTGCGTTCCCTCTCACGCTATGTCTCTCTCTGTCAAATAAATAAATAAAATCTTTAGGGGAAAAAAAAAAAGCCCCACAGGATGAGGCATTCTGACTGTCTTTGTTTTATGGGGGAGGATCCTGAGGCCATGCCCATGTAAGGAGTCCGTGATTAGAACGAACGGGTGGTGAGCTTGAAGGTACTTTCAGAGGACATGGTCCAGGCGTCTGGAAACGTTGAAATCCACACTGTCCTCTCGATATGTCACTCTTTGGAGGAAGACTGTCACCCTCCTGCCACCCCTCCCCCACCACTGCCTGGAGCAGCAGGGCGACCCCTCCCTATATCCCTACCTCTTCTCCCCATTAGTGGAGATGTAATCGTGTGCCAGCTTGGGCAGCTGTGTGGGCACGTGGGGGATAGGCTGAGGGACATTAATGCCTGCGTGGTGTGGAAAGCAGGAGGGGAGACCAGAGCAGACAGGGAGGCTGCCCTGGCTGGGGCCCAGCGCGGGAAGGAGCAAGGCACAGTCCGTAGTGGGCTCTTGGGGACAGTTGGGGTGATCGTGGCTTTCTGCAGCGGGGCGGGGAGCCGTGGCGGGGTGCTGAGCAGAGGAGTGACAGGGTCTGAGGGCCCCTGTGTGCTCTGTTGACATTGGGCTGGTGGGGGGCGGGGAGCACAGAGGCTGGTGGGGCTCTATGCAGGGCCCCAGAGGGATCCCTGGAAGCTGCGAGCACGGGGCAGCACGTGTGTAGTTCGAAGGGAAGACTGAGAATATTCGATGGATTCTTTGCGGCGATCGGTTGATTCAAAGGAGTCGAGGAGGGTCTCAGGAGCAGGACAGGTGGGGCCGCGTTAGGATGGGGAGGGCCGTGGAGGAAACAAGCTTGGGTGGGGTGGGGGACATGTCGGGGAGCCTGTGTGAGGCTGTGCTAACCTTCAGAGGCCTCCTGGGCATCAGACACCTGGGGACAGGAGCACCGAGGTCAGGAGCACTGTCTGTGTGGGAGTCATCCCTCTGAGACTGAAAACAGCAAGGCTGCACGAGAGGGCCCAGGGACCGGGTGTAGACAAGAAGAGGAGCCTGGAGCACTCCCTTGCCCAGGGGCAGAGGAGGGCCAGAGGCCAGAGAACAGGTGGGAGGCTGCAGCGTGTGGAGTCCGAGCAGTGAGGGAGGTATGTTCCCCAGGAGGAGGAAGAGGAGGAGGGATCACCTGTCTAGGGTGGCAGGTGACTTGGGTGGAATGACAGTGGCCATCCCGAGTCTTCTCCAGCGGTAACCTGGAACTCTTGTGTAGGGAAAGGGTCTGTGAGAACATCGCCGTCACTGATCCACTGGGCCCCACTGTGATACCGAGGGCCCTAACCGTTGCTCGTCGATGGCCCGTTACATGCCCCATGATCTCCATATACTCTGATTTGATCCTCCTCGCAGGACTGGAGGGTCCACACATTTCACTGCGGTAGGAATTGAGGCTCCCAGAGTTGCGATGGCTTGTTCAAGGTCAGAGTTAAAGGGGCAGAGCCGCTGGCTCCCACGCTGGGGCGGGTTGGTGCAGGGGGCACCGAGTACCTCCACAGGGAGCTTTGCTGTGGGCTCTAACACTTGAGCTCGTTGCACAGGGGGGCCTCTTGCATTTCTTCCTCCAGTGGCCTCACGCCCCCCCCAACCCCCATGGCCCTTGGCTGAATTTGTATAAAGAAATAAGACCGGCTTGGTAAGGACTCCATAATAAATTATGGCGACGGTGATACAAAGGTGAACTGTGCCAGAGGGAAATGTCATGCTTTTTCTTTGCTTTAGAATGACGTTTAGTAAAAAGCCATGTTGTGTGGCCCCCAGGGAATAGAGAAACCGAGATCTGTTTCAATATAAAAATATAAACTCAGGTAAATACAGCATCTCCAGCTGCGAATTGCAGGGAGACTCTCAGGCAGGCCTGGGGATCTCAGAACCGGGAACCAGCCTGCAGACGGACGGACACTGCTGCCACCACCTTGCAGAGGACTGGGTTCTGCCAGCCCTAGGCTGCTCACTCCTGGATGGCTCAGGGAGGGAGGCCTAACCCGTAGTTACAACCAGGACTGAGTTCTAACACCCAGACCCTATGGTCCCCCCACTCACAGAGGCCCATCCACGAGGGTTTCTAAGCCTGTGAGTACCTGCCCTCATTCAGGGCCTCTCCCTGCCCCAGGAAAGGCCCCAGACTGCTTCCTCCTCCTTCTGGGCCCAGTGCTGTTAGAGCCTGTGGCGAATGGGGGCTGAAGGAGGGGAGAAGGTGGGAGTTTAGAAGAGCTCCATAGTGTGGGGCCCCATCCTGAATTTACGGGATGGAGCATTTCCCTACTGTGTAACTGGGGCTTGCTTAGCCCCTCCAGGCCATACTCCCACTGTAGAATTTCCCCGGGGCCATGTTGCCATTAGAGGAAGACACCCCATCTGTTTTCTGGATTTCTCCTGTGCGTCCAGCCGTCCTTACAGCCAGCTGGGTTCCCTGAAACCCCACCGGGGTCTGGCCTGGAGCCCACTCTCTCATTTTTTTTTAAAGCCAGCCCGAGACTTTCTTCTGGGAATTCCAGCCTCTACTTTTCCTCGGCCAGCCTGTTGTTGAAGAAGGGCTGTTTAGTTTCTGAGAAACCTTCTGGGGCTTTTTAATGATTCTCTTGAAGATTTTCTTCTCACTGAAAATTCCACTTTCCAGGGAATTAAGGGGCTTCCGTGCTCGAAGACTGCTGTCAGGTTGAGAAACGGACAGCCCTGCGTGCTCCCCACCTGCCCAGAAGCAGCAGTTTACCCAGACTTTATACGTACCTGATGGGGAGCCATGGGCCTCCTTCTAAGCCAGAGTCATATTCTCTCTCTCTCTCTCTCTTTTTTTTTAATTTTACCATTGCTTCAGTTACCACTCCCTGTTTCTAAGTTCCAGCTTTGTTGCAACCAATTTTGTGGCTAGGAACTTGCCTCTGAGAGGTCTTCTAGCCCAGAGGTCTTGTGACTGGATTCATGACAGCTCCCCTTAGGCTGTGCCCTGATTGCTTGGTGGAAGGATAGTTTTTATTCAACAGATGGTGAGAATGTGACCTCTAAGAAGATGGGAAGAAGGAGGCAGGCCTGAGGGCTGTTCTGGTGAACTATGACTTGGAAGTTCTGGTTCCAGGTTCTCCTGCTCCCTGGTGACTAGCTCAGGAGGCTCATTATGTCCACGAGTAGTGACTGAATGCCTTCTCGGGGTCACACACTGTTCTGAGTGCTGAGGACACAGCAATAGATACTCAGAGGCCTCGTACTGTAGCAACATGCCGTGGGATGCCGTGGGATGCCGTGGGATGCCGTGGGATGCCGTGGGATGTCAGTTGTACTCTATGGGCCTTAGAGCCTTGGCCCACGATCTATCTGTGGCTTGCAACTCAGTCTTTAAGAGTGCAGTGATTTTCACCTACGTGATGTTTTGCTGATAATGTCTATGCCAGATGCTGTGTTTCAGTGGGAAATAAGACTGTCCTTTCTTCCTGGCCTAAGTTGGAGGACACTGATGCCTTTATTGATCAGACCCTCCAGGTAAAACCCTTTCAGCTCAGGTCATGATCTTAGGGTTGTGAGATTGAGACCCCCCCACCTCCACCACACATACACAGACTTCAGGACCACATCACAGTCTTGGGGGCTGTCGCTCTGTGGCCTAACCAGAAAGAACGGGTCCCAGGTATCAGGACTTCCAGACCCTGCCTGACCCAGAGAGGCCATTGGAGGTCAGGTGCACCAAAGGGGACCATCCTTGGCCCAGCTTGCCCAACCCCAAATGGAGAAATCAGTGTCGGATAAACATGATACCTTTTTGTTCCCAGTGCCCAGAGTTGAATGCCAGCTGGTGAATGAGCGCCCTATACAGAAGAACTCGGCTTTTACTTGCATATTTTCCCAGGTGCGCTGCTCACCTGCCTCCTGGTTCACATGTTCCCATCCACCTCATCTCAGCCATTTTAAAAAATATTTCCACATGGGGCGCCTGGGTGGCGCAGTCAGTTAAGTGTCTGGGTTTCAGCTCAGGTCATGAGATCAGGGTCGTGAGATCGAGACTGGTGTTGGGCTCCGCACTCAGTGGGGCGTCTGCTGGAGTTTCTGTGTCTCCCTCTGCCCCTTCCCACTGCACGTGCACGCTTTCTCTCTAAGATAAATAACACACTTACTGTGCACTTGACACATGGTGATCGTCACTTCCGTATATTGGCTATCTGGACTGTGTCGGGCGTTTTACATGTGCTAACTCATTTAGTTCTTACTCAGAGCTCTGGTTGAAATTGGAAGCCTGCTTGTGGAGATCAGCTCGGGGCGGCTAGGAGAAGCTTTAGCTGGGCTGTGGGTCTCTGTCTCCCTGGTGGGTTTTGCGGAACTTTTCCAACAGCCTTCCCTTCTGCCTCCCCTGTCTTTTTTTTTTTTTTTTTTTTTTTAAGATTTTACTTATTTATTTGACAGACAGAGATCACAAGTAGGCAGAGAGGCAGGCAGAGTGGGGGAGGGGGGCGAAGCAGGCTCCCTGCATGACCTGGGCTGAAAGCAGAGGCTTGACCCACTGACACCAGCACGCCGTGCCTCCCGTGTCTTAAAAGGCATTTTTGTCTCGACCTCCCTCCTCCTCCCAGCTTCAGCCTGGCTCACTCCTGCTCTGCCCACAACCATACGTAGTGACCCCATGGCCCCATATTCAAGCTCCTGGCCTCTTAGGATGAGCTAGAGAGGCGACTAGTGGCCCCTGTCCCCTCGTCACCCTCACCCCCCTGGAATGCTGTCTTCTCTCTGCTTCCTGGAAGGGGCTGGGCAGGCAGCCTTTCTCCCCTGCTTATCACTTTCTGGCCCTGTTTCCTGGACCCCTCTGGGAGCTCCTCCCTCACCCTGTGCAGATAAGCCCCAGCTCCAGGGTCCTGTCCCCCAGACCACTAGCTCCTGTCTCCTCCCTTGGGGCTCTCCCTGCCACATTCGTGGTCTCTCAGCCAATGGCAGGCCCCTCTGGCTCCTCCCAGACCAGAAGTCCTGCTGGGTCTTCATTCCTAGAGGCACCCCGACCCTAGCGCTCCATTCTCCATACCCCATTACTGTCAGGGGCTCTTCCGCTTCCTCCTTTGGGTCCCCGTGCTTCAGACCGTCCTGCCCGGGGCTGATGAAGCCCCGACAGCACTTTGTCACGTCATCCCCCTACTCAGGAGCCTGCAGCAGCTCCCTGTCAGTCTGCCTGGGGTCCAGCCCGCCGGGTGCTCCAGCTTCTTCCCAAAGGTTTGTCCAAGGAGACTTTTCCCCACCCCCAGCTCCCAGGCTTCTCCTTGACTTCAGAGAAGCAGGTCCCCCGAGCCCACCGCTGCCCCATCCCTGCATCCGCTCTGGGGTCCTGTCTGCTCTTCCCCGACCTGAACTGCCCGCCCTGCTCTGCTTGCTTCCATCCCCCATCTCTAGCCGTTCACCAGGCCGTGGCCCCAAACCTGCTTCCTCTTATTTCTGACATTTGCAAATTACGGTCTCTCAGAATAATCCGTGCTTGTTGTAAAAGGTGTTTTCAAGTACAGAGAGGTATAACGAAGAGACTTTAAAAAAAAAAAAAAGTCTTACAGTAGTAATTTCTGGGTGGTGGAGCGATACTTCTGTATTTATCAAAGATTAAATGATAAGCATCTGTAGAGAGTATTTTTTTTTTTTTTTACATAATTGGAATTGTGCTGTTTATACATTTTATCATACTTGATTCTTTACTGGCTTTGAGAATGGTCCTGTCCCATGCATTTTAAATGGCATTTTGACAGTTGTGTTGTAATCACCCATTCTGTGGATGTACAGTTGATCCCTTTAACCGTCTCCGCCTGAGGGTGTCTCTGTGGCTTCTGGCATTTTAACATCATAAATACCAAATGTCCTTGTTCCCTAACTCTAGCGCCGTACGGGCTAGCATGTTTTTAAGAACGCAGAGGCTCACTGCATTTACTGAGCTGCCGGTGTGTCCCCGTGCCTTCCATTCTCGTGTAAGCCTCCAAGCCACCTTGCATGGACGAGATCAGCCGTGTCTCAGGTTGTTTGACTTCAGTCATCTGGTTTGTAGACTGAGGACCAGATGTGGGTGCAGCCTTTGGTCCCAGATCCAGCCGCACCCCCCACCCCCGTGCCCCGCCCTCTGTGATGGCGTTAAGGATACGCAGCTCACCTGTGGGCGTGCACTGAGACTTAATGAAGGGAGTAGGTGGCCTCTTTATTTTACCGTCCCCTCCCAGCTGGATTAGAGGAGCCTCTTGGCAGTCAGATGTACACTTCTGAGCTTCATCTTGGGCCCAGTTAGAGCTGGAAGGCCATTTCTCATTTTATAAATGAAGACACTGAGGGGCTTACCAGGCTTCTGCAGTATCAGGAGATAAGCTGTATTGGATAGCCTACGGTAAACGCAGCATCCAGCCCTCTGACACCCAGATTCCAAATCTGCTGTTAGCTGGAGCTCCTGCTGCTATCCCTGCCCGTCTATCAGACCTGGGGACCGGGACTGGCAGCCAGTGCTGGGGGAGCTGACTTGGCCTTACTCCAGTGGACTCTGAAATAAGGCTGCCACCTCCCCCATCCTCCCAGGGGAAAACCCCAAAGTCCCTAGGCTTGGTGAACCCCCTGGATCATTCCCCGTCCTCTGCCCATCCTTCTGCAGAGTCCCAGGTTCTCTCAGCCAAAGCCACTCTGATAAGCATCGTATTTTCTTCCGTCACTCTAAGATCTAAGGCCATTTTTCTTTGTTCCCGTCATTTTGACTTCTCTGTGGTTGGAGGTGTTCATGTTTCCTCTCCCTGTGCATGGGGATCATGAGACCCTTTGTATAAAGCTGGACCATCTCATGGATCTTTGGGAAAACAGCTCCAGGCACAGCTAAGTAAAGGGAGAAAAACAAGGGTGAGTTCTAGGTACTACCACCGTCCCCAGCATTTCTCCTCCTCCTTGGTCAGCCACGGATATGAGCAGGTAGATGTGAAGCCATTACCCCTTCACCTTACCAGGTCCCCGTGGGCCTCTCCCAGAGAAAGAAGAGGGTCCCTTCTGCAGAGCACAAGGCATTTTTCTTTACCCTCAAGGAGAGGAGGGTTGGGGTGCAGAGAGGAGGTAGGATGGGGCGGGAGGCTAGAGAAAGAGGTGGTGTGGAGGAGACAGAGGTCCTTGGAAAAGGGGCCGCTTCAGTAGTGCTGGTGCCGATGTGAAATGTGGCCCTGGTGTCTGTGGGCAGGGATTGGCATCCTGATGGACAACAAAGATCCAGACTAGAGCAGCACTTCTCAACCTGAGCACTGCTGATGTCTTATGTTGTGGGGGGCTGCCCTGTGCCATGTAGGATGCTTAGCAGTGTCCCTGGCCTCGGTCTGCTAGATGCCAGTGCCCCCAGCAGATGTGATGACGGGACATGTCTTCAGACATGGTTGTATGTCCCAGGGTGGGGGGCGGGGGATGGGCAACAGGGATCTGCGTTGAGAACCATTCATCAGCTTTATTGACAAGCTGGTGCTTTCACCTCCCTCGACTCCTTGAACCCCCACAGTAGCCGCATGAAGGGAGCAGCATTAGCCCCATTTTACAGATAAGGACACTGAGCCCCAGAGAGTTCCATATGAGCGGTTAACAGTAAGGGCTAGCTAGAACCAAGATTTCAAACCGGGTTGGTCTGACACCAAAGCCCGTTCTCTTACAGAGAGGTAGGATTGCAAGGAAAGAAAACCTGCTGGTAGGGTTTATTTGGGGGAAATAATGGGGTATTTTGCAGGCAGCTCAAGACAGGGCACGAGGTATGACGGGGTCTCACAGAAATGGAGTCATCAGTTTGGGAGCCAAGTTCACGTGCCCGTCTCTTGGCGCTCCATGAGGGTGTTTCTGCCTGCGTCTTTGCACATGGTGGCTGGAGGGGTGCTCCTGGTCTCTGCTTCTCCCGTAGCTTCTGTGCTCACCCCGTCCCCAGCCTTGTTGATAGGCCTCAGTCTATGTGTCAGAAATCCAGGTTCCCAGGAGATACGGTGCTTGGCTCAGCCTAGGGGAGTGGTTTGCTCCTGGTCCAATCATCTGTGTGTGTCAGGGACCTGGGAGCTGAGAGGAGGAAGTGATTGGCCTCTCCTACACCCTGAGCCCTGGTCACTGCCCCTTAGCTGCCCTTTCTGGCCCATCACCATGACAACAGAGGCCATGTTCCCAACACCTGGAAGGCGAGGGCTTTACCGACCAGCACCTAGGCCACCGTGTCTTACAGAGTGAGCAGACACATCTGTTTCTTCCATTTAGCAAACAGAGCCAGATCAGCCCTCCAGAAATTGATCTTTACCAACACTTAATGAGGAGTTAGCTAGTTAATAGCCCATGACAAATCCAGAGGCTGTTAGGGGTCTGACAACCCAGACATTAACAGCAGCAGTGGCCAATTTCCAAGAGATTACTGACATTTGGGGCCATTCAGGAAGACATCCGGGAGGAAATATTCACAGAGTTGTTTCGGGCACAGGGAGGGAGGGAGGAAGGAGGAGAAGAAGTGGCAGCTTGGTAATAGACGCTGGCATTGGCGTCTCTGAGCTGGGGCACAAGTTGTTCGAGGAGACTTTTAATCAAAGAAGAATTAAGAACAGAAGGAATGGTGACTCTCAGAATTTCCTTGAGCTCAGAATGAATCCAGCAGGCTCCTAGAGGCCCAGAAGCCCTTGGTGTCATCGAGGGTTGGTCTGATCCTTGCCCCATGACGGGGTGACTGTCAGTGTGGCTGATCTCCAGCCAACACACGTAGATGACTGTCCCCTCCCTGTGAGCCTGGTCTCTCTCTCTCTCTCTCTTTTTTTTTTTTTTTTTGCTATTGATGCTGTCATCTGCTTGTGGTAGTCATTGAGCAAGCACAGCAGGGAGCTCACCGTGGCCAGAGCCCTTGCCGTCACTGCTGCATCTCTGTCGTCCAGGGCCCTCAGCTCTGTCTGCAGTGGCTTCTCTCCATCGCCCATTCACTGGCCACCATCACCCTCAGCGTCTCCTGGGGCTGCCCCGTTATCTGTTACTCATGCAGGGACCAGAATCGTCTTGTAGTCCACATCCCCACTCAGAATGTTCCATGGGCTTCCTGTTGCATGTAGAATGAACACAGACTGCTTCTCATGAACCACGAGAGAACCCACCTTCCTCCTGGACCCGTGTCCTTCCACTTGGCCGCTGTCCGTGGTGATGCAGCCTCCTGGCCCACCGGCTGTAGCCGGGACCCTTCAGGCTCACTCCCAAAGAAAGGTTTCACCTTTGCTCTCCCCTTTGTGCGGAGCTCTTGGCCACCAGAACCTGCTGGCTTCTCATCTGTCAGGCCTAAACTCCAATCTGTCATCTCACAGCAGACTTCTCTGGCCACCCTTCCAAAGTCTCCTCTTACGCCCGCCCACTGTTGTATTTTCCTGTTGTTTTTTTCATCAGTGCTGAGACGTATCGTGCCCATTAATTTTGCTGTGGTAGCGGTCCAAAGAGGTAAAAGATGCATCCTGCTCAGGGGCCACAGTGAGGTGAAGGCTTAGGTGACATTGAACTGGTACATGAATTGTGTTCTGTTAGGTTGAGATGTGGATGGAAGGGATTTTAGGAGATGGAACAGCATGAGCAAAGACTCAGAGGCCAATGAGTGTGCCACCTTGAGGCAGCATGCCTGTTGTCCAGACGACACAGGAATGCCGAATGGGAGTTAGTAGGGGGCCGAGACCCCGCAGCAGAGCATCTGGACTTCCTCCTGCGGACAGTGAGAAGTCAGGAGTACACAGTGAGTTATGTGCTGCCTTTCCAGGATTTGCTCAGTGGAACCAAATAAGGTTTGAAAGTGAATTCGGGTTTTTAAAAATAGGCAGGAGTGGGGCGCCTGGGTGGCTCAGTTCATTGAGCGTTTGTCTTCGGCTCAGGTCATGATCCCGGGGTCCTGGGATCGAGTCCCACGTCAGTCTCCCTGCTCCACGGGGCGTCTGCCGCTCCCTCTCCATCTGCCCCTTCCCCCTGACTTCTGCTTGCTGGCTCACTCTCTCTGTCTCTCTCAAACAAATAAAATCTTGAAAAAAATTAATAAAAACAGGCAGGCGTAACTGGGGGCCACGTCTAGTGAGGAAGAGAGTGTGCTGAGACCTGGAGCGTCCGCTTGGCGTGAGAAGCAAGGACAGGGGAAGCCTGGGTGGCTCAGTTGGTTAAGCAGCTGCCTTCGGCTCAGGTCATGATCCCAGCGTCCTGGGATCAAGTCCCACATCGGGCTTCTTGCTCAGCAGGGAGCCTGCTTCTCCCTCTGCCTCTGCCTGCCATTCTGTCTGCCTGTGCTCGCTCTCTCCCCCCCTCTCTCTCTGATAAATAAATAAAAATCTTTAAAAAAAAAAAAAAAAAAGAAGCAAGGACAGGCTCTGGGGTAGGGAGGGCTTGTTTTCTGAGCCCGTCTGAAGCCGAGCAGCTGTGTGGCGTTGCTGCGTGCTGGGTTTTGGGAGGTCTTCGGTCACTAGGGAAAGGGCCGCAGAAGCAGCAGGTTGTCCCGAGAAGACACGCACATTTTCCACTGCTGGTTTTCTCCATCTCTGGCTCGCTTAAGCCACACGGACACAAAAGTGCCGCGTGATGACGGTCAGATGCTCTTTGTAATTCCACAGCGATGAGTCTTTTTTGTAACATCCAGATGTCAGTGCTATTTTGGGCAGATGTTCTGGGGAGCAGTTGGTGATGACCTCACGAGGGCGTGACTTTAAAGAGCAAATAACAGCGCGGGGAGTGAAGCCGGACTCTGCTCTCCTAGTCCCTGGGTTGCAGGCCCCCAACCCCGTGTCAGGGTGCCCCACACCACGCCTGTAGGGAGGGGGGGAACGAGCCTGGCTTCGGGCCCTCCTTTCCCCCAGGCTGCTGGGGGAGCTCAGATCACGGGCGAGTGATCTGCAGCCTTTGAGGGAATTTCCCAGGGACAGGTCACCCTGGTTCTCTGCTGAGGGCCTGTCCTCCTCCTCAGGTCAGCCTCTTAACCTGAGACCCTGTTTCTTCATCTATAAATACATGGATAATAAGTAATTTCTCGTAAGTAAAGAAAAAAGTCATATGTATGTGGCAGAAAATCCAAGAATCAGGCGAGATCCTGTGGGCTGTGGCATTTTGCTTTCTGGAAGGCGCCACACAGATGCTAATCATCATGGCAGCAGGCTTCTAAGGAAGGCATCAGGCCTCTCCCCGGAGCTGGGTAAGCGTTGGCTGGCCCCTCAGGGACTCCTACAGTTTAAACTCCAAGCCATTGAAAGAACCCTTTCTCCGGGGCTTCTCCAGCAGGACATCACCAGCCTCTGCTGGGATTCCTGCTGTCTCCGCGAGCTTGCTCTTTTCCAAGATCCCCTATACCAACTGGAGACCAGGTTCAGAGCTCCATGCACCCCATTCTGTGGAGCCTGATATCACCCCTGTAATTCCCAGGTACTGGTTTTTAGGCTCTCCGGAGCCGCGCTCTCCAGCACGGTGGCTGGACAGTGGCAAGTACACTCTGGAGGGTGAAAGACTTAGTATGAAAAAAAAAAAAAAGAAAATCTCATTCATTCATACACCTGGAAAGAATGTTTTATATGTATGTTAATTTTATGTTTTCATCTTTCACATGTTGAAATAATTTGGATACATCAAATGCTGGAGAATATTGAAGAATATTGAGAATATTGAAATCAATTTCACCTGTTCACTTTTACTTTAGTAATGTGACCATTGGAAGAATTTAAGTTGTATCGATGGCTCCTGTTATACTTTCTTTCTTTCTTTTTTTTAAATTTATTTGACAGAGATCACAAGCAGGCAGAGAGGCAGGTAAAGAGAGAGGGGGAAGCAGGCTCCCCCCTGAGCAGAGAGCCCGATGCGGGGCTCGATCCCAGGACTCTGAGATCATGACCTGAGCCGAAGGCAGCAGCTTAACCCACTGAGCCACCCAGGTGCCCCATTTCTTCTTCTTATTGGACAGTGCTGCTCTAGAACTATATAAAATAAACCAGATGCAGCCTCTTTATTCTAGCCGCCCCTTCAGATATATTAAGATATGTATCTTAGGGACCCCTGGGTGGCTCAGTCGATGAGCCTCTGCCTTCGGCTCAGGTCATGATCCCAAGATCCTGGGATGAGCCCTGCATCAGGCTCCCTGCTTAGCGGGAGACCTGCTTCTCCCTCTCCCACTCCCCCTGCTTGTGTTCCCTCTCTTGCTGTCTCTCTGTCAAATAAATAAATAAAATCTTAGAAAAGACAAGTATTTTATGCCCCAAAGCTTGTCTTCCCCGTCTTCCCTGTCTCTTGATTAAACACTTGCTGTGGGCCACGCACTGGGGTAGACTCTGGGATGGGGTGTGATGCTGAACTCTGATGGGGCACATATTAATCAAGTCTCACAAGCAGGGCTGTGGTTCCACTTGTGGCTCCTAGCGCCCCGTTTTCCTCCTCCTTAGTACATTTGTTATTTTACGCTAAGCTGACATGTACAGCGAAGCTTTGAAGACAGTACAGAGAATTCCCAGATGCCCTGTACCCGCTTTCCCCTGTTATTAATGTGTGTGTGTATAGTACATTCGTCACAACAAATGAACCGATAATGATGCATTCTTACTCACTAAAGTCTGCACCTTTTTCAGAGGACATTGATTTTGAGCCAGTGCTCTTTTTCTGTCCCCGAATCCTGTTCGGAACACCATGTCCTTTAGATGCCCTGACTCCTTAGGCTCCCCTTGGCCCTGGAAGTGTGCAGACTTACCCCATTTTTGATAGTCCTGACAATTGGAGGATTGCGGTACAGGTGTTTTGTAGGTCTTTGTGGTGTGATGTGTCTTTTTTTTTTCTCATGATGGACTGGGGGATATGGGCTTTGGGGAGAAGCAGTGCAGGGGCACAGAGCCATTCACCCCCATCATATCAAGAGCACGTACTATCAACAGGACTTACCATCGAGGCTGAGGGCACATTCTTCAGTCGTGTCCATTGCAAAGTTCCTCTTACTCCCTCTTTTCCATCCTTTCTTAGGAAGGAAGTCACCATGCATGGTCCACAGTGAAGAAGGGAGGCGTCGTGTCCCGCCTCCTTGAGGGCGGAGCCCCCACAGACATTATTTGGAATTCTTCTGGGTTTATCCATTCTCCCGCATGCATTTATTTGTTCAGCTATTGACTGATGCCGGCACAGATCGTAAATATTTATTTCCTCCTCTGGGCTAGGATGCAACACAACTTTGTTGGTTCAGTTGTTCCAGCTTTGGCTGTTGGGTGCTTTTTTGGCGGCTTCTGTGTCCTTTTGACGTATCCCCATCTGAGTAGGTTTTTTATTTTATTTTAGTTTTTTTTTTTTTAAACACTTCCTTACTTTCTGGCACTGCAAACTGTAAGATGTTCCAGACTCATCTGGTGTTAAAATACGGATACTTTTTACACTTACCTTGTGGAATTATTCTGAAAACTAAATGAATTACTACAAGTAATGCTTTTCTCCTGTATACTTTTCTTTATTGAGATATAATTAACATAATAACATTATATCAATTTCTGATTAGATATTTGTGTACTGCAAAACGATGATCACAGGAAGTCTAGTTAATGTCTAGAACCACACCGTGTTAGTTTTTTTCTTTCTTGTGATGAGAACTTTTAAGATCTACTCTCTTAGTTTGCAAACACACAGTGCAGTATGATTAGTATCACATGGTGTATGTTACATCCCTAGGACTTATTTTCTTATTAAAGATTGATTTATTTATTTGAGAGAGAGCCTGTGCAGGGAAAGGGCCAGAGGGAGAGGGAGAGAATCTCAAGCAGACTCACCACTAAGTGCAGAGCCTGATGTGGGGCTTGATCCCATGACCCTGAGATCATGATCTGAGCCAAAATCAAGAGTTGGACGCTTCACCAACAGAGCCACCCAGGCACCCCAGAACTGACTTATTTTATAACCGGAAGTTTGTACCTTTGGATGCCCTTCACCCACTCCAATGCCCCCTATACTTCTTTAATAAAAAAAAAATTTTTAAAGATTTTATTTATTTGACAGAGATCACAAGCAGGCAGAGAGAGGAGGAAGCAGGCTCCCTGCTGAGCAGAGAGCCCGATGCGGGGCTCGATCCCAGGACCCCGAGACATGACCTGAGCCGAAGGCAGAGACCCAACCCACTGAGCCACCCAGGCGCCCCAATAAAAAAAAATTTAACTGCGGTATCACCACACTGCATTTTAGAGTCAAGCAAAAGAGAGCCGATTTCTTTTCTTATGGAAGCGCCTCCTAAGTCAAAGCTCTTTGTTCCATACCTGTGTTGTTCATTTTTCTACCGCAGAAGTTTCTTTCCCTGTTTGTTCTCATGTTGGGTGTCCTCTTCATTATCGCAGCCTGTCACCATCTCCTACAGTCTCTATTCCTGTATGTCACTTCGTAGCTCCCCGCCGTTTGACAGAGAGGCCTCCCCATGGCAGACAAAGCATGGCCTGGGCCACACGTACCGCCTCCACCCTGCCACACCATCAACCAGGGGGAGTCTGCATGGGACCCTCCTTTGACCACCGTCTGCCATCTTGAATCGGCTGTGAGGAAAGACATTGTCCGATGAGATTCACAGTTTCTTGGCTTTTCCCTACCTTATTTAGTCTGGTGACCTTAGGAAAATAGGAAATGACATTGCCTGGGTTCAGTTTGTTATCAGGAAATCCATTTCTACTGGTATTTATTGCCTTTTTTTTTTTTTTGCCTCAAAGGTCCATGAGCCATTGGTTAAAGTCACTTCCAAAAAATGCCTATTGGTCTCGACAGACTGGACACTTGCCTTGTGCTGGTTTTGTGGCATTTTTCTTTGTTTTGACATATTTTTCTTGGGCAGTCTCTGTGTGCTTCTGAACTTTGGTCTGCATTCAATACCTGGAGCGAGGGAGGGGCCTTGAAGTCATTGGAAAACATGTTCAGAAGTTTTCTTTTTTTCTTTGTTTCTGTGTTGTGTTTCACTCATAACCACTTTTGTTCATTCTTCTGAGGTTGAAGAACATTTTCTTTCATATAAAAAAACACACAAAATCATCGTTCAGTGAGTTTGATTTCTCACTGAACCATCTGCTGTCAATTGAAGGTCCATTTTTTGCTGCTGCTTCATCCTGCTCCAAAATGCCTTTCGGAGGTTTTTCACTTTCCAGAACTTCAGCCCCTTCTGGGCTGTAACAGTGTCAAACCCATTGCTTAGAGGTCTGTCTCCTCTACCCTGTATCCCTGTCTCCTATAGCCTTCCTTAAAAACATGGGTCATTCCTTCCATCGTTTGTCATTAGCATTCTCAGTTGATCTGAGTTCCCATTTAATTTTTCTTAAGATTTATTTATTTTAGAGAGAGAGAGAGTAGGGGGAGGGGTAGAGGGAGAGGCTCTCAAGCCGACTCTCCATTGAGCACAGAGCTCTCTCGGGACTCGATCTCAGGACCCGTGAGATCATGTCCTCAGTTGAAACCACGAATCAGATGCTCAATCAGATGAGCCACCCAGGTGCCCCTGAGTTCTCATCTAAACTGTAAACTCACCTTCCCTTTTGCCTCCTGTGTGGTGGAGGGGAGATGGTTTATATCTGAGGGGCTCCTCTCCAGCGTCTGACTCCCTCCAGGTGTCACACTTGGATATATGCATCCAGAGCCGGCCTGCCCTCCTGCTGTTGCCAGTGCCAGGATGGGGTGGGTCCGTCCCCACCTCCCGTGCTTCCTGCTCTGGGGAGAGAAGACTCCACTCGTCTGCCTAGGGACACCTCACCGGCTGCACCATGACTGGCTTTCTAGGGGCACCTACACTTCACTATCCCCAGGGTCCCCTCCAGCATCCAGAATTGTTGGAGGAAGAGAACAGGCTTCACTCCCTCCCCTTTTTATGTCTCAATTATATGTGGCTTTTAGTTTCCTTCGTTGTTGGCATTCAGTGGATTCTTTCATGGTAGATGGACAAACACCACGCCCCTTTTTCCGTCTGTCCAGAAAATATGTTCTGAGATATCTTAACAGTCTCCAGGTCTCTTCCCTTCCAGTAAGCAGCACTTGCCTGGCGGTCACCCTTCTGGGTCGTCAGAGCGGCCAGCCAGCTGCTCCCCAGTACCTGCTGTTGCCTGGCAGGCTCCGGAGTCGGTGCCTGGCTCCCTGTCCCTGGCTGCAGATAGGAAGGCTTGAGCTGGGAGAGGGCTGCAGAGGGCAGAGTGGATCCTGTGCCTCCTTCTCCACCGTCTCCCAGGCAGCATGTCCTCTCCCTGAGCAAAGGGACCCCAGGAAAAGCCAGCTCTGGAAGGAGGTTACTGTAGTTGTGTTCTTTCGACTTTGGAGGTTCTTGATCTTTCCTGAAAATAATATTTGGAGATAAGAATGCTGGCAGGCACCAGACATCCCATGCAGTGCTTAGAGAAGAAAAAGTGCAGTGGATTTTCAGTTAGAACACTGGGGTGGGAGTTAGGGATGAGCGTGCCTGAGTTCCTGGAGGCAGAACACTCCTGCACACATACACATAAGTCTGGTCGATCCTGCAGGACTCTGAGTCCCAGAGAGATGGGCACGGAGAGCCCAGCCTAGCCCAGCCCAGATGTCGCTTTTCAGTCTTACGATTGCATCGGTCTTCAAAGAGCGGTGAAGAAGGCGGGTGTGTAACATCCAGATGTTGGCGAGAATGTTTGCTACTTTTCAGTGCAGGTCTCCTGTAGGACCTCCTAGGCCATCTTTGGAAGTACTAATGGTCAGAGGCTGCCTGGATCCTCAGAGTCGTTCTAATAATGAGTAGTGACCACATGTAACATTAAATGAAGGCCCACTCTATGCCAGGTGGGGTTCAAGGCTCATGACATTTGTAATCTCCCATTACAGATGTGTAGTATGATCCCCAGCTTGGTAGACGAGGCGACTAAGACCCAGAGAAGGGGTGAGACTTCTCCATGGACACAGAGCTGGGAAGGGGTCAGGCTGGACTTGGACTTGAGCCTCATCAGCACGGTTGTGTCTCTGATTTTGATTGTGGTGTCTTCCTGTCTGAGCAGGTGCATGTGTGTGTGCGTCCCTGGAGGGTGGGGAGTAGTATTCCACACATCAGGAAATGCAGATCGAGTCCCAAGGGTCTAAGCTCAGTGTCCTTTCCACTGTGTAGAGTTAAGCGCTCCATGAGGTCCAGCCTGCCCACAGAGTTATGTGTGGGATTCATTTCTTGAGTTGCTCCCCTTTCACGGAGTTAAAATCAGGCAGCAGGCCGAGATCCTTGCTTCAGCCCACATCATCAGTCCCTTCCCTCCGAGCAGGCTGGCCTTCAGATGACCTTGAAGGCAGTGCTGATGCCCTTCGGAATGTGGCTCCACCCTACGGGGTAGCCTCATCTGACAGCAGGGGGAGAGCAAGTGGACGTGGCCTGTTGTTCCATCCGCTGAGGGACACTTGCTCTCTGGGAGCCCATGTCACCACCATCCCTACTGGGGACACTTGTCTGCTGAGGTCTTCAGTTGTGGTCATGCCCTGGGGCTCCCTCAGGGAAGTACCACAAATGGCTTCAAACAATGGACATGTATGCTCTGACTGCTCCCGAGACCCAAGTCCAAGATCGGGGTGTCGGTAGGGTCACTTCCTTCCAGAGGCTCTGAGGGAGCCTCTCTCCCTCACTTTTGGGATTGGCCGTGCCCGGTGCTGTTTGCCTTGTAGACGCAGGACGCCGTCTCTGCCTCTGTCTTCGTGTGGCTCTCCCCTCCGGCTCTGGTCTCCCTCTCCTTTCTCTTACAGAGACATCAGTCATTGGGTTTGGGCGCGCGCGCGCGCGCACACACACACACACACACACACACACACTCACACACACACACACACACACACGGGTAATCCGGGATCATCTCATCCTGAGGTCCTTAATTCCACCTGCAGTGTAATTTCTCAGTAAGGTCACATTTGCCTCGCCAGTACTGGGGTTGGGATTTGAACGTTATCTGTTTGGGGCATGTGGCTCGGCCCACTGGATCCCTGTTCCCTTGTGGCTTATGGGCAGTTAGGGAAGCTGTAGAGGGTCTTGGAGTGGGAGAGAAGAGGGTGAGCCCTTCCTGTCCCCGTCTCCCGACCAAATAGACCCGCATCCCTCTGTGGGCGATGAGTCCCATCAGAAGAAGGCCAGGGCCAAGTCCCTGGAGTGGGTTTCTAAAAGGGCCGCATTATTGTTTCCCGGGAAGCAGAGTGGGCTCCGCCGCTGGGCCCTCCTCCCGTCCCCCCTGTGACAGGGGACTGCCGCCTTCCCCGACTTCCCAGGGCCCTTCTCTCCCCCGCCCCGGACACACGTCCCTTCTCTGTCAGTCTGTGTGCTTCCTCGGAGAGGAGGCGTCCCTCGCCCTTGTCGGCGTCCAGCCCCTCGCTCCAGGTCTTGGCAGGACACGCGGCTGCCCTGCGGGGAAGCGTGTCGCGTCCCTCATCATCCAGCCCGTGAGCAGGGGCTGGCGACGCACCCCTGACCAGATGGCCCGCGAGGAGCGCAGTGTTCCACGTTCCACGGGAAGCCTAGTGGTGGCTTCCCCGGATCTAAAACACAAAATCCTGGCAGGGTGGCGGGGAGGGGGCAATCAGAGGTGGTGGCGGGGGAGCTCCACACCGAGGCCTTGGTGACAGGGCCGACCCAGTTACGGCATCAGGCCCGGTGTCCCGCTCTGCGGCTCTCATGGGGCAGAGTCTGCAGAGAAAGGCCTCCGGTCTGTGCTCGTTAGTGGGTTGGATCTAAGCTGCCTCGTCACGGCTCCCTTAGTCTTGGGTCCGCTGAAACTCAGTGAGCACCTTCCACGGGTTAACCATCCCTCCTGTTTCCCTCGTGGCCTCCTGGGCCCTGGGTCTGGTACGTGGCAGGGGCCCCATGAGTCTTGCTCTGGGGCTTCCCCTTACTTGGGTCTGGGAGTGTTGGGGGTTGACTGGCTCACTCTCACAGCTCGGCCCCATCAGAATTTCAGGGACCAGACTGATCGCTGGCAGAAAGGAACTGGGACCGGGGGAGAGGGAGAGCTTAGCGGAGCGCTGCCATCCCAGGGATCAAAGAGGAAGCCTCCCTCCCCGACGCCCATCTGACTCCAACGCCTGGTTCACCAGGAACTGCCCCCCTGAGGGTCTGAAAGCCCCATATGTCCCCACGGATTGTCCCTTCGGCTGCTGCGGAGGTCCTTTCCTACAGCGATTAGCTGTGGAATCTCTCGAATCCCAGAGGGCTGGTGGGGCTGCTGGGAGGACCCTGAGAAAGCAGCGACGTGGAGGGTGTGCGCCCACCTCCCCGCTGGCCATGGAGCCCCAGAGTTTCCGGAGAAGCCGTGGGACGAGAGAAGGAGCAGGAGAAGGATAGGCTTTCTGGGGCATGTGCCCAAGCCCCCTCATCACCCCTTTGGAGGCCCCAAGGGCTCATTCCTGTGTGCACAGACGCACCCCTCCCCAAAGGGCCTCTCCTTCAGGGCCACGGGTTTGGGCTCCATGGGCAGGGCAGGGGCAGCCCCCGTCCTACGCCTTGCAGAGAGGAACCGCTGGAGCTCTCCGCAGTGCACAGCCCCACCGCTTTTCAAATGCCTGTCCCAAGAAGACAAACAGATGGACAGACAGACAGACACACACACACATACACACACTCACACACACACTTCATATCTCATTCTGTTCCAGGAAGTTTTGAAGGTGTCAAAAACTTCTTGCAGAAGGAGCGTGAGTGAACCCTTTGCCCAGGTTGAGTCCAGACTCAAGTCCAGGCCTTGGGATCTTGTCAAGTCCCCCCTTGAGATCCAGGGGGGTTCCCTGTCAGGCACGGGCACTACCCGAGGTCATCCCGCTCTCATCCGGAATCTGAGCCTCTGAAAAGGAGAATTTTCCTTGGGGTTGGGTGGGGGGAGGCTGGAGAGGACCTATTGGTGTCTTAGGTGAAAAAGTCTCCTTTTAAAATGTAAAATCTTTTTAGAAATTCTAACTGAAGAGGCTTTTATCACTTCTGATTATCTCAGTGATCTCAGATGCTGAATTTCTCCAGATATCTGAGGCCAGCGGGGGGGGGGGGGGGGGAGGGGGGGGGCTGGACGCCGTTTTAATACTCTAATTCGTCTTTAGCTCCTGGACAAGGGAACCGGGAGGGGTGATTGCGTTCTGGAAAGCTATTTTAGTACAGCAGAGTGGGAACAGATGAGGGAGCGTCGGTGGCAGGCTTGGGACCAGGGTCCAGGCTCTCCCCCTCCATCTGTGGCCCGCAGAATGTGGGCAATGTGAGCCACTTGCACTTCCTTGGGTGGCTGCCCTCAGCTGGGAGGAGAGGTCAGTGTCCCGAGCTGACTGGGGGAGGTGTGGCCCCAGTGCCTTCTCCCGCCCATGAGAGGCGACAGCAAGATCAGGTACCCCCAAGGCTGCCACTCTGTCCAGCAGCTGCTGGAGACCCAGCGTTGGCGCAGGAACACGGTGGCTCTTGGCCTTTACTGGTGTTTCTAAGGAGCACAGCCGGTGTTGGCTTCAGTCTCCCCAGAGCCCAGTCTGGCAGGACCACAGCCCTCAAGGCCAAGGGAGGCTTCTTCCTGACGACGAAGAGGTTCACCCCCACACTCTAGTCTCTCAAGAGGTCCCCCCTCTCCTTACTCTTTTCTTTATGAACGGGTTGAGGGATCTTCCTCTGCTTTCCTCAGTGGACTGCAGGGAAAGAGAGGGCATCCGTGTCTGCGCGACCCTTTCCTGTGATTTGCTCACATCAGGCCTCAGGCTCACCTTTTCTGGCCCTGCTCTTCCAGGAGCAGGATGGCCCTCCCGCCCCTAAGGCGAGCAAAGGAGGGGAGAGCAGAGAAAACACTGGGGGGCCGGGAGCCAAGAGGCTGGAGGTGGCAGTGCCTCCCCATTCCGTCTGGGCACGAAAGGGATGTTTACTCAGAGGAAGGGGGAACAGGTGACAGGTGACTGGGGTGTATTCTGGGGGCCCCTGGGCTGTCAGTGTCTTGGGATTTCTGGTTAAGAGGTCCTAAGCATAGCCCTTGGATAATCCCCCCCAAAATAACGCATACCGTGGGTTCATGGATACTCCTTAACCACTTCCTGGGATGCAGGCCTGGCGCTGGGAATGAGGGACTCGCAAAGCCCGGTCCCTGGCGTCTCGTGTGGTGTAACACTCACATGAGCTGAGTTTGGAACTAGCCTTTTGTGGGTTCAAATCCTCTCTCCACCACGAGGTCCCACGTGACCCTAAGTGGCTTGACATCTCTGACGTTGACCTTCCTCACCTGTAAAATGTAGGTGACAGTGACCTATCTTCCAGTGACCTTTTGCTTATTATCCTCAGTAAGATCAAAGCACTTAGCACTGCATAAGCACTTGGGAAAGGTTAGCCCTTGAAAGAGGCTTTGGAGGGGACTGTCGGATGTGAATCTTCTTTTTTTTTTTAAGATTTTATTTATTTATTTGACAGACAGAGATCACAAGCAGGCAGAGAGGCAGGCAGAGAGAGGGAGAGGAGGAAGCAGGCTCCCTGCAGAGCAGAGAGCCCGATGCGGGACTTGATTTCAGGACCCTGAGATCATGACCTGAGCCGAAGGCAGCGGCTTAACCCACTGAGCCACCCAGGCACCCCGGATGTGAATCTTCTTGATGTCTCCGGGATCTGCTGCTGAGGTCTGAGCGTGGCCTGCAGGCCGCACGTGTGTGTTCTGTGTGCCTGGGTGTGGCCCCCTCCTTGGGCACGGCAAGAAGGAGAGGACGCTAGCTTACGTCAGCCCAGGGCTGTGTTCAGTCCCAGGCCTGGGAGAGCGGAGGACCCCAGAGTCAGCCCTCTTCCTTTCTATATGGGGATACTTTTATTTTTTGCTAGAAAATTCTCCTGAATGTTACTTGTGTCAGCCCCAGGACTGAGGCTGAAATATCTGTGACTTTCAGTCCTCTCAAGATGAGGACGGGAGTTCAGTCCTCTTGTATCTGGTGCCACATGGCCTGGGCCCTGGGGCGGGGTCAACCACACAGGCCTTCGCGTTATGTGGTCAGACCTACAGTCTGATGTCCGCACAGAGAGCATGGAAAACCACACATTGGTTCTCTTTAAATGAGGCCTAAGGACACTACCTTGATTGCAGCAGACGGTGAGCGGGAGTTAGAAACTCTTACCTCCCACTGGACCAGGACACAGACTGTTCTGGAAGGATTGGTTCCCATCCTAGTCTCTTCCATCAGACTGCGAGCTCAGTTCCAGTTTTGACAGAAACACAGCAAGAACCAGATGTCCGAGGACAAGTGCTGTCATTTAGCAGAGACTTTTTTTTCTTTCTTTCTTTCTTTTTTTTGGTCAAGTCTTGTGTGCTTTGGTTAATAATATCCCGTAACACCATTAGGAAAAATAAGATATGCACACACTCAGTTGAGGGACAGGGGAATGTGGAAAGAGGGAGCACAGGCTGCCAGGTGACTGCCCTGGGACTCTCCTCCGTGAGGGCCCAGACAGGGAAGCGGGTGGGGGGCGGTTCCAGAGTTCCATGCACACCCTTTTCCCTTCTCCCTTCTCCTGGCACCGGCCCTCAGGCCTCCCTCTGCCTTCAGATCCTGCAATCAGGGAAGCACCCAACAAGCACATTGGCATAGCAGTGCTACTGACTAAAGAAGCTTCCTTTCCAGATGAATTTGCATGTTTTAATTGAAGGCAGATGCCTTAAGTTAATTCAGTGCCGCAAACTTGCTTTGCGCATTTATTATGCTCAAAGGAATAAGATCCTGAGAGCTCAGTGGAGCCGGTCGGAGCAGCTTTGTGGGGAGGTGACGTGGGATCTCTGGATGCGTTGCCTGGGGACGGCTCTGGAGCCACCAGACCAGGTAGCTTGGTCCAGGTCAGCTCAGTCTCTGAAAGGCACACAGGTACAGCATCCCAGAGTGTGTTGTGTCAGGAGGGGGATTCCAGGAGGGGCCAAAGGGCCTTGTGAACCATGCAGGAAAGTGTGAATGAATTTTGAGGGGGGTTGCTGGTCCTGGAGCTCTGTTGGCTGTGCTGTAAAAAAATAGTCAAGGGCAGGGCTTGGCGAGTGGGAGACCAGTTGGCCCAAGATGTGAATTTCTAATTGTGAGCTCTTAGATCCTGGCACACACCATTACGGAAGGCACTTGGGGATGGTGAGACCCAGAACCAGTACCCAGGAACAGGCTCTGACACCCAGACTACTCTCCCGGACTCCTGTTCACGTGATCTGTTCAGGGCTCAGGTGGAGGCCACTGAGATGATCACTGTGGTCCCTCTGTCCGATGCTCACGAAGGCTTTCCCTGGAAATCAGTGTGCTTGGGAGCCTCTGGCTGCCATCCAACCTCTCTCCCACGCCAGGGCAGCCCTGGGAGGGTGCCTAGGTCGGGGCCTGCTTGCCTCCTTCAGCTCCCTTTTGATAAGCCAGGAGGTGCAGCCCTCAAACTGGGCCAGTCCTGAGCTAGGAGTTGGTAAGAAGAAACCAGCAGGAGAAAGCATCAGCCCAGTCCGTGCTGTCAGATCTCCCAAAAAGGACAAGGAAAATGGGCAGCTAAAAATAGCCCCTTAGGGCTCGTTCAGGTCTGCCTGTAAATACTGAGATCCGAGCTAGAGGGAAGTGTAACCATTTCAGAGGCTGGTGTGCTGTGATGTGTCACTGGGGCACCTTTCAAGGATGCGGCTGTGACAGCTGAGCATGGACTTCAGCAAAGACGGGTGTGGGGTTACTGTGAGGTGCTTGTCGGGGCCCCCTTGTGCAGAGATAACCCGTCAAACCTATTTCGGTCAAGATCCTGGAGATGTGGGTGGGGTCCCTTAATGGGGCGGTGGAGTGGCAGTTATTTCAGACTAGCGTGGGTTCAAATCCCATCAGCTCTCCTATCTGTTGGCTACCTGCTAGACCCCTGGGCCGGTGTCTTCTGGGGGCCTCTCTTTCCCTGTCTATGAAATGGGAACAGTAAACGCCATTGCAAAGGATTGTCAAGACGATTGAATAAGGGACGCCCGGGGGGCTCAGTGGGTTAAGCCTCTGCCTTCGGCTCAGGTCACGATCTCAGGGTCTTGGGATCCAGCCCACATTGGACTCTGCTCAGCTGGGAGTCTGTCTCCCCCGCCCCCCGCCTACCTGCCTCTCTGCCTACTTGTGATCTCTCTCAGTGTCAAATAAATAAATAAAATCTTAAAAAAAAAAATTTAAAAAAAGATTGAATGGAATCATATAAACTCAGTCCCGGGGCAAGATGAGGCTCTGCCTACACTTGTTCCCTTGAACTAAGGTAACAAATCTTTTTTTTTAAAAAGACATCGAGGGGCACCTGGCTGGCTCAGTCAGGAAGGCATCTGACTCTTGGTTTTAGCTCAGATCCTGATCTCAGGGTCGCGGTGAGGTGGAGCCCTGTGTCGGGCGTCTCTGCAATCACCTCGGGATCCTCTCCCACCCTCCCTGCCCCTCTCCTTGCTGTCTCTCGGATAAACAAATCTTTAAAAAAAAAAAAAGTCATCAAGCTAGGCACTTTTCTGAATTTTTGCTTTTTCCATGGCTTATCTTATTTATTAACCCTTAGGGCAGGGTTACAAAGTAGGTATTAAAGGTGTCATCATTTTATAGAGGGAATGAACGAGATTTGAGGATATGTTTTCTTTGAGCTTCTTAGTGATGGAGAACAAGTTAACCTTTCCAGCAGGCTGACCTTGCTGCTTCAAGCCATGGGCCCTGCATTGCGTGGACAGACTCCTATCAGGGCCCTGCTGGGATTTCAATAAATGACCTCCCTGGGGGAGCCCCATGGTGGGGCTTAAGCTAAATTCTGCTTGAGGGTTTCGGACATCTTCCCTTCTTCCCCTATCTGCAGAACTTTCACCAGCACTTAAGAATGCATTAGCTGAGTTGGAGTCTCAATTCCTTTTCTTTTTTTTTTCCTTTTGCAAGGAGAGAAGAACAGACTAGATCATTCAGTTGCGTTGCCATAAATATGTGGCCAGCCTTTTCTGCATAGCCCCTGCTTCCTGCAGTAATTAAAGAGAATCCAAGTGCTCAAACCCCACTATAGCTCTTTTTACAACCTTCTTTCTTCTCCCCTACCTTTTCTGAAACCGTGTTATGGAGATATAATTCATATACCATAAAATTCACCATTTTATGTGCACAGTTTACAGAGTTGTACAGTCATCACCACAATTGAACATTAAAACATTTACAGCTCCCCTATTTCTGTTTGAAAGTGGATAACGTGTTATGTGCTGGTCCTCTCGAGCTTGTGATTGGGAAGCTGAAAAAAAAAAAAGGGAAGCTCTGCCTCCGAAGGCTAGAAGTTTGTCTAGCCAGGACGTGGGTTATGGGCGGCAGTCATAAGCGGTGACACCGAGGGGAAGAGTGGGGCCCGGTCACGTCCACTCTGCCTGTGGGGGACCCAGGTGTTGGGGCCATACTCTTGCCCCCAGAGGGAGCTCACCCGCTTTAGTGGGCAGAGTTTCTGGGAGAACATGAACAGCCTCTTGAATCCCTCTTAAAGGAAGTGGGAAGGGAAAGCCTGGGCCAAGTTCAAATCCCAGAGCGGGGTTGGTACCCGAGGGCAAGTGTCCTTGGGATGTCCTTTGGCTCCTCAGAGGAGGAATGGTCCAGGGGCAAGACCTGTAAAGACAGGTGTCAATCTTGGCTTCACCACTGACCCGCTCTAAGCCTGGTACCCTCAACACAACGTTGGAGAAGACAGTTGTTTCTGTCTATGGCATTTTTGTGAAATGAAATGACAGTGTGCCTGCAGGGGGTCTAGGACATAGTAAGTGCTCAGTAAATAGCAGTGATGGCTGTTACTGGTAAAGATAAAGCAGCATCCGAGGGACGCAAACCTTGAGACCTGGCTGGTCCCTTAGGGGAAAATGCAGTTCACTTGCTAGTGGGTTCAAGTTCCCTTTCTTCTATTGACTCTATTTATGTGGCCCTGAACAAGGTGCTACTTCTCCGAGCCTGTTTCCCCATCTGGAATGCAGGCCGAAGAATGAATGGTGCCTGCCTTGTAGAGATGGAGCGGGAGCAAATGAGACTGTGCACGTGGAGCTCAGTTAGGGTTCTGCCGCCTGTCAGCATCCCATCTGTTCTCTGGATGTTAAGTTCCCTGTTCCTCAGTTAGTGTTGAAGTCTGCATCTGGATGTTTGCACGAACCCTCGGAAGTATAGGCCTAGTAAGGAGCCTGGTGAGAATTTGGATGCAGTTCTAGGGTGTCTCTGGGAGTCTCAGTTTGCTGGTTCACACCTTGTGTGTACGTAGTGGGAGAGACGGAGCAGGAGCCTAAATAGGAAAAGCTTGAGAATCAGTCCTGTGGGTGGCACGCAGGTGTGTGTGAGGGGGGTGTGTGCACCCATGTGTCCCATGGTGGCCAGACCCCTGTGATTGCACCTCCTTCTGCAGACCAGGGAAAGGCACCCCGGAGCCCTCTGCACCATGCCTGGGCTCCAGCATGGAGGCCACAGAGGCCTGACCAGGACCCATAACCTGAATCTCAGTACCATCCTCTTTTTTTTGTTAAATAAAGCAATTGAATGTGATTAGAGCCTTGATTTTGAAATGACTTTTTGTGGAGCCAGAGGGTTCACCCAGTTGTGTCTGGAGCCGTGAAGGAGGGGAGGAGGTATCTTTCTGTGCATCTGTTTTAGATTGGGCTTCTGTGTGAGCTTGTTTGAAGAAAGACTTGTAAAAAGAGACAAACAGTTCGGTCTTCACTAGGGTAGAGTATGTCCAGACACCTAAAACACTGTGGTTCTCGGACACCCTTCTCCAGGGAAGAGCCTCCTTGTCCCTGAGCAGGGTTCCAGGCATGGCAGGATGTGGACCACCCCCCAGTCTCCAGGTGGCTGGGCAGGGCCTGGGTGGGCTGAGCCCCCAGGCTGATCACTGCAGCACAAGGGTAGCCGTCGCCATTCACCTTGGAGGCCATGCTCATGTTTCTGCCTTTGTACTTGGTGTGGCAAAGGGAGGTGTTGTTTTGGGGAAACACCTGGAGGGGGGGTCCATGCCAGGAAATGAGAGCTTTTCTCTCCACACCTAGAATCTCCACGCACTCCTCACCATTGGCGGGCAGAGCAAACTAAGCCCTCAAAAAAGGGTGACCGTCCCTTCCAGCACCCTCGTCACTCACATCCCGTGTTGTGGTCTCTTGGAGAAAGTCTCTTCCCCACTAGGGTTTGAAAATCATCTGTGGGTTCTCTGGTTGTCAGGTTCTCACCAGCTTCTGATTTCAGCTTCTCTTCAGTGTCCTCAGTGGATTTCTAGGAGTTCCAACCCATCCGCCACATTTTTTTTTTTTTTTTTTTTTTGACAGACAGAGATCATAGATAGGCAGAGAGACCGGCATAGAGAGAAGGGGGAAGCAGGCTCCCTGCTGAGCAGAGAGCCCGACCTGGGGCTTGATCCCAGGACCCTGAGATCATGACCCAGTGAAGGCAGAGGCTTAACCCACTGAGCCACCCAGGGACCCCCATCCACCACATTTTAAGGAATTGCTTCTTGTTCTCTGAAGCCCTGCTCCGCCCCACCCCACCCCGCCCAAGCCATTAACCATGAAATACTGTGTGGCCTGAGAGGCTTCTGTCCCAGCCTAGATCTCACTTCTGCCACCAAGAACATGATGACAACAGGGTTTGCTTTGCAAGGAGACGTGCCCAAAATGGTAGACAGGGTTGAAAATGGTGAAAAGCACCTGCTCTGGTGACAAACCTTGACAGACCTTTCTGGAGGAACTTGATATGCTGCAGCTTGCTAAGGACTCGGGTCCTTAGGGTACTTACAAAGACCTTCCTCTTGGGGCTTTTGTGGCCTAGTAGGGTCCACTGCATCTGCCTCATCATGTCAGAAGGTCCGTATGTTCATCTTCTTTCTGTTTTTTAATCCTCCCTCCACGCCCCCAGGGAGCTGCCGGTATAACCTTCCTTTCTCCCTGGAAACCTTTTTGCCTCCCTGTACTGTTTGCAGCTCAGATCCCGGCTCTCTGGGCCTCCTGTGCTCTGGCCTGGACCAGTTTCACAGCTCTCTCTGCTCTGGGCCACATCCGGTCCCCACCTTGCTCCCCTTCCTGTGAGGTGTCCTCGGCCCTGCATGCTGTCCCCTCCCCTCAGCCTGCACCTCGGTCCCAGGCCACATGCCCTCCATCCCCAAGGGAGAAGTGAGGGAACTCACGGCAGAGGAAGCCAGCTGATGGACCCACTTCTCTCTGGCCTCTCGCTTCGTCTCCAAACACACATACAGGGGACTTTGTGCACACTGGCGCCGGGAGACCTGTAAGCGGGCGTGGTTGTGGCCTTAACCTGGTGTCAGGTGTCACCAACTGGTTCATTAAAATGCATTAAGCATCCAGGGACTGCAGATTAACCACGCCACAGCTTTTGGGACTGGCTTTCCAGAACCAGGATCATCGATGCAGACGACTGCTTTTCTTTGTAGCCACGTGGCCACTTGCAAGAAATGACCCGTGGCCCTGGCTCCCTGCTGAGGACATTGCTGGGCGACATCAGGGGTGTGGACCTGACTGAGTTCCACAGTATAGACGCATGAAGTCCCTTTGTGTTCTTTCTAATTGGCGTTGCTTTCAAAGCAGAACTTAGCAGGAGGCCGGCCGTGGTAGAGTCAGAAACGAGACTCTGCTGGCCCGGCGAATCTTCTACGCGATTCCCGACCACGTGAGGCCACCCCCGCCCTGCTCCCACTCGCAAAGATGAATCAGATGGTTTACTCTGTTCCATTTTCCTCTTCAAACAGGAAAGCAGACTCCAAACCTAATTAAGACAGCACTTAAAGTCTGTAACTAAATTCATTCACAGCCCGACTGCACTGGGGCGCCAAGCTTCCTCTCTGGCTGCCGCCTAGTGCAAACCTGATTCAAATTATTATCATTTATTCAGGTTGGAGCTCGTACTGAGATTTAAACAAAAAAAAAAAAAAAAAAAAAAAAGAAAGAAAGAAAGAAAGGAAAGAAAAAGCCTGCTTTGCCGTGCTTGGTGGGGCCACGCATCCCCAGTCACTTTGATCCCGGTGAGTGTGGAGGATTGACGCAAAAGGAAGCCTCAAAACATGCTCATTAATTAACAGCTGTAGGCACTGGGAATGTTCTGTCTGAAGGGTGCAAACAGCCTCACTCCTTCGGCAGCCAGAGCTAGAATGTAGAAGAACCTGAACCAGAGCTCCTCTTTTGAGCTCCTGCTAGCAATCGCCCCTCACACGGGCTTCGAAATCAGGCCACTGCAGAGTTCCCAGCCCTGTCACTGACGCGCTGTGTCACCCAGGAGATCCAGACCCTCCGGGCCTTCCTTGCCCCGTCCGTCATGTGCTCGGTCACACATCTGTTTCAGAGGGTGATTGTCAAGAGACCCGCAAATATTTGGGATTCCCACTGTGTGCCAGGCACCGTGCTGGGCTCCCAGGAGGCTAAGAGGAGTGAGACAGACATGTTTGCTCTCAGGAATTACGTGCTCTCAATCAGTGGTTCCCAGTCAGGGGCACTGTTAGCCCCAGGCGACACTGGGCAATAACTAGAGTCATTTTGGGTTGTCCAGACTAGGGACGTCTCGTAGGCCGACACCAGGGACGCTGCTCAGTATCCTACAATGCACAAGACCGTCCTCCACAACCGAGACTTATTTGCCTTGTCATGTCCATAGCGGCGAAGCTGAGAAACTCTGATCTGAGTAGACCAGCCCAGATGTCTGAGCAAGTCACGTCAGAGCAGTGAGATAGGAGTTCAGAGTGTGAAACAAATCACTCGTGTCCAGTGGCCTGGATTTGCTAGTGCTCGGTGACAGGTCAGCCACATCGTCCTCCAGGCAGTGCCGCCACCTCCTCAAGGACTCACGTGGGTAGTGAACATCCAGAGAAAGAAAGCGGATTTCACATCCGTTGCCCAAGACAGGCGTCCATCTGGTGGGTGTGGGGCTGGCTCGTGTGATCCCAACTGTCTGCTCCAACAAAACCTGTCCCTGTCAACAGGGCCCCAGGGACAGAGGGGACCCAGAATGGGGCCAGGCTTGCTGGGGGCGGAGGTGGCCTTCAGGTCTCCGCATTCATCTTTCTCATCTGAAGGCCTGCAGCCCCACACAGTGCTGGGCGAGGCAGCGTTATAAATGAGTCACCCGGTGACTCACTGGGGAAAGCCCTCCTCCCCAAGAGCCGTGGCTGAGAACCCACCCAGGTGACATAAATCCACTGTCTCGGTTCCCTTCTTGCTTCTCCCCACAAGGGACTAAAAATAAAATGTAAAATAGCTAAGATGACTTACGGCAATGGCTTTCCTGCTCTCATAATAAGACAATAAAGCAGAGATTTTTAAAGACGTCGAGCTGAGAGGCTACCCAAATTAGGACACAGGAAGGTCACGGCCCGATGAGGAGTTTCTTCCGTGGCGTGGCCTTCGGGCTCCTTCAGAACCGGCTTTTCTCCCGACAAGTCCTTGTCCAAAGGAGGTGAAGGGGGCGTGGAGAGAGATGAGCCTGACTCGGGGACCTTTGGTCTCCACAGTGTTAGGACATCACTGGGCCTCTGGGCTTTCACTGCTTCCTTGGTCTCCATGGGGTGGGGGTTGTTGATGGCACCCCCCCCCCGCCCCTTTGGAGGATAAAGAAGTTTAGGCTTGGGAGGGGGATTTGAAGGTTAAATAAGCTTGTACACTTACTGTTAAATGTTGGCGTTGTGCTTTTGTTTTTAACTTTTAAAAAGAGGTCCTAAGGGGCATCTGGGCAGCTCAGTCGGTTGAACGTCCAACTCCTGGTTTCAGCTCAGGTCATGATCTCAGGGTCGTGGGATCGAGCCCCACGTCAGGCTCTGTGCTCAGAGGGGAGCCTGCTTGAGAGTCTCTCTCCCCCTGCCCCTCCCCCACCCCTCTCTCTCTCAGATAAATTAAAAAAAAAAAAAAGAAAAAATAGAGGTCTAAAATGGTTATGGACAAAATGATATCTGGGCTTTGCTTAAGATAAAGACAGTGACAGGAGAAATAGATGGGGTGCAGGGCAAGCCGCCCTTGGTGACAGTCGGGGCTGGCAATGCATGTGTGGGCCTCTGTCCTTCTAGTCTGTCCTCTTCGCATTTGAATTTTTCCATCCTCTCCCAGCGACTGCCGTGCACGGAAGAGTTCTAGAGATTGCACAGCAGCGTGAGGATCCATAACCACTGAACTGCGAAGCAGAGAGGATGATGAAGTGGGGGTTCTGTGACTTTTCCCACAATTGAAAATATATGTGTACGTGTATCTTTTAAAGGCAGTGATTCAAATCAGCAGTGGATTTAGGGCAGAGGGGAGCACAGAAGGGCAGTTGGGATCAGAGCAGAAAAAGCAAGCCACGATGCCCTTTTCCGCTCTGGAACATGGTTCTGAGCACTAGGGAAGGGAATGGCCTCTCCCCTGGCTGGGGGCATTGAGGGCCCGAGCAGGAGCTTATAGCTGGAGGTGGAGGGGAGAGGAACAGCGGGGCCCGATGCTCCTTCCACAGGATGTGAGGCCTGTGTGTGGGGAGGTTCACGGTCTGCAGGGGAAGAGGTTCAGGGAACGCCGGGCCCTCCCCATGGGCCATGATGGTGTCCTGCTGGAAGGTACTCAGCGTGGGGCCCTCTGTGCCCTGCAGAGTGACCTGGACTCAGGAACCGAGGAAGTAGGAGCCGTAACCACCCGCCTCCAACCTTCTGGAAACTACGTGTCAGAGACAGACCCGTTTGAAGCTTAGCGTCACGTGTCTTGGAATGATGATCCCCCAGCAGTAGGGGCTCCACAGTGATCGGCGGCTCCCAGGGCTCTTCCTGACGGGTGATGCTGAGTCTCTGGCGTGGGAGGAAGAGCGGGCAGGGTGCCGAGACAGAGCCGTGCGTCCTCGGGCCACTGTGGCCTCACTTCTGGCCCTGATTCTTCACGTCACTTCAACTCTCAGGCTCTTTGTGACCCCACCCATGACCTGAGGAGCCCGACCATCTCCGGAGAGTGTGATGACCGCTCTGTCCCTGAGCTCGTGAGGACAGGCTGTGTGTAGGCTCCATCCCAGCCCGTGTATAGGCTCATACCGGACCTGTCTCTGCCGTGGCATTGGAGCCGGGGTGTGATGGGCCCCTGTTGCTCCCACTGAGGAACTTGAAGCAAGACCCAGGGAAGTCTCTGAGCCTGGGGCCTGTCCTTCCTCAGTGTCACCGGGGATGCGATTAGTGGCACTGATCCATCCTTCCCTGTGTGAGATCTCTGGAGAGCAAGGGCTGTGCTAGACTTTCTTCTTGTTTCTTGTGGATTCCGAGAGTTTTCCACTTAGCTCATAAGCCTCAAAGGATTTGGGACCACACCCAGGGGGGCGTGGTGCTGTCCGAGACCTGCTGTTCCTCTATGCATCTGTCCTGTTGCCTTTTTTTTTTAAAAGATTTTTATTTACTTTTCAGAGAGCACAAGCCAGCAGAGAGGCAGCAGAGGCAGAGAGGGAGAAGCAGTCTCCCTGCCGAGCAAGGCGCCCGATGCGGGACTTGATCCCAGGACCCTGGGATCATAATCTGAGCTGAAAAGGCAGCAGCTTAACCCACTGAGCCACCCAGGCATCCCTGTCCTGTTGCCTTTTGTAAAGTAGACATCCCTCAGCACCTGCGCTCTCCCTTTCTCTGATCTATAAGTTGGAATCCCACCTCTCCGGTTTTTCTAGAAAAATTCAGTGTCTGCTTAGATAATTTTCCAGAGAAGTCATCTTCCAGCACTGAGACGCAGGGAAGTCAAGCAGCTGGTGGTGATTCACCCTTAGAATCTCGAGAGAGCAGAGCAGAGGGGGATGGGCAAGGGTGACTGGTTTTCTAGTGGACACCTTCCGTGTCCTGCTTTTCTGTGTTGAGTTTACTCCCGCCCCTTCGGGAAGGAACTTCCCACGTGTACTCCTACAGTGGTTGGCGAGAAAGGTCTCTGATCCTCTGTGTGCCTGGGATGGTGGAAGGGCTTAAGAATTTCCTGGAAGATTACCCAGATGAAAATCCTAGAATCTTAAGAATTGAGGACTGTCTTGTCTGCCTTCCTCCCACCCAGCAGGAAAGCCCTCCCCCGCAATCCTGACACCGGCCGCTCAGCCTCCACTTGCACATGTCCCCACCCCACCCCCCTCCAGTGGCAAGGAGCTCACCAGCTCCTAAGATAGTCCACCTGTGCCCCATGCTCCTGGTCACCTGCTTTGTTATAACCACAGCCTGAATAGGGTTCTGGCTTCTGGAAAGACACAGCAGTTGAGCTCTTACTCCCCATGACAGTGTTTCCGTCTTCATTTTGGTTCCTTACGTCATTTCATGGCGAGGATGATTCTAGATTCCTCCGTCTTCCCCAGGTGCCTTTTCAGGAGGTACTCCAGGATGGCCTGGGGCTCTCTACGTGTCGGCTCATCATGTGAGGATATGGTGTCTGCCCACTTGTACCGAGATTCTGCTGAAGCCACCGAGGCAACCTTGGTGTTAGGGACCAACTTTACTAGTTACTAAGGGATCCCCATTACTAATGGGGATGTGTGCTGGGACTTCCTGCCTTGACCAACTGGTGCCCTGCACCTTCCCCAGCCTCCCCAAAAGTGTCCTGTACGTGCATCTAGCTGCATTTCATCGTGATCCTTTGGGTCTGTCAATTCAGCCAGTTTTATTCATCCTGAGTCTTTAATCTACCTCTGGCATATCGACCTTCCCTCTCAAAGGAGCACAGCATCCCATGCGAGACCGGGATAGGAGCCTGCACCTGCTCCGTCCCCTGCAGGAGGGCGAGGCAGCCGTGCCCCAGCGCCGTGCTGCTTTCCCTCTCTCGGGTAGTTGAGTAAATGCTCCTGTCCAGTCTGTGCTTGCCTCATGATGCAATGTGTTTATGACTTTCTGCTTGATCCTATTCACCTCCTGACCCCAGCAAGAAAACCACAGAGGGAGGGAGGTTGGTCTGGCACGACTTGTTCCCGGTGAACTCTGTCAAGTTCGGACAATGACTGCACCCTTCTTGCTGAGCACGTAAACCCGGTGTCTCATAGCTAGCTGATCCTCAGCCTTTGTTGGGGCTCAAAATCACCAGATTGGCATTTCGGCCAGCAGCCGTGTCCTCCTGGGTAGATCAGGGTGAAGTTTGCATTTCATTCCCACCTTGACCGTTTTCAAGACCTGCGTGTCGGGGCACTGCCAGAGAGGAGGTTGGAAATGGGGAGAGGAGCCTCGGGTCCTGCTGGCTGTCACCGCCATGGTTTGCTTGTTTCGTCCCCGATGGGACGTCAGGGTGCCCTGCCCTTGGATGGGAGAGATTTCAGCAGCTGGAGCCGTGTTTCAGGGCTCCATTCTTGTCCGTTCTCCTGGATGCAAGACAGTTTTGAGAATGGGACTTCTGCTTATTTGCTCATAGGAAGGGCTTCCTGTTCAGGGGCCTGGGCCCGATCCACTGATAGGCTGAGGGACAGTGTCCGGGGACCCCCCACTAGCCCACCTCCCTGTACCAATGCCTGGTTCTGGTGCTTGGGCCAGACTGTGTCAGTTCTCCCTGGCCTCCTTGGACACCATCCCTGGGCCCTTGGGGTGTGTCCCCTGCCCATCCTGCTGTCCCCAGCTAGCCCTCGGAGGCCAGTTCGCCCACCACCCTGTGTGGCTCTGCTGCAGCCTGGCATCGGGGCCCTGCCCCCACCACCCGTGACGGTGCCAGGCCAAAGTCTGGACTTTGTTTTATAAAGGGAGCCCCTGGTGGCTTCAAGCAGGGGAGGAATAGGACCCCCCCCGTTTTACAAAGTTTCATCTAGTCAGATGTGGACTCTATGGAGGGCAGAGGTCGAGGCACCATGGTTGAGGAGGGTAAAACCTCTTAGGATCTCGAAGGCTTCCCTTCTCCTCTGTAGGCATTTGGAAAACAGTTGTTTTTCTTGGTAGATAGACACAGCGTGATGACCTTCACTAGTGGCCACAGATCTGCCCAGTCACATGCTGCTGTGCCAGTGTGGGAAGCCACTGTCAGGAGCTGGTGGGCCCTACTCCTACCTTGAATAGATGTCCTGCAGCAGTCTCTCGCATCACAAGGTGTCTGGCTCCCTCTGGTGACAAGAGGAAAAGCCTGAGCATTGGCCTTCCATCTCTACTGCTGGTGGAACTCACGCTTGTTGAGTTGGGGTGAGGTGGACTAAGGTCCGAAGGTTCCCCCTGACTCTGGGTGATAGCAAGGGCCCCGTGTGTATGGGCTTGAGTCCAGCTATCCTCCTCAGGCCACTTGGTGTCCCAGCCACAGGCAGGCTAAGGCTCAGAGTGGGGCCTTTTGCACCCTGCAGATGCCCGTTCCTGTAAAACTTACTAGAAGGAGGTCAATGACCCACACACAGCTCTTCCACTGCTGTTTCATGCTGCCGAATGGTCAGTGGGAGGCAGTGCAGGAGCATGCTTCTGGCCAGCTGTGTGACCCTAGGCTGGTAACCTGACTTCTCTGGGCCCCCCTTCCTCTGTAACTGGATGTGGGAAGACCCAGTGTTGGTGTTCAGCTGCACGCCGGGTCGGTGCCCCCGGCCCCTGAGGTGCTTGGAGGTAGAGACTGGTTTTGTTGTTGGCAGGGGCGTCTGCGTGGCTGGGTGGACATGCCAGTGGGTTTGCAGGTCCTGAGCAGTGAAGGCAACATGAGGTCAGGTCCAGCAAACACCTGGCTACTTTGGTGTACGAGAAATACTTACCAAGAACCAGGAACCCACCTGTGGGAGCGTCATCCGCTGGGGACAGCCGGCCCTCTGCCCCCAGGTCCTGGCTTCCCCTCCGAGGCCTGGGCCCATTACGGGGTTTCCTGAGCCTCAGTGACCTTCACGGCAGCAGCCCTCCGTTCGGGGGTCTTCCTGAGGCCCCTGAGAGCATCCGTGCTGGTTCTAAAGTCCTTTGAAGATGCGGGGTATGCCCGTGAGGTCACGAGACAGACAGGACCCCTTCAACAAGTGATCACGCTTGGCGCAACAGCTTGCAGAGCTCCGGGGAAGGCCAGCTGTCTGTCCACCGAGGCCTCGGCCAGGGAACCACTTCGGGTGCAGCGCCCCCTGGAGGAGGAAGGAAGGGGGACACCCACGGCAGGGTTCACAGTCCTCAGGATTCAGGGACCTCAGTGGAGCCTAGTTAATGCCAGCGCACTCCCCGATTCGCACACCCACCCCCTGCGCCCTGACAGGCTTCCCTGCCACCTGCTCCTTCACCCTCTGTTGCCCCTGCATCCTGCCTCCTGCTGCCGTCCTCGAACCCGGGGCAGCTCGCACCTGTCTCCTGACCACCCTCTCCCTTCCTTCCTCACCGTCCTAAACCCTCCATCTTTGTTCTTCCTTCTGCTTTCCGTGTGTGGCATGCGTGTCACAGCAAGTGACTTCAGCTCTCCGGGCCTCAGTTTCCTGATGTGGACAGTGGGCGTGGATCTGCTGATAGGGCTGTCCGAAGGATGAAACGAGATAGCGCTTGGAACATTCTGGTGCGGGGCCCTCCGCTGTCTGCAGGTCTGTGGCCCCGGCCCCTCGCCCCAGGCCACGCACGGATGGAGTATTTCCCTTCTCCGATTTTCTGCCGTCCTCTGACTGCCCTCCAGCGTACCTTGTCCTGTGCACAGCTGGGCACAGGGAGGAGTCAGAGGTCCTAAGTACGACAGAGGTCCCTGCGACTTTCACATTCTGCCTGTCCTCCCCAGGGAGCAGTGCACACACGGGGCGCTGCGTCCCGGAGTCCTGGGACAGCTTCACTGATGTCCGTGGGTCCCCCCTGCCCTGCATCTCATGCTCCACGCCATCTGGACAGCGAGCTACAGTTTCCCCGCACTCACATGTTGTCACGTGGGATCCGTTCCCCCCGCCCCCCAAGTCTTGGGAGGTGCGTTGGTCACTAGGGCCGTTGTGACAAATTACCAGAGACTGGGTACCACGGACACGCATGTCTCCCGGTTCTGGAGGCCAGACCAAGGTGTCGGCAAGGCCGGTTTCTCCCTGGCTTGCCGGTGGCTGCCTGCTCCCCGTGTCCACACACGTGTTTCCCTGGCGCAGACGCTCCTGGTGTCCTCTTCTCTTTTTACAAGGACACTGGTCTTTGGGGTTTTACTTTGTTTTTTAAGATTTATTTGTTTATTTGAGGAGGGGCATTAGCAGGAGAAGGACAGAGAAGACCTTAAGCAGACCCCACGCTGAGCAGAGCACGCAGCTGGGCTCGATCTCCCGACCTTGAGATCACGACCTGAGCTGAGACCAAGAGTCAGCCACTTAACCAACTGCGCCCTCCCGCCTCCAGGCGCCCCATGGACATTAGTCCTTTTGGGTGGGGACCCACCCTCACGACCTCATTTTAACTTAATCACCCCTTTAAAGGCTCTGTCTTCATGAGCAGTCACCTTCTGAGGTCCTGGGCGTTCAGACTTCAACAGAGAGGAGGAGTGCCTTGGGCATACCCGGGGCTGCTGGACTCCAGGGGCCCCCATCTCTCCACTGTCTCCTGCCAGAAGTTGCAGGAGGCAGGGAAACAGGAACCCCCCCCATGACCTCAGAGAGCTGCTGGGCAGACCCTCCTTGGCTGGCAGACAGGATATGGGCCCTTCAGGAAAGGGCAGCCTGTTGCTGATTTGGGTGGGTTTCCTGCTGGCACAGCTCGTGGCTTCCTGGCCTCCACCCCACCAGTTGCATTGCTCATTTCATCAGCCAGTGCAGTCTCGGGGAGCCCGGAGTTTCCAGGGGCTGAAACAGGGCATGGGGGCAGAGAGCAGGCGTGCTCACACTAGGTTTGAAGAGGCCACAAGCTCCAGCCCGGCCCCTCGGTACCTGCCGCATACAAAGAAAGCTCCAGGAGAATTTGATGGTGATCCCAGCCCTGACACAGCAGCCCCCGTGGAGCCCCAGCCCGGCCTCCGCTAACAGTGGGTTCCTCCCTCGGGACATCACACCCGATGTGCACGGGCTGACCAGCCTGAAGGACGTGTGCCCTCACCCCCATAAGGTCCTGTGAGACAGGAGGGGAGGAAGAGAGACTTCTGTTAGCTGGGCAGGGAGATCAAGACGAGTAGCACCCAAAGCTGTGGCCAGGTGCAGATCCTTCCTGGGCCTTGTCGCATCATGCTAGGCCCTCCCGCCTCTCCCAGGCCTGGGTTGTAATCAGTTCTCAGTCCACCAAACACTCCGTCCCTCCTCCAGGCAAAGGGCTGGAGTCTTACCCCTGCGGAAAACCAAACTGTATGTGTATATGGTTTCTTTTCTTGTTTTTTTTGGTTTGTTTTTTTGGTTTTTTTGGTTTTTTGTTTGTTTTTTTAAGAAGGTCTCTGCCTTCCTTGAGTCTGCAGCTATGACGGCATACCTACAACGTCGAACTTTTATTTGTGTATCTGGGCAGACTGTAAACAGCTGTAGAAAAAGTCTCAGGCTGGGTGCTGTGGCAGAGGAAGCTAGGAGAAGGAAGAAGGAGATCTAGGAAGGCCTCTTGGAGGAGGTGGTATTGAGGGCAGGCTCGGAGTGGAGAGTAGAACCTGTGTACATTGCTCAGGGCCTGGAGGAGACGGGGAATCTGGGTGGAGGACCCGCATAAGTAAGACCTAGGGGCCACCCCGGGTTTGTCTCTGTGTTCTATGGTCAGGTTCCCCGTTCTCCTGGCATTCGGGGCTGCTTGGGCTGACTGTGCATCGAGCCTTCATGTTCTGCCACTAGCTCGGAGACCTGCGCCTGGCCACGCCCAGTCTCCAGCTGCCCTCCACCTTGCAGGCTGATGTCAGGTCGCGTGCACGTCCTTCCCTTGTCCCCTGGGCCCAGATGCATTTTCTACCACCTGGTTCCTCGGTCAAGGTCAGCAAAATCAGAGGTTCTCAACCTGGCTGCACAGCGCCAGAGAACTTAAAAAGAATCCCAGGGACCAGGCTGTGCCCCCAGACCACCACCATCCGATCCCCCGGGGCAGGGGAACTACCCATGAGTATTTGCTTTGGTGAGTGTCCCGGGTGATTCCAAAGTGCAACTTCAAGACTCGGTGATGCCCTGAGAGGTACCAGGTTGGGGGCTGTGGGAAGAGGCACAGAAGCTCACATCTGGTAGCAGACGGCGCTAGCAACATTAGCTTTTGTTGATAAACCTTGCAACGGGGCTGATTCTGTTACACAAATTGCAGCCAGGGTCTGGCTTATGGTCTGTGTTCAGTGAAGGCTCGCCCCCTCATCCTCTCTTCCCTCCGCCTCCCCTTCCGAAATAAGCAAGGTCAGTGACATCATCCTGGCGGGCTCTTGGCAGCGGGCACGAGATAAATATGTATTGCATGTTTTGCAGACCTCCTACTGGTTATGGATCATGTTTTATTCATGCACGTATGATGCAGAATGTTCCTTCTTAGGGGAGAAATTTCAGCCTGCAAATTTCAACACGGAAGAATACATTTGGATAAATCGAGAGACAACAATGCTCTGGACTGAGGGTTTCCTCTGCAGTTAGGAAGTAGAGGACAAGGGAGTTCAAGGCAGGACTCTTTTCTGGGCCAGTGCTGCCCTCTAGTGGGGAAAAGCCACAGCCAACCTGAGCTTCCTTCACTCTGCCCAGTTAAGGGGACCCGGGGTTAAAATGAGACAGAGTCCAGCCCAAGAGAGCAAGACACGTGTCTAGGGAACACCAGCCATGCAGGCCTTCCTTCTTGGATTCATCACCCCTGGGATGCAAGGAGAATTCTAGAAAGCATCTTCTATATTCTAGGCACCAGAAGCTTTGCATGCATTGCTTGTCATTCTCACTATTCTATAAGGTATCTATTCTTATTTCCAGACCCAGAGCTGGGAAATGAGTCATCCAGAAATTGAGAAGTGTAATCAGGATCCCAGGCTAGGTCTCGTGGATTCCAAAGGCTTCACTGCTGTACCATCATGTCCTGACTCCTCCTTCTTTAAGAACTTAGGTGACCTTCCAGGTCTGAGTTCAAACTTACCTCTGCCTTTTACGTGCTGTGTAGCCTTGGGGCAGTTGACTAACCTCTCTGAGCTTCTGTTTCTTGTGTACAAAAAGGGTATCATAACGTGTGCCTTATCAAGGGATCATGAGAATTTTTGTTTGACGTCAAGTACATCAGAAGGAATAGAGACTTGAAAACGACTGCCTCAATATGATAGGATAATAATAAATGGTCCCCCTTCTGATTGCATTGCTTTTATAATCAGACAAAAAACAGAGGATTCATCAGACCATTTTCCTTCCAAAAGAGGCCGAAACACAAACCTGCGTGTATTGTGTGTACTGCGGGAGAGAATGTTGTCTCAATTTCTCAAAGTTGTGTCAAGGGACTCTCAGGAACCCTCCAGAGAAAACCAGACTCCCCATGAAGTGATCTTTCATTCTGTCAAACCCAGAGCCCTCGGCTCAACGTTCTCGGTCACTGCTAAGAAGTCATTGCTGTCACATGAGATCACCGTGTCCTTGGGTGCCCTCCCTCCTCATGGCCGGGGAGGGATCTTGAGCCGGGCCTGGGGTGCTGGGCAGTGTGGTTCTGGAGTGTCTTAGCTCTGTCCTTTGCCATCCTCCTGAGGGCAGCAGAGAACTGCCTGGCCGTTGAAATTCCTTTCCACCAGCGCCTTAAATTCTACTTACATAGATAATTCGATTCTTAAAAAATAGATACTCTTTAGAAAATATTATTGTTTGTTTCCAAGGTTTCTGTTAGGAGACCTGTGTTTTGGATTTCTTTCTCTTCATTATTCTTAAAAAATTAACCTTCTGTATAGGAACGGGCTGGGAAGGAATATCTAAATGAATATCAGTGTTTCTGTCTGGGTTGTAAGAGATGGTAATTCGTGCCATCTTCTTTATAATAATAATAATAGCAAAATTTATTTTGTTATTTATTTTATTTTATTTATACTGTATGCTGGGTGCTGTGGAAAGCCCTGGACATACACTGATCTCTTACACTTTGAAACAGCCATGTGGGCTGGGTACTGTTGGGATCCCCAGGCTCGGGTGAGAGCACAGGGCCCCAGAGAAGGTCAGTCTCTTTCCCAAGCTCACACAGCTCATGAGTGCCAGCTCTGGCCAGCTTCAGGCTCTGTGTTCTTGGCCACGATGTGGGGTCCCTCTCCATCTTTATTCTCACATCGCTCTACAGTGAGCATGTGCTGCTTTTAAAATGAGGAAAAGAGGTTTTGTGTTTAAATGAACCGCTTGTCTCGCCAGTGCAAAAACGCATAGGAAGAAAATACGCTTTGAGAACAGTCATGCCCAAAAAGAAATAGGAGAATGATGACATATTTTTATTATATGATTCTGGATTTTCCATAGTCTGTTAAGCATCTCCCACCTAAGTAAGCAAAAAAAAGTGAAACTCAGAAAGCAGAAGAGAAAATTCTGCTGCTGGAAATATTGGTGAGAAGAATGCTTGATACCTAATGTTTTTTGAGAACCATTTGTGTTCCAGGAACTTACCTGGAGCTTGCTTTTTTTTTTTTTTTTTAATGCATTCACACATTTGATCCTCAAAGGCCCCCAAGAGGGGAGGGGTGGTTGTGAGCCCATTTTACAGAGGTGGAAACTGAGGCACGGGGAGCATTTATACTGTGCTTGCAGACACACAGATGGCGGCGGAAGCCAGCACTCTCCTTCCCATAGGACAGACCCACCCCAGTCACTTTCCATGCAGGGTTGTGAAAAGTATTTCTGAGAGCGCTGAGCAGGGCTGGGGAAGAGCAGATCTGAGGGCTCTGGCCTTGACAGAATGAAAGATCACTTCAGGGGAAGTCTGTGGTTTTCTCTGGAGGGTTCCTGAGATTCCCTTGATACACTTTGAGAAAATGAGCAGCTGCTTATATATAGGTATACTGAAGTTACAGAGACTTACATAAGTGAAAAAGGTAACAGTCGTGTCTTTGTGCAGAAAACCTATTACAGTTTAACAAATTGTTGTGAAACAAGCATCCAGTAGCCTAGAAAGAGACCAGACACAAAACCAGCACCCCCCAGAACCATCCCCACCCCCCACCCCCCTACTGCTCCCCCCGATCCCCCCTGACACGCACACATGCCCTGTCTCCTTCTGGATCATAATTCTCTTCCTCCCTGCCTGCCTTGGCAGCAGCAGCCACATCTTAATGGTCTGACTACAGAGTTACATATCACTAAATAGTTTAATTTTGCTGCTTCGAATTCTGTATGAGGAGAATCACACCGGTATGCGTTCTCACCTGTGTTGTTTTGCTTGGCACTGTGTCTTTGAAGGTTCATCCACGTTGTTGATGATGTGTTTTCTTTGCTTATACAGCAATTCCGGAATATGGGTAGTTGATTTCTCTGATCTATTGCTGATGGGTGCTGGGCTGTCTCCTGTTCTGCATGAGCATTCTTGGATGTGTCTCCCAGTACCTGTCAGACTTCCTGTAAGGTATTTACTTAGGAGTTGGAATGGTGGGTCCTTGGGCGAGTTTATCTTCACTTTTCCACATACTGTCAAAGTTTTGTTAAAGGGGTTCTGCAGTTTATACTCGTACCAACAACGTGTAGGAATCCCAGATGCCCCACAGCCTTGCCAGCAGTTATGATCAGAGCTCTTTAACCAGCTAAAATGGAAGGACGTTTTTTGGGGTCGTAATGCACATGTCTTCGAATTCTCATGAGGTTGAATATCTTGTCCTAGCCCATCGTTCATTTGCATTCCCTCTTTTTGTGAAGTACTTGTTACGATTTCTGTCCCCTTTTTCACTACTTTTTTCATGAACTTCTAGCAGTTTTTACATAGTTTAGACATGAGATCTCTGATTCTTGTCTATGTTTTTTAAGGATGTACGTTACACGTTTATTTTCCCACATGTTCGCTTTGGCATTGGGCTCTTTGGGTGAATCGGATGAATGACCTTCTTAATTTTAATGTAGGCCAACTTACCAAGCTTTTCTTATAATGCCTAGTGCTTGATTTGTTCGGTGTAAGAAATCTTTCCCTGCCTCTGACATCATAACAGTACTCTTGTCGGTACCTTTCAGAAGCTTTATTGTTTTGCTTTTCACACAGGTCTCTGATCTGCCTAGAATTGATTTTTGCATTTCCTGAGAGGCTGGCTCCCCACCCCCCACCCCCACCCCCGCCAACACCACTGTAATTTCAAGTTGCCCCAGCAACATTTATGGGAAAGATCATCCTTTCCCTTGCTGCTTTGTATGCACAGTTTGCCATAAATCGGGTGTCCACATACGTGTGACTCTGTTTCTGGGCTTGCTTTTCTGCTTGCTTGTGATATCTGTTGTTCCGTAAGTCAGAAATGCACTGTTTTCATCATTACTGCTGTAAAAAAATTAAAAGTCCTGAAAAAAATGATATAAAAAAGTCCTGATGTTCAGTAGAACAAGTTGATAATTCTTCAGAGGTATGTAGGCTGCTCTTGGCCCTCTATATTTCCGTAAACAAATTAGAATCCATGTGTTCCATGATGCAAACATACAAAAAATGTTGTACTTTTATTATCATAGATCAGTAGTATAATAAAATGGACTAATTCTTCCTAGACCAGCAGATTCTAAATTGAAGTCTCCATTTGGGTTTTCCAGAGTCTTTGGGTTCTGTGCATCTGGCCTGACCCCTTCTGTCCCTCGAGTGCCCCTGGCTCATTGGATCTAAGAGGAGGCTCTGGGATGGGAGGGTCCCCAGTGCTGAGAGAGATAGGTGCAGAGAGCATTATCCATGGAAATAGGTTGGGGGCTGAGCTTGGGCAAAGACACGCCCTCTTTTCATGGCAGTGTTGTAACTAGTGTTCTCTTTCCTGCATCCTTTCAATAGCCACTGACCTAACTTTTTGTTACGTGGGGCCAGACAAGGGATAGAAAGAAGAATAAAACACCATCTCTGCCCTCCAGCTTCTCTGTGCCTGTGCCCCAGTCCACACCAGCGCTGGAAAATGTCCCACAAAAAATGTTCCCTGGTCAGGTAATTAATGGATTTCACGCAGTGTCCTGTTCTCAGCCGTCACATGGATATTCATGGTTGTAAGATCTGAGAATTGACTCGCATGTGATTAATAATTGCATTAGTTTTCTATCGCTGCCATAATGAGTTGCCACAAAGTTAGTGGCTTAAAATAATGCAAGTGTCTGAACCTTACGGGTCTAGAGGTCAGAAGCCCGCCGTGTTTTCACTGAGCTCAAATCAAGGTCTCAGCAGGACTCTCGTCCTCTGGAGGATACTCAGGAAGGGAGAACCCATTTTCTTGCGTTTTCCAGCTTCAACAGGTGGTCCGCACTTCTGGGCTCACAACCTCATCCTCCATCTTCAAAGCCAGCCGTGGCTTGGTCATGTCCCTCTCAAGAGGCCATGCCTCTGGTGGAGTCATCTTATCCCCTTCTCCAACTCTGACTTTTCTTTCTCCTTCCACATTTACAGGAATCTTGTGATTGGGTCCTTAGGGATCATCAGCATAATCTCTTGAAGTCAACTGACCAGCCACCTTAATTCCATTTTATCGGTAATTCTCTTTTGTCATTTAAGCTAGCAGGTACAGGTTCTAGAGATTAGGACAGGTACTTGTTTGGGGAGGTAAGTCTGCCTCCCACAAAGTGGCCCCAGCTTGGTTGCACAGCGAACACGGTGCCGTGTGTTACATCAAGGATTCGATCTCGATGCCACATAGGGTCTTTGTCGTCCTGCCCCTTTGTGCACCCAGACTATGGCATGGTAGGTTGGTTTGTTTATGGCCTTTCCTCCATAACACAAACTCCACAGAAAAGCAGGGACTTTTGTCTGTTTTATTCACTGCTGTGTCCCAGCAGCTAGCACAGTGCCTGGCCCCTAGAAGGTGCCATTATGTATTTTGAGTGAATGAGAATGGTTGAAAGTCTCTCCAATAAGGCAGCAAGCTGCTGCTGCTTTTTCTTTTCTTTTCTTTTCTTTCTTTCTTTCTTCTTCTTCTTCCTTCTTCCTTCTTCCTTCTTCCTTCTTTCTTCTTTCTTCTTTCTTCTTTCTTCTTTCTTCTTTTTGGTTTTGCAAAAGACGGAGAACAAGCTGGGGGAGAGGCAGAGTCAGAGGGAGAAGCAGACTCCCCAGTGAGCAGGGAGCCTGAAGTGCAGGGCTCCATCCCAGGACCCTGAGATCGTGATCTGAGCCAAAGTCAAGAGTGAGACACTCAATCCACTGAGCCATGAACGCTCCCCATTCCCTTAGTATCTTAATTATATTTTTCACGGACCCCTGAGTCTAAAAGGAATATATAGCAACTTTGTTAATCAAGCAGTTAGATTCAAATTATATAAGAAATGTCTGGAAAAAAATGCACATGAATTAAAAGAAAAAAATATTTTTATTTTTAATATTAAAGATTTCCCGTGTCTGGATTTCTCCTCCGCCCCTCGCCCCTCCCCTCTTGTGTTCGTGAATCTGGCAGGCAGCAGGGGGCAGCACTGAGCCACAGAGCTCATCCCCTCCCGTCCTGGACGCACGGGGCCTCTCAGCACTGGAACTGTGGATCTAAGTGCTGGCCAGTCTTTCTCCTGTCTGTTTGGGCGGACCCTGTGAGGTGGTTTCATTCAACAAAATAAATTCACAGCCTAGGAGACTGAATGGAGACGAGAGCAAGGAAGCGCGTTCAGAAGTACATTCTGTAAGATCATGGCCTGCCTCATAGCCTTGCAGAGGAACAGCTTCCCCTAAAAACCCAGGGCTGGGCTCTGCATGCTGCTTTATTTGGGTTGTTATCCTGAGATATTTCTGCCATAGAAAAAGTGTGTTTCCTGGGGCACCTGGGTGGTTCAGTGGGTTAAAGCCTGTGCCTTCGGTCAGGTCATGATCCCAGAGCCCTGTGTCTGGCTCTCTGCTCAGCAGGGAGCCTGCTTCCTCCTCTCTCTCTGCCTGCCTCTCTGCCTACTTGTGATCTCTGTCAAATTAATTTTTTAAAAAAACTTAATTTTTTTTTTTAAAAGGACATAATGCTTAAAAAAACAACCTACTTTGTAGGACCTAATTTCTATTTAGAAGAAAGAAAGAAAATGGGACGCCTGGGTGGCTCAGTGGGTTAAGGTCGTGATCCCGGGGTTCTGGGATCAAGCCCCGCATCGGGCTTTCCGTTCGGTGGGGAGCCTGCTTCCCTTCCTTTCTCTCTGCCTGTCTCTCTGCCTACCTGTGATCTCTGTCTGTCAAATAAATAAAATAAAATAAATCTTAAAAAAAAAGAAAAGAAAAAGGGTGTTCCTGGTGTGAAGAGTGGTAAAGACCCCCTCCCACATCTCTACTGGATGGTTCCCTGGAAAAGATTCGGGAACTTGTTCTTACTGGAGGCTGCTTTAACAGCTCTCTGAGGAGGAGCTGCTTAGAAAATGCCTCCGGAGAGAGCCTGGGTGGCTCAGCTCAGGTGGTGATCTCATGAGCCATGAGATGGAGCCCGTGGCAGGCTCTGTGCTCAGTGGGGAGTCTGCAGGAGATTCCCTACCTCTGCCCCTTGCCCCAACCCTGCTTGCACACGCTCACTCTCTCTCTTTTTCAAATAAAAAATAAAATGCCGCCAGAGATTTTAGCTGAGGGGAAAAATGCCCTTCATACAAAGATATGTGTGTTCTGTATCCTTCGTTGGTTTTTGGAATTGGGCCCTATCAGATTTCTCTGTTGTTGGAGGAGAACTCCGTCTTGTTAAAATGGAAAGCCACAATCCAACAGCTTGGAAACCCTTATCTTCTCCTAGAGGAACCACGGAACCACGGTGGGAGGTGTTCTCGGCGGAAGGCGAGGTCGCATTGGTGCGTGGCGTGCCGTGCTCTCTGCCCGAGCAGCCAGAATGGACATTTGGCCTGTGTGGGCCCCGTGGGGCTCCTGCGGGCACCTGAGCTCAAGGGACGTGACTTTTTCCATGTCCCAACTTGTACAAGGACAGGAGGCCCAGGACTCGGGGTCCCCAGCTGTTCCCAGGTATCTGGCCAGTCCACACTCTCTACCGTCCCCAGGTCAGGGAGGGAGAAACAGGACAATCTCCACATCCTCTTCACATCAGCTGTTTCTTCTGAAGACACTAAAAGCTTCCTCCCTTGACCTGCTAAAGGATTAGCTGTAATTTGCATTACTCAGTCTGTGGGCAATGCACCAGTGATGATTAGGTTGGCTGGGGGCTTTCTCTAATTGGCATGAAAAAAGGCATATTATTATGCGTGGTGGGGGTTGCTGGGGGTGGGGGACAGTCAGAGCCTCCGCTGGAATATCCACAGGGAGTCAGCAGGGTAGCTGCAGCACCCATGAGAGGGAATTGCGTTCCTGTCCCCTGTGTCCCTTCCTCTGGGACTGCCGGAGCAGATAGGTAAATTGCTGAACCATCTTTAGAGAACCCGTGGTTGACCAGGGTCTCACCTCAGTCTGCAACCTGGACAGGAGGACATGGCTACCTTCAGAGTTTTGTCCTGAAGCAGAAATCCCTATAGGCTACGTTGGGTGGTGCTGGTCTTGCCTGGGACCCCTCCTGTCCATGCCCCCACCCCTGCCCCCGGGACTTCCTTAGCATTTTTTCTGCTTCACTTTTGTCCCAAGGAATGGGCCAAGAGTAGCTCTAGTCTCTAACCCTCCCCTGCTAAGGATAGCCCCCCCCTAATTCTAGCCCATATCTGCAAGATCCCCATATTCTAGAATTTTCCAGCAATACTCCCAACTTCCTCTGTTAGGTTTTCTGAATCTAAGCTGTGACAAACCAGAGTCCATGTACTGATAAAATGGAAATGACTTCTCTCAAGATTCTTAGAAACAAGTATAACTAAGAATAACAGTAATTGGGGGTCTCTGGCCAGCTCTGGGGACACGTACTTTGAGACTGGAGAGCTTCTAGATTGCTCCAGATCACAGAGTAGGATTTCCCTGAGAGTGGGTTCGGCCCCATTTGCATGATATAAACCATCCTCTTGTCATTCCTTCCTTTATCAAACAATTCCTTATAAGCTATCTTCAAGCGATGGCTCTGGGGTCTGGGTTTCTGTCTATAAATCCGGAAGACATGGCTTCTTTTGCCAAGGGTTTCTAAACAAGTTGAGTTCCTGTTTATAGTTTGTGTTTTCTCCCTACCTCCAAGTCAGTGAGCTCTGGAAGGCCAGGATTCTTTTTTTTTTTTTAAGATTTTATTTATTTATCTGACAAAGAGAGAGAACACAAGTAGAGAGGCAGGCGGCAGGGGGTGCAGGGGGGAAGCAGGCTCACTGCTGAGCAGAGAGCCAGACGTGGGACCCTGAGATCGTGACCTGAGCCGAAGGCAGTGGCTTAACCCACTGAGCCACCCAGGTGCCCCTGGAAGGCCAGGATTCTTAATCATTTGGTTCACTGCTGAATCTCCATTCCCAAGACACATGCTTGGCACCTAGAAGGAGCTCAGTAAGTATTGATTGACTGAGTATTTGAGTGGATCCATGATGACGTCACGGAGGGAAATCAGAATGAGTTAGTCTACACCTGTGAGCAGACCAGAAGTACCCTCCGCCGATCTCAGACTCCCTTTGTTTGAATTCATCTCCAGCCTTGCTCCTCACATGCCCTCAGGGACCTGTTAGCACCCCTCTTTTCGGCCATCTGCTTTGGTTGGATCAACCCATGTCCAGCTTGTTTGTCCCTGCAGCAGCCAGCCTCTTGTAGGAAGGGCCACACTTCACTCCTGTTTTTATTCCCAGGGCCTTGAGAACTGTCATTGCTCAAGGAATGTTCTACAAAACTGAAATTTAGTTAAATAGATACAGCCTGTGGGTTTTAGTTTGGGCTCAGTACTTTTCCCAGAATGAATAAAAGGGTTTGCGCGACATCTCGGGTGTTAAATCCATCAGGCCCTTAAGTTTGTGCCTAGGACCATCTTCTCAAGTCCCATGGAAAAGGTTGAGTCTTGAAACTATTAAAACAATAGATAGCAACTCCAAAATATGGGGGGCGGGGCAGATCTGCAAAATTCAAATTAATAAAACATCTAATTAAATGTTCTCAAAGCATACCATTATGTCAGCTCCGTTTTTTTGCTAAATTAAATGCCCGTAAACATTTCATTACATTTGAAAATAATTTGTGCCTTTAACTTTTCTCCCTTCACAACAATTCCTGAATTTGTACAATGAGTGCTGAAAAAACTTAGCCAACTGTAAATTAAATGAATTACATAAAGCCAAATAAATGGTGAAAGCAAAATTATAAAAATCGTTTCAAAAATGTTTATGACAGGGTACGCCAGGGTGGCTCATTGGATTAAGCCTCTGCCTTTGGCTCGGATCATGATCTCAGGGTCCTGGGATGGAGCCCAGCATCGGGCTCTCTGCTCAGCTGGGAGGCTGCTTCCCCCTCTCTCTCTGCCTGCCTCTCTGCCTACTTGTGATCTCTATCTGTCAAATAAGTAAATAAAGTCTTTTAAAAAATGGTTATAGGGGCACCTGGGTGGCTCAGTGGGCTAAGCCTCTGCCTTCGGCTCAGGTTGTGATCTCAGGGTCCTGGGATTGAGCCCGGCATTGGGCTCTCTGCTCGGCAGGGAGCCTGCTTTCTCCTCTCTCTCTCTCTCTCTACCTGCATCTCTGCCTACTTGTGATTTCTGTCAAAATAAATAAATAAAATTTAAAAAAAAGTTTATGACAGAAACCATTTAATGACAGCGTGGGTGTATTTTAATATGATTAATACGGTGTGGGATGGAGTACTGTAAAAGTAAGCTCACTCAGGGCCCACAGATATTTCAGAGCAACCTACCAAAAACTGTAGAATTTCTGCATAACGATGCTTCCGTATGCGCTTCCCCCCTTAGGATTTTTTTACTAAGTCCTATAGTGTCACTTGTAAATCCAGGGTCTCATCTGATCAATGTGAAACAATATCCTTGATCTGCAGACTGTTTTTGCTTATTGAATGGCTTCTGCTTTTTTTTTTTTTTTCCTTTTTTAAAATCTAATTTCTGTTTCATCTTCTTCTTTCAGGAATCCTTTTCACGATGCTGGTATTTGGACCAGCCTGTGGATTTATCCTGGGCTCTTTCTGTACCAAAATGTACGTGGATGCCGTCTTCATTGACACAAGTAAGGAGCGTATTCCAACTTCTTATCACCACCCCTGGGCATGTCCCCCATTGGAAGGGAGCCCTTTAGCTTTTACGTTCTAAAACCCTCCTATGGGGGCATCTGGGTGGCTCAGTGGGTTAAGCCTCTGCCTTCGGCTCAGGTCATGATCTCAAGGTCCTGGGATCGAGCCCTGCATCGGGCTCTCTGTTGATCAGGGAGCCTGCTTCCTCCTCTCTCTCTGCTTACTTGTGATCTCTGTCCATCACATAGATAAATAAAATCTTAAAAATAAGTAAGTAAGTAAATGAAACCCTCTTATGTAGAGACAGCCTCAGTGTGTGGACCTCGAGCTGCTGGCTCACCAGAGATCAAAGGAGAGAGCATGAGCGTTGGCTCTGATGGCTTGGGGTCCAGTGGTGTTCTTCCAATGTCCACCCAGAGGCGGAGTAATGCCTGTAGTTGATTTTACTCCTCCAATCTAGATCTTCCTCCTCTGTAAATCATAGCAATAATTCTGTCTGCTTCATAGGGCCACTCTAAGAACTACATGAGAGGACAGATGTGGAATGCCTGGCATTTTCCCATTGAATATTAGCCCAATAACCTAGGGGAGAACCCCACTTTCTAAGTGTGTTCTGGAAATGCAGGTGTACAGATGGGGCTGATGAGACAGAGTATTTGAAACCCGCTCCTACAAGTCAGTGTTGGGGGTGTCCTCTATGAAGAAACGTACCGTACCTCAAAACCACTTCAAGCGACACTTCTTGGTTCCTAGCAGGAGAGCAAGTGTACTTCTCAGACGGCTCTGGGCGCCCCCAAACCCTAGGCAGGCACACTTTGATGTGGCAGTGGGCTAATTAACACAGGCTAAGTTATGCTGTGGTCACACATGGCTCCCCAATCTGAAGTGATTTTACACAAGCAAAACTTACTTCTTGGGCACGCTACGTAAGCAGCGTGGGCTGGCAGTGGTGGGGACAGTGAGGCTTGGGTCCTCGAGGTCACTGCAGGATGCGGCTCATGGAAGCGTTGTCTGACCCCAGCCTGCACAGTTGCCCAGACAGGAAACCAGGCCATGGTGAGTTACACGCTGTCTCGAAGCTTCTCCTGACGCTTCAGCGGCCAAAGCACAGGTCACTTGGTCTCTTAGTCTCCTCTTGCTTTGCAACAAGTTACCCCAGACTTAGGACTGAAAACAACACTGGGGTGTCGCTTATGATATCACAGGTTATTTGTGTGGGCGTGGAGTCCAGGAGCTGATTGGCTGGGTGGTTCTGACTCGGGGGTCCCTCATGAGGTTGTAGCCAAGGTGTGGACATGTGTCTTCTCTCATTTCAAAGCTCAGCTGCAGGACATTCGACTTCTAAGTTCACTCCCCAGGCTGTCAGCGGGTTTGAAGGATCTACTTTCCATCTCCCATTCCTGGGCCTCCTGACGGGGCTCCCTCACCAGGGCTCCCCCGGAGTGAACAACCAGGAGAGGATGAGAGAGGGCCGTGATCTGTTTATAACCTGGGCTCAGAGGTGACATGTTGCTGCTTCTGCCGCATCCGGGGGTCACAAGCAAGCCACATGTTCCGGTCTCCACTCAGGGCATGGGCTCCCCGGAGGCCATCTGAGACGCTGCCTCCCATATGTGGTCCCAAGTCACCTGTGAGCCCCCCAGCACTCTGGTTCTGCGCAGTTCTGCGAGCAGAGAGGCCGTGTTTTCTCTCTCTCTGGGAACGGAGCATGGGAAGCCGTTCCAGCTTCTCAAAGCCTCATACCGATCTTTTCTCAGGATCAATAAGAGCTCAAGCCCTGGCTTCTCAATCCGTCATCTCCTGACGGTGCTAAATTTACTAATTCACCCCAAAGAAGTAATGTGGTTTTAAATCCAATCAAGTCACTCCGTGCTTCACTCCATTAATCCCACTGATATATTTACTTGTAGCTAATGATGTTACAAATTTGCAGGGGGGGCGGGGGGGGGTAAGAAAAGAATCAAATGCAGCTTTGTTTTCTTATTCTTTTAAAGTGCTGGCTCTGGTCAAGAGGGGATTGGAGGCTGCCGTTATGCAGCAATTGGTTGATCCTTCAAACCCTACTCCTAGCAAGGGGGACGAGGGGTGGCCCGCTCAGAGAAATACCACGCGGTGGGAGTCTGCTGCCATCTTGCTTGTGTGCACCCCCCCTCCCCCCGCAAAAAAAAGGGCAGCTTCTGCCACTGTGCCAAAGGCAGCACAAGACAGGAATTGTAAAAGCAGGTGAGGGACAGGTGCACCCCCTTGCAGAGGGGAGGGCTGCTTGGAAGAAGAGGCCAGGTGGTCAGGCAGTCCCCTAAGCATATCAGCAGTGGCCCCCCTGGATCAAGCCTGTGGGCTACCAGCATCTCTGAGCCAGGAACCTCAGATCATTCTCTTCTAAGCCTCTTATTGTACAGACAAGGAAACGGGCCTAGACAGGGACACTGGGATGTACCCAGTCTGAGGGGCATATCTGTATAAAACCCAGGTCTCCTGAGCAAGGGTACAGGCATTTCTACTTTGCAGTTCCCTCCACCGTGCTCCCTCCTGGGAATGAAATAGCATCCTTTCTCTGTGCCTGCGGTGACCAAGGGGTGGACAGGGGGCTGCAGGGGCTCAGCCGGTTCAATCGTGGTCCCCTTCGGTGGGCGGTTCCTTTGCACTGGGCTGTCCCCTCAGCTGGAGTCCTGCCCGTGGTCCCGTCTGGTCTGCATCTTTGCTGACCAGTGGGGGCCCCAAGTGAAGCAACGCCATCGGGGTTCCAGGCTCACCGGCAGTTTGAAGCAGAAGGCAGATGTGTGCATTCCTGGTCCAGCTGGGTATCTTGCTGGTGCCTCCCGCCTCGCCCCCCAGCCCCTCAGCACACAGCCACAGTCCCTTCCACTGTGTCTCTAGGAAAGGATGCCCTGGGAGTCTCGGGCTTTTGTTTGCTTCCTTGCTGAAGGCCGGGGAGGGCTGGCGCTGCTCTTGACCAGTAGAGGGCAGAAGAATATAATTTATTCGATCACAGAGCAAGACACAGGATCTATAGCTGCCAGCAATTTTGATGGTTTCTCATCTTGTGACTCAAACTTGCTCTCTGGAATGGATTCGGGCCATATTCTGGAAAGGGAGTTCTCAGTTACTGAGGGGTGGCCCTCCTGTGTGTTTTTTCCACCGGTGAAGACAGAGCCCCCCCTTTAGGGCTGCTCAGACCCATCAGAGTGTGTCCTGGAGCGTGAACGGAAAGGGCCAGGCGCTCAGCGCACAGCCGGATAGGGGACTGGGGAGAGTGTGATCTGGAGCCTGAGGGGAGGCGGGCGAGGCAGACAGAGCTCTTGTCATGGGGCAGGTGGAGGGGGGAATGTGAGGACACAGGGTTGAAGGGGGGAGACCAGTGGGGGAGACTGGTTGCTGTCTTGTGGGGGGCAGGCGGGCGCTTGTAGGAACAGGCCAGCTGTGGGGCAGGCAGACCCCGCAGGCAGCCCCCCAGGAGGACTCTACTGGCCGTGATTAGACACTGGCATTCTGCCGCTGCTGCTCTAATTCTGTGTTTGATCCCTGTGTGGCTCCCGTGGTCCCTCTTCTTAAGGAAAGGTGCCTTTTGTAACAGCCTGGGGAAGGAGTGATGGTACAGCCAGAAGTGCTTTTGGAGGAAGCCTTTGTAAGAAGGCTGTGGAGAACAGCCTGTGGAGAACAGAACCTAGAAGAAAGGAAGAGATGGTAGCAGGGGTTACCCCAAAGCCCTGAGTCGGCAGACCCGAACAGTGGGTTTATCAGAAGGAAGTTGATCCCGGCAGCCGCGAACTGACCGCTTACTAAGGCTGTATGTAGACCGTCTCACTGAACTTAAGGACGTTCCCCTCGGGGCGTGGGTCCTGCTCGTTGCCTACCTGCCAGCTGAGCCGTTCTCCTGCAGCGATTTTGAGTCCCGAGTTCCGGTGCTGGATGCAGACCTCTCTTGGAATCTTAGCTCTCCCGCTTCCAAGCGGTGTGACCCCCCCAGGGACGTGAGTTAATCACGCCAAGTGCATAGCCTGGCACCTGGTGTGTCGTAAGTGCACGGTCAGCGACAGGTTAATTCATTTCCGCAGCCAGTAGGATTCAAAGCCCAGGCCTCTGCCCGACTCCAAACCCGACAGCTTGTGTGCCTGGAGTTTCTCCAGGACTTTTGCCAGAAGGCTGCCCCCTTCCGTGGGCAAAGGCCTGGCTGAGATGACCTAACCTCGCCTGCCCATCCGTTACAGACTCCTCCTCAGGCGGGCACCAGCTGGCCCCACTACGGCTTCATGGTGTTTGTCCCCGGAATCAGATGTGTCCGTATGTTTGCCTCCTGCAAATGGTCGACCCCCCGAGAGCTTCCTGCTCTGCCGTTCTAGGGCTGGCTGCGGGCTTCGTCAGATTCATACATGTTAGACTCCATCAGCTCAACGGCCCGGATCTGGCACGTTCCACGCTGTCCTCTACCCTCAGCCCCTCCCTGTCCCCAGTTTTTAATTTGGTCTGTAACTTAAGGATACTCTTGGAATGCTTGAGTCCCTCAGCAAAAGTTTCACGAAATAGGTTAGATAAATAGGTAAATGGACCAAAAAGAATAAAACAAAACAAAAGCCTGCCCAGAGAGCCCAGGGCACCGCGTACGTATCAGTGTGGCCGGGAGGGACAAGGAAGTGTCCCCCACGTGCTTTGATTGGCTCCTTCTCACCGTCCTAGGTATCTTCATGGGTGAGTAGGTTGTTTGGTTAGTTTTAAAGTGGTTTGACTTTGTTCCCAGCGATTTTTCTTCCCTACCTGTGACGACAGCAGTCCTCAGGCATGGGCGATCAATCTCAACCTCTTGTGTTTAGGTGACTTTAAACAGAGGAAGCAAACACTGCCAAAAGCTTCCCCAACAAAACCACAAAAACCCTCCTCAGGTTGGATTCTGAGACATGGCAGGGTTAGAAAATGGATCTTGTAAAACAGAAATCCTTCAAGCCTGTAGACAGCGCGGCAAAGGCAGGCCCGGACTGTGCCAGTCTCACGGCGGCCAGACATCTCCATCACGGTGTTCCTTTGCCTCACTGCCTCCGTGCCTGGAATGGCCGAGAGGCCGATGAGAGCCTGGGTGGAGCTTAGCCAGCCCATCAGAGTCCCATGCCTCTGTGCATGTGGCTCCCTCAGCCTGGGATCCTGTTCTCCTCCAGGTGCTTCTCAGTGTGTTTCTGTCCTTCGTGGGGGCAATTTGATTGACAGGTACATTTTGTAAATGAGACACCCAGGTGCTTCTCAGTTTTGTTCTGGGCGTCTTACTGACCACAGTCTTCACGAAAAAGCGGTAACTGCACTGATTTTTTAAGATCAAGATACTACCTAAAGCCACATTGGAAGAAAAGTAAAGAGGTTTTCACCCTGTTCCCCACCTATATGTCAGCACTTTCATGATTCCAAGCCTGCCCAGGGTCACTGTTCTTAAATTGCCGCTGTTCTTATTTCCCAAGCCTTTGGCGGTAGTCAGGGTAGTCTGGGTTCTGCTGCGGTAACAAACACCACCAAAATCTTAGTTGCTGAAAACAATACTGGAGGTTTGTTTTGTACACAGCTCGGGTCAGCAGTGACCTTTTGTTCGTCATAACCTCTCAGGGACCATCCCGGGAAGATATCACATGCTTCTTTGATCAGGCAGGGCAAAAGAGCATGGCAAATCAGGCACTAGCTCATACAGGGCTCTGCACAGAAGAGCCCCCCAACAGTTCAGCGGCAAAACTGTGGTGTGTGGCTACACCCAAGTTCACGGCGAGGGAAGGTAATCCTTGTTCTCCATAGAGGAGACCCGAATGGAGACATCAGTAATGTCTACTGCACCATTCTTTGTGGCCCGACATAGGGAACTCTCCCTTAGTCAGCAGTGCTAGAACATTCTGGCTGACCAGGGACAATTGCCAGGCAGGTGCAAAGAGATTTTCACCATCGCTTCTGTGGAGGTGTCTCAGAAAAGACTCTTAGCCTGGGTTTAAGCATTAGCCATCTTCCTGTGAAGTATCGAAATCAGGACCAAGACTCCACCCCTTAAGCCAGCCCTGACCCGAGGGGCAGCATGCTCCAAAGCTGAGTGGTTTCTCCTCAGGACATTATTTCTCTCCCTGCCACGGTGCTCTGGATGGTTGCACTGGAGAGCAGGAGAAAAAAAAATAAAAATCAATACTTCCTAAAATGGTTAACTGTGATTTTCCTAGATCTACAAAATCCTAGCCCTCACCCCCGCCTGTCCCTACCACACCTTGCCGCAGACCCCTCTCTCCCTCCTTGCCTGCACCACAGGCAGGCTTTGGTCTGACACAGGTCATGTGCTCTTCCCTGTCTTACAAATTACGAGCAAACGTTGGCTTTCCACCCGTCGGCACGTACCTATGGGAGCGAGTTGACATGTTCACATAAACACACACACCCCCTCCACTGCAGCCCCTCTCCCTGGGATGTTTCCTCACACACAGAAGAGAGTCACTAACTTCGTAACTAAAATACGACTCTCTCCGTGCTACTAATTTTGTCCCCCCAAACGAGTGCCAGGTTTTCTCTCTCTCTACTGGCTCACATCTGCGAGCTCTCAATTCCCCCTTTATGGAGCCCATCGACAATGGAGGGAGATACCACAGCTCCCCGTTTATGTCTTTTGTTTTCATTCATTGCTTGGCAGCAGGTGAAGAAACACCAGCAGTGACTGGAGACAACATTCCTGCTCTGCTACCCGAGGCCATCTGACTTCCCTTTCTCTTCTCCTGTTTGCATAAAGATGCTTTCAAGGTCACCTTGAAAGCATAGGTTTTCCCATGCTTTTTTCCAAGCCTTCCCATACACAAAACAAAGAAAACAAAAAACCCTATATCTTGAAATTCCCCATTCATGTAAATACAGCCTACGAGTAGCTACAAGAGCTACCATATACAGAAAGCCTACGTGTCAAGTGATTCTTGCTTGCTACCTCTCATCCTTGCACGCAGACTCTGTGGATGTCACTTTTATTTTGCAAGTGATCAAAGTAAGGCTCAGAGAGAGTAACTAGCTTGCCCAGCATCACTTGCTAGTGAGGAACAGAGCCGGGATTCAACCTTCTGCCTGCCAAAGCTTATGCTCCTTCTTCTCTGACATGCAGCTAAGCGGAAGCATCTGGTTCATCGTAGTGCCCTAGATATCGCTGGGGGGATGCCGACCCCTCCAGGAGAGAGACCACTGATGCTCCGGGGACCAATGGCAAAGTTGGTGCTCGTAGGCCCATTGCACAAAGGATAGGAATTAATGATCCATGCAGGGAGCCCAAACCAAAGTCTAGATGGTCCAGAAGGGCAGTGTAGCAGAGTAAGAAGGAGGCTGGCCCTTGGCATCTGAATGCCCGTCTTCCAGTGTTAAACTCCATGAACTTTGGCAAGGTGCCTACACTTTTCTTCTTTTCTTTCTTTCTTTCTTTTTTTTTTTTTTTCCAAGATTTTATTTATTTATTAGAAAGCGCAAGCAGGGGGAGCAGCAGAGGCAGAGGGAGAAGAAGCAGGCTCCCTGCTGACCTAAGGAGCCCAATGTGGGACTCGATCCCAGGACCTGGCATCATGATCTGAGCCGAAGGCAGTTGCTTAATTACTGAGCCACCCAGGGATCTCAGGACCTGCACTTTCTAAGCCTCGATTTTTCTATCTATATAAGATAGGGATAATAAAAGACTCTACCTCGTAGGGTTGTGGGGAGGTTTGACGAGAACAGTTAAGAATATGCATGATACATAAGGCCCAGCGCAGAGTAAGGAATGATGGCTGGGCTCTTCCTGAGTGTTAGCTGAAGAGTCTTCAGGGAGAACATTTGCAAATGGTGAAGGGCTGGTCTGGTGTCATGTCTCATCCCAAGCCTGTCCATCCATCTGGTCTAGGCCTGTAGTCCTCTTAGATCTTGGCTCGTATGCCCTGCCCCCATGTCCACGAATGTCCTTCTGTCCTCCAGAGGTACGGGATTATCATCAAAGAGACATTTCTAAGCAGCCCATCTGAGACTGCTCTATGAAAGAGAGTTATAGAGAAAGAAAAAAAAAAAACCACCCAGGGGTAAGCTATAGTTTATGTCTTCATGACTTCAGCTGGCACGTCAGAGAAATCATAGCACAAGATGACCAAACCACATGCACACCGCCTTTAAGCATTAAGTTGGCTGCAAAGCTTTCTAATAAAGGACTGCCCCAAACCACAGGCCACAACCAAGATTTGAAGTAACCTACCCACTAGCCGTTTGGAAACAGGACCCTAGCTGTAAATACGGAGCTAAGAGTGTTTAAATGCCCAAGCACATGCCATTATTCTGAGCCCCTCGGGTCTGGTGTGGCTCATTTGGCCTCCCCCTCCCCTCAGATTCCAGAAGGTACTGACCATCATCTTGGTCCCGTAGATCAGTCAGCAAGGCACAGAGTTCAGATCGCTAGGGTCCCGCAGGGAGAAGTGGCAGGATTGGCTGGATTTCCCTCCAGGTACCCTGGCTCTCAACTTCATTCTGTGCCATCCCTCCGCTCCCCAAACCTGATTTGAGGCTGGGAGTGGGGCGTTGCATGGGATCTCCGGGTCACTGCTTTTGGAGGGGTGCACGTGAGAACCCATGGTAAAAGCAATAGACCCTGGTACTTTGTCCGCACACCCAGGCAGCTCTCTGGAGCCCATCAGCTCCAGCCTTAATTCCGAGGGTGTCTGGCTTCTCGCTGTTTTTGTTTAGACTGATAGAAATATAGGGTAGACAAGAAAATTAAGGAGAGAAAGCAATCAGCCTTCAGCTTTGGGAGAAACAGAAGCACTGATGTGGAACGAAAGGCTGGCTTGTGGAGCGTCCAGTCCCCCCGCCCCGCCTGCCCCCACATCCTCGAGGCCGTTTCCAGAGCCCCCTCCCGTCCGTGCACCTGACTCTGACCCTCAGTCACATCCCGGCCCGGCTGCGTCCTCTCTTCCTGACTGTGTTTTTTTTCCCATTGCAGGTAACCTGGACATCACTCCAGACGACCCCCGCTGGATCGGAGCCTGGTGGGGTGGCTTTCTGCTCTGCGGTGCCTTACTCTTCTTCTCTTCCCTCTTGATGTTCGGGTTTCCACAGTCTCTGCCCCCGCACTCAGACCCTGCCATGGAGAGCGAGCAGGCCATGCTCCCCGAAAGAGAGTACGAGAGACCCAAGCCCAGCAACGGGGTCCTGAGGCACCCCCTGGAGCCGGACAGCAGCGCCTCCTGCTTCCAGCAGCTGAAAGGTAGAAGCGCCTCAGATGAGGGTGGCCAGAGCAATGGAGGGGGGTCATCGAGGCCGCCGGGTGGGGAGAGGGTACCTAGGGCAGGGTGCTGGGAGCTCGAGGTAAAATCACGCTTATTTTGCATGGTTTGCCTTCTCTGGTCCAATGCTCAGCGTCAGCCCTGAGAAGGAAATGACCTGATGCGTAAAATAAAAGCGGGGTAGCCACCGCGCAGTGAAGGGGCAGCAGACCAGTCTCCCCAGCAGAGACCCTGGTGCTTAACAAAGCACCTGAGGCATAATAAGCAGATAGGTCTGTGGAAGGAAGGTTCTAGATGTCTCGTGGAGCCCTTGGGCTCTTTCCGGCCCCCGTGTGCCAGCGCAGTGTAGCAGGAAAGGACTTGGGAAGCAGGGCTTCCTTGCCTGGTGGGGTCATTCTTCAGAAGCCGTATCCGAAAACGCATTTCCTTAGAGTTGCTGTGTCTTCCTGTCCCCTCTGTGCAAGATGTGCACCTCTGGAAAGACGTATGAACTCCGTCTTAATAACAGAGTCCCCCCGAGAAGGTGGCCAAGCTCTCCCAGTCGTTTTTAAAGGAAACCAAACGCATCTTTCCTGACGAAAATGGAATGATCCAGAACGAGAAGCATCCTCCCGCAAACCCCAGCCCTAGGTTGGTTCCATGTTTGGCAAAAGGTCTTCGAGGCAAACAGTGCCGCTGTAGCCTTGAGCCGCAGGGCGTCTGTCCCGGCCCCCTCCCCACCGAGACATCTGTGCCGTTCTCCTGAAGTCCCAGGACCCCTCGTGGATCCCCTGGAGAACCTGCTGGCTTTTTGAAGTGGACAGGAGCAAGGCTTGGGGCACCCCTCCCCCGTGAGGCTGGTGCAGGAGGATGGGGACGGTCACCTCGTGGCAGGATCTGGACGCACCTGTAAATGGTGCCAGACTGCCAGTGACCCGTTGAGAAACTGGGTGCAAGTCTCTTTCCCGAGCTTTTGTGGGATGAGGAGCACCCCTCCTCCACCGGAGAGGCTGGAGAGCCATGGAGAGGAGCTCAGCACCGTCCCTGTGCTCCGGTCCCTGCTCTACTCTTCTCTCGAGCTGGGGTCATGAACTTCTCCATGCTTCGTTTCCACAAGTGAACAGGTTTCATAGTGTTCCTGCGTGACGGTGGGGCCGAGAGAATTAAAGCACCACCTGCAGAAGACGATCTGCTAATAGCACCTGGGTGTCAGGGAGGGATCGGAAGAACTTGGGCGAGTTCCCAGAAGGGACTAATTGATAATCTAATGTTATGTCGGAACCCATGTTCCATGATTTGGAACTGTCCGCGGAAGGTCTGCAAAGTTCTCTAAGTTCCAGAATGCACGGGTAGGAGAAGGCCACCCACTTTGTGTCTTCGGGGGTTGCCTTGGCTAGGACCCCCAGGAGTTTGTGCTTAATAGAAGACGCCCCCCTCAAACACACACACACATGCACCCAAACAGCCAGGCAGGGGGCGATGCCTACTGTTCATCTAATAGCACAGGCGGCCACACAGAGTGTCCCAGTGACCAGATCTGCAGGAGAAAATGGGGCTGGCCCAAGTGGGCCTTGCAGGGGACACCCTGGACCAGAGTGGTGGCAGCCTTTCTGGGTCTTTCTTTGTCCCAGGGTGATTACAAGAGCTCCGATTGCAAGAGCTGCACCAGTCATCGCTTAACTTTAATCTCTGGGGGTGCAAAGATGAAAAGATACAATGGTGCCATCAAAGCACTCACCCATCCAGTCTGGGGACAGACCAGCAAGCCAGCAAAGGCAGCCCAGTGTGGAAGGGACAGCAGGGCCAGGCAGCAGAGGAGGTGATGGGCATACAGCAGACAGGCAGGGTGGGGAGCCCACATCTTGGAGCAGAGGCAGAGGAACATCATGGCTTCAGAATTCAGTTCTCATTAACCCATTTGTTCAGCATGTTCTGAAGTCCTCTGGGTTCCAGGGACCCAGTGGTCACCCGGACAGCTGAATTGTGGAGTTGTGTTGTAGCTGTGGGGGGTGGGGGGTGCATACAGTAGGCAGAATTGAAGCAACAGCAGGGTGTGTGCTGAGCTGACAACGCACAGATGGGTAGACAGGTCTGAGACTCACTGTAGCCATAACGACCGTACGCTGTGGCCTGTGGAGGTACATGGGCTCTACTTCTACTAATTAATGATTTTTAATTAGAATTAGCCATTCCCGGAGGCAGTAGGTCTATTAATGGACCTAAAGAATGTCCCAGCAGGAAAGGAAGGCAGTGTGTCTAGAAGAATCCCCAGGAGACAGGATCCAGCGACGTGAACTATTATGCTAATAAACACGTTTTACATGCGCCAGCACATGGATCGGGGCGGGGGGGAGAACGTGGTGGTTTACGTCCGTCATTTTTCCACATGAGACCATGTCTTTGCCATGTGGATGTTTCCACCAAAGCACCGTGTGGTGTCACTGAGTGCTCCTAAACTCTTTCTCCAGTTTGCAGCCTTGGAAGCCCCCGTGGTCTCCCCGTGTGTATTTATGGGTACCGACGAGCTGAGCAGGGTTGTATATGGAAGGATTAACGTTGCTCTAAAAATATCTATGTTGCAATTTGAATGTGTTCCATTGAGTTTGCAAATGGGTTTCTTCTTTGGCTGTCCGTCCGTCCGTGGGCCCTGCCGTGCTGTGCAGATAGGGAAGGTCCCCGAGCAGAGCCGGAGTCCTGTGCCCAGAGCAGCTGCTCCGTCCCCCTCCCTGCTGGGACTGAGACCGTCTCCCCCACTCCTGGGAGGCGCTGGGGCTGTTCCAATCTAGCTCCGCCGCTTCCTAATCTTGCCACCTTGGCCGTGGCGCGTCATTCCCCTTGGCTTTAACATCTGGCGTCTGATTGATATTATTACTTATTCTTGTTTATAGACGAGGAAACCAAGCTCTGGTGACGTAGGACTTAAGGCCCGTGGCTTGCTTTTCAGGGTGCTCTCCCCAAACATGTGGGCTTTGAAGGTCTCTTTCCAACAAAGTTGGCCATCGTGGAGTTTGCAACTCCTATAGGAAGAGAGAGAAAGCCCAGAGTGTTGTTCTGTAACATGTAGAGAAGCTGTTACTTCCTGCACAGCCCACAAGTCCCCTTCTTGTAGTGACTGTCACATGACTGTTTAACAAAGCAGGCAGCAGGCAAACAAGCGCTTGGATTTATTAAGCTCCTGTATCTTTCCGGGTGGGAGTCTGCAAACCTAAGACACATTTTTGTATCTTAGCTATGCAACCAGATAGCTTTTCCTTTGTGCCCTGGCTCTGCAGCCCTCTTCCCCAGCCTTGTTCTTCAGAGCATTTTGCTGGTCCGTCTTTCAGGACACCATCCCCTCCCTGCCCCTTCTCATCCTTCCTTTGCGTCTAGCACCGTGTCTCCTCCTCTCTCTGTCGTCACTGTGCTGGGGAGGACAGCACCCATGTGGCTTCCGGAATCTAGATGCTCAGGGTTTGCAGAATAGTTTGTAAAAGTCTAGACCCAGAGGGAGGAAAGAATTGGAGGGACTGTTACAGACAAATGGGCAGAATTACCACCAGCTAGTGTGTTAAATCGCACATCTGTATTTTGTAGTTTATACAGAGACAGTCTCTGCTGTCGCCTGTCCTAGGGGCGGTGATGGTGGGGATCCAGGCTCCTCCAGTGGCCGTACCCTGTGCACCCTCCTCACTGTGCTCTGTCTGCTTCCTTCAACGCATCAGGCACTCTCCTTTCTGTTCCCTTGTGGGCCTGGAACACCCTTCCTCTCTCGGTCCACTTCTGGACTAAAACCGGTCTCCCCTTCCAAGAAATCCCTCCCTAGAGTCCCACTGTGCTCGTGCCCCCCACCCTCCCGTGCCCAGTGTTGGATTAGCTTCATTCCTCTGTCATCTCCACGGTCCCTGCAAAGCACCTGTCACCCCACCACCTGGTGGCTTCTCAGCTTGTCGGCCTCTGCCCAAACCTAGTGGGTTCTCCAGGGACAAAGCTTTCGTGCATCTTTTTGTTCCACTGCCTGGCACGGTACCTGGCACATAGGTGGTATTGGCTGAATGAATAAACGAATGAATGAATATTTTCTTGCTGGCTTGCACGCACACATGTGTATACAAACACCCACTGGCAGCAAACGTCAGTTTTCCACACACTGTCATAGTTAACGCCCCCCACACACACCCCTACGAGGCTTTGGTACCATTTTACAGAGAAGTAAATTGAGGCTTAGAGACTGAAAGGTGAGGTGTTTGAGCCCTGGCAAGGGCCCCAGAGCCTGTCTTCTTCACCACCACATTAAACTGCATCTCGGGGCCATAAGTGAACTCTTGGAAAGGAGCAAGTGGAGTGGGCAGGTGCTGGCCGACTTCAGCGGAGTGTGCTTCAAGTTGAGCTGCTGGTTGCAACGGCACCAGCGTGCCCTAAAGCAGTGGGTCTTTCGGACGAGGCTATGGACTAAAAGGGAGGGAGGAACCCGCTCCCGGTAAGCGTCAGCCCGCCCTGGCCCTCTGATGGGCCCTCTAGCTGGGATGATTGTGACGGTTCCAGAGGTTTAAAATCTGCAGGCAGCGCCCTGCCTTTGATGGCTGGAAGAGAAGAGCAGTCAACGCTGAGCGCTCTTGTCTCCGTGCACTTCCCGCTGACTGCCAAGTGGCCTCTTCCTGCCGCACCGGGTGACAGCAGGGAACAGCTGAGCCAGCAGGGGTCGGTGTTGGGGGGGGGGGGGGGTGTTGCTTCAGGCTTAGGGGTTTCAGAACCACCCCAACACGTGCAGAACGGTTTACGAGTTCCCAAGCACTTGTGGGGACGTCCCACTGGGCCACTGCAGCCCAACTGATGAGCGAGTGGTCCTCCTCTCCGTGCTAGCCATCCAACACAGAGCTCGGGGTGCGACCTCATGGCCAGGTTGTCATCGTTGCAGAGGATGCCAGGGGCACTGGGGTCCGGGTCCCGCACACGCCCCCACCGGGTGCCCCTCCGGGATCCACTGGACGGTTGATGAACTGACTGAGGAGGAGAAGGGGAATCTGCCTGGGGCCGACTGAACCCAGACCCTTCCTGTGTCGGAGAACGAGCCCTCTCCCTGCTCTGCTTGCTCCCTTTCCAGGGGACGAGCCAGTCCAGTTGCCGAGGACGTTCACTTGCAGGGCAGGTGAAATCTGCCCGGGGCTTTACGCTCTCTGCCCTCCTGATGCCCTCCGTCTCCAGGTTCTGCGGATTTTACCACCTGAATCCGTCTCCAGCCCACTCCGGTGTCTCCTGCACTCCAGCCCGCCCTCACCCCGCCAGGCAGTTCGCACATCATGATGGCGTCAGAATGCACCTGATCCTGGGTCCACCTCGTGCGTAAAGGGACAGAGGCAGAGCCCTTCACAGGGCCTCCCAGTGGTGCTACTCTGCCCCTCCAGCCTCTTCTCACACCTTGCCACCCTGCCCCTCCACACCAGCCTCCCCTCCCCGGCTTCCTTCTAGCCCCCTGAGTTCCGCAGGCTCCCTTCTTCCCTCCCAGGACTTTGCACTTGCTGTTCCCTCAGCTGGAATTCTGATCCCATCTTCAGGCTTTAGCTCACAGTCATGTCCCCAGGGACATTTCTCTGTGCCCGCCTCCCCACACCCCAGGCATGTTGCTCTCTGTATCACAGACATGATGTTACCATGATGTGCGTGGTGATTCACTGAGCCCGTCCGTGAGCTCCGTGTGGGCAGGGGCTCCCTCTGTTTGCACTCCTGCTCTCGTCCGTAGGTGCTCAGTATGTGTTTGATAAACGGAGGGATACACGGGTCACTGGAGGTGCGCTGACAAGCCGAGCACAGTTTGCTGCTTTCCTTCAAGCTGTCCTCCCCTCCCCCCCGACACCCCTGCCAGCCGCTCCCAGATTTTCGGCCTGGGTCTGACCCATCCATGCACATGGGTTTAGCAGGAGCTCCAGCTGTGCTGGGGGCCAAGGCTAGCCCCCAGGTGACCTGCCTGTGTGGGGAGGGGCTACCGCCCCAGTTGCTGAGGTTGACTTGCACTGGTGCCTCTGGGCTGTGTGAGTCCCCTGGCAGGTATTTGGGTCTAGGACAGGGTGCACATTCGTCCCCACCATTGTTCCTTTCAGAACCTGCCTCGTGCCTCTAACTTCTGCAACTCTGCCAGACCTTCTCCAACCTCTGCCAAGCTAGCAGTCCGTGTCTGCCACATTTTCCTGAATGGTGGGTCTGTGCCTTTCCACATCACGTTCTTGTGAGGAGCCTGGTGATCTGAGAGCCCTTGTTCTGCAGGTTTGATGGCTGAGTGATCGCCTCATGTGGATTCCCCGTTAAGATCTTCTTTCTTGATTCCATGGCCAAGGAAAGCATCTGCCTTCCCAAATGCTTGAAACCCTGTGCCAGGCTACAGTTCACATGCTGTTGTGTTTGTAGGTCCCCAGGACCTGTTTGGCCACAGGCATGTTCTTACCAGCACTGGAGGACGATGTGCTGGGGCGTCATGTCTGGGAACAGGTCACAGGTGATTTCAACACAGTACCTGAGACTACCGGGGGAGGGCACCTTGCCCAAAGTCTGGCACACCGTGGGTACCCCAGGAGTGTATTTTGAATGAAGGAAGGAGGTTCAACAACTAGAGGACGACGTTTCCCTATGGGAGTTCCTTGGAACAGGAGTCCTTGGAGATGCTTAGGGGAAAACAAATCAATAGAGGAGGGGGGAAGGGTCACAGAGCCAAATAAGCTCAAGAAAATGTCTCTGTACTGTTGATTCTCTTGGAGACCCATATGATATATTCGAGTATTAAAAGCCCTTGGAAGACCAGCTTTAAGGAAAGCTGGCCACTGTTTTGCCCCATGTGATTCCCAGAACTCTCTTGTTCACGGGAACTCTTTGGGCATTTAGGAAGTGTTTCTAGAATGCAGGGAAGGTGGTGAGGACCACAGGGGGTTCAAAGGATGTACTGAGTCCCCCGGGAGGCCTTGAAGACAGGTGCACGAAGCCTGTAACATTGTAGCCCCATCTGGAAGGATGAGCAGGATCCTGTGGATGGAGAGAAAAGGGCTTCCGGGCTGGGGGGCAGGTGCGAGCGGAGGCAGGGGACAGAAATGCCCAAGGTGTGCATGGGAGAATCTGGTTTGGGGAAATAGGATTTAGAAAATTTCATGGTGGAAGCTGCCTGGTGTCTGTTCTGGGGCCCAGCAGCGTTCCTGGCACTTGAGGCCACCCGGTAAGACTTCAGTAAAATTATAAATGAACGATGGAGGACTTTTGCATTGCTCCTCCAAAGTGTGTGGACTCTATGAGTCATTGTTTCCCAACTAGGGGTTTGAGTCAGCATCCCCCCCGAGTGGGGCCCGTACTCTGGCCCCACTCCTAGAAATTCTGATTCCATGAGTCTAGTGGGGAAGAGGGAGATGGTCCAGGCACCTGGATGTCTTTAAAGTTATGAGGCAATTCTAAGTGAACCTCATCTTGAAAACAAATATGAGAGCTGGTGTGAGTCCTTGGGGGTTTTCCATCCAAGCTGTTTCTGCAACAGTTGTCTAGAAGATAAAACGTGGGGAGGAGACCCACTCACGTAATAAGCTTGGGACACTCTGTGATGTGGCCCGTTTGGAGGGCCATAAGTGACGTTAGCACATTCAAGGCTCTGAGAAGATCTGCAGACCCAGCCGTTCAGGAGATAGCACCAAGGAGTCCAGGTTTGACATGGGCATTTGTATCAGCCTAGGTGCGGAAATCCACCATTTCTTTTCTGAGCACTGCTCTCGGTCTTTCCAGCAGTGCCTTCTCCTACGGGTAGAATTTTCATGAATGCTGAATGCAGTCAGCCCTGCCGCCACTGGGGTGGCACGTCGTGTTCCCAGACAGGGTTCCTGGGGGCTGGCGTGAAGTTACAAAAGTAGCACTCTGCTTACAAGAAGCTTGCTTGCTTGCTTTAGTCCTTTTCTGCCTGCTACCTCGGCATGGATACGACAGTTGGATCTGGAAGAAAGCTGGCTGCTTCCCAGGTTCCTTTCTCTGTCTCGGCCATCTTGTGTTTCCGACTTCACTCTCCTGGGGGTCGCCAGTCCAGAACTGTAGGAGCTAGCCTTGCATCTGGGGGTGTCTGGGATCAAAGCAGCTAATGGGACCCCGTACCACTCTTTTTCAGGCCTTCTTGCGATGTTGTAAGGAGTAGGGGATTTTAAAAAAGAACCCATAGAACTGACTGGCTCTGGGTTTCCTTGGCCGATCGACACCCCCTGGGCACACGGCTTGCAGTATAAATGCTCGTTTTCTGTGCTGATGGCTTCTGGTCTGTTCACTCAGACCACGAGCTTCTCCATACAAGGGACATGTCACCATCAGCCTGTTCCCAAAGACTTGTCTCACAGCTGTCAATGAGAGAGTGCCAGGAAGCTCCCTGAGTTCCTCGACAGCCCAGCACGGAGTTTGGGGGACAGTCTTATCTGCAGCAACAAGGTCACAGGGGGCCCGAGGCAGCCGGTCTGGGGCCAGTGCTCGGTAGGCACTCTCTTCCGGAAGCTTCCCAGCACCACAGACTTCCTCTTCCACCCAGGCTTTTCCCCACTGCAGTCCAAGGCATTGATGTTTCTAGAATCTGCAGTGGAAATGGCCATATTTGCTAAGCATTCCCACTTCCATCCTGACCCATGAGCCTGTGGAACGTGGCCCATGGTGTGACCTGGTCCTGGTCTCCATAGTTAACGTTTCTTTTGTCTTTCTTTCTTTTTTTTCCCCTTTTTTTTGGTTTAAAGATTTTATTTATTTATTTGATGGAGAGAGATCACAAGTAGGCAGAGAGGCAGGCGGGGGGTGGGGGGAGTAGGCTCCCCGCTGAGCAGAGAGCCTGATGCGGGGCTCGATCCCAGGACCCTGAGATCATGACCTGAGCCAAAGGCAGAGGCTCAACCCACTGAGCCACCCAGATGCCCCTCCCAGTTAACATTTCTTAAGAGATTGTGACAGTTACCTTTAGAGACAGCATTTTGTTTGTTTATTTATTTATTGAATTCTTTAATCCCTCTTGCATTGATGAAGCGTCTGCTCTCACCGGGCACCGTGCCCACATCTCTGCGTGCAGGTGGCTCTTTACACGGAAGAGACAGGAAGACACCCCGGCGAGGGTGTCCGGGGACACACGGGTGCGGTGATGACAGGCTGTACCCAGTACAGGGGGACCAGCTGCCAAACATTCGTGCCGTGCCAGGAGATGTCATGTTTCCTAGGATTCACCCTACTTGGGCTTTGATCTCGTGCTGCCATGGTGATGTTTTTCCACATCTTTGTTACTACTCCCTTCCTCTTTCCTTTGGTTTGGGTCGTGACCCGAAGGCTCTCGTGTATTTCTTACCCCCCCACCCCCACCCCCCGCCATCCTGCTCCTTTTGCTCTTGGGTCCTCTGCTCTGGAAAGCGTTTATGATGACTTACAGAAAGACACTTTTCCGTTGAGGCACATCCCCATCCAGAAACCTGAAGATTTAGGGATCTGGAGTGCAGGCAGACCTTGAGTTTTGCATTCTGGTAGCATGGTTTTTGCAGCTGTTCGGGGAAGCTTTGGTTTCCTCGTGTCTGAAAGGAGACAGTAAGACAGTCCCTGTTGTGATAGCTGTGGAGGTGACACAGGGGACCCTTAGTGCGGGGCCCAACCTACGCCGGTTGCCCAACAGACGTCGGCTGTCACTGTCCTAATTACAGAGTGGTCACACACACTGGTTCCATCTCCCCTTCTTGGAAGCATTAACTGTGAGTATTGACAGCAATGTTATTAAAGAAAAAAAAGGTCAAGGCCAATTTCAGTAGAGAGCCCGAGGGCTGAAATATCTCTGAGTCAAGTGCAATACAGTCGAGCCCCATAGTGAGCACTTCCCAGGGCACCTCCAGTGCCCAGGAAGGAGGTGGCGGACAAGGACTTGTGCCCCCGACCCCCTGACCCATCCAGCCCTTTGCAGGAGGTTGTCTCTGTCCTTGGGAAGCCAGTGGCTCTCACAGCAGTTCCCAGGAGCTCTGCTCACCTACCCAGCCTCCCCCCAGCTCTACTAACTCATCACATCCGTTCACACACATGCATTCTTACAGCAGGTCTGACGTCCTGGCCTCCCAACTCGAGGGCTCGCTCCCCCTAGTAGGCAACAAGAGCTTCTGTTGTATTAATCATCATTGTGCTCACCTTACCTGGGTGACAGAAGCACTGGGTCACCTGTTCTGCATTCATGGGTCGCATTTAATCTTTGCAGCAATCCATGGGACAGAAAATGGTGTGCTCCAGCACAGACCTACTCAGTCTTGAAGATAGAATTCAGGTCCCAGTGACCTGACTCCTCAAATCTTATTTTATACAACCTTGCTCAGTCAAACTTTCCTGCAGCACAGAACTCTTCCCCTTCGGGCTCGGCAAGCCTTTTCTTTCTCCTGTTTCCCTCCCTTCCTGTCCTACCTCTCCTTCTCCAAAAAATGAAGACTAAACCCTTGAGTCCTTTTCCCCAGCCCCAGCCCCAGCAGGAATTTTTGTGTGCTTTCTCAGCGTTAAGCTGCTCTGGTCTCTGCACGTCCAAAACCAAGAGCAGAGCTTCTGAAAACCCAAGCCAGAATTACACCCAGGCTCTGAGCACGCTCTGGGGCAGCAGGTCTCACGGTTTGAGTTTTCACCATGCTTTCTTAACCGTGGCACCACTCTCTGCCTTGGTTTCCTTACCTGTAAACGGAGGCTGTCCATAGCCCCCAAGAACACAGGTCTCTTGGGAGAATTATGCGATTGGATGTTTCGATGGTCAGAACAGTACTTGGCCCCCAGCTAATGCTCTGTCCCTGGCAGCCCTCACACCTTCTCCAAACCTGCCTTTCTCCCTCCTGGAGGACATACATACACATTTTCAAGGAATCTCAATTCTACAGGAAGGTCTTCGAAAGGCAGCAGTGGAAAACCTGTTTTCCCTGGAAAACTCCCCCGCTGCCGTTTGCTGCTTTGTGCCAGCCCGCCTCCTACCCCAGCTCCCAGCTTCTGAGGCGGAATCACTAGGTGGAAGTGATTGGCTAAGGGGGACCATGGTGTTCAGTGGCCTCACGCGGCCTTGGTTCATCAGTTTCTGTGTGTCTGGGCCACCTCGTTACCTGCTGCCTCCTTGAAGGTTAGAATTTTATGGGTTTAACAACCCATTTGAATGAAAAAGCTTGAAATACAGGGATAGCCCTAGGTTCGAGCTAATTAATACCCCTTTTCAAATTGGGGCTTTGGAGGGTAGGCTGAACCTTTGATAGGAATCTTTGGAGAGTGCTAACAAGTCATCGCAATAAAACCTAGGATGGAAGGGAGGAACCTCGCAGCAAAATCGCTAGACACAAGAGGAATCCGTCATTTCTGGCAGCGAATCAGGTTGATCGAGGAAAAAAGAGAATGTTCTTCATGCAAATAAGGTCCACTGAGCTTTCCCTGGGCCTTCCGTCAGAGGATCCTCAAACCTAATGATTTTCGCATCTAATTCAACACGAAATTAGTCATTAGATATTAAGACAAAAGCAGGCAGCTCTCCGATCTCAACAAAGCATCCTCCCACTGAAGTGGAATTAACTCTGGAATAATTAAAATGGTTGCTGAAGTATGAAAACACTCCATTAGCTGGAGTTGCCTTGTTGAGACGTGCCCTCCCTCCCCCCCCCCAAGGCCGTCGCGATGGCCATGATCAAGGGCAAGGAGATACCAAGACCCAAGTAATGGGATCACACTTAAATCCTTTTTGGCGCCGTTTCTGAGCCAGAGAGCAGAGTTCCTAGTTGGAGGGCACAGTTTCATTTGGGAGCAAATGTGGCTGTCCTGCTTCTTTCTAAGTCCCCATCCAAATGGATGACACCCTAACAAAGGAAATGAAGCCTACAATGAAAACTATGGCAGATGATCGTTTTTCTGGAAGGACCCCAGCCTGCCTACTGGTTGTTGGCAGTGTTTCCACAGTTCAGATATCTTCATTCCAAAAGAGCACAATGGTGGAGCCACAGTGTTTTGATCTGCCAAGACCTAAACAGGCATTAACTTGGCATCGTTTTGACATTCATTTACCAGGAGGCACCGTGGTCACCTGATGTGGTCCATACCCATCTCTTTGCAGTGTGGAAGGACACAGTCAACCAGTCCCTTATCACAAGGACAGTACACCGTCACAGTGTGCCACATGCCGTAGCAAATCAGCTCCCACTCATTAGCAGCGATTTCAGATGATGGCGTCTTAATATCCACCGGGCTTTTGTGTTCAAAGACAGAAACCGCATTACCCTCTGTTTACACCCAATGTATTCGTCTTCTGCATTTCTCGAGCAGTCCACATTTTTAAACATTACAGAGTCAACAGGCCTTTAAATATTTGTACGATTCTTAAAAAATAATGTGGAGTTAACGGGAAGATTTCACAGCATTTAAAAGGATTTTTAAGTGTAACCACTTTTTGGCATTTATTTGAACTGACATTTTAATTTTTTTAAGATTTTTGTTTATTTACTTGAGAGAGAAATAGTGAGAAAGAGAGCACAAGTGGGGAGGAGAGACACAAGCAGGATCCCTGAAACAGGGAGCCCGATGTGGGGCTCGATCCAGGACCCTGAGATCATGACCTGTGCTGAAGGCAGACACTTAACTGAGCCACCCAGGTGCCCCTGAACTGATATTTAAAAAAAAAAAAAAAGTCTTGTATGCTTAAACCCTGCAAAAATAAATAAACAAAACACAGGTAAAGTCCAGTGCATTTTGGGGGGTGGGGGATGCGAAGCAGGTAGAATTGAATGAATACTGTAGACTTCAAGTTTCTGGGTTTTTGTGTCACGTGTGTGTGCGTGCTTGTGCACGGTTATATCATCCGAGAGTTGCCTTCCTAAGGTTTTAGTAAATTTTGTGAGAAACTAGGACAGAAAAGGCCATCACCTCTGATTGTTTCTTAGTTGGGACGTGGGATCTTCTTGCTCAGCCCACCGTGATTCTGAACTTCTAGTCATCTGACTCAGTTCATTCCCATAACTGAGTTCTTTTTATCACGTCATAACTGAGTTCTTTTTATCACATTGGAGGATCTTGAAGTCCCTCCCCTTAGATTTTCATTTTTGAAACTTGGTATCTTTCGTGGAAATGATAAATTTTGAGCAGTGCGTATCTGCCATTTACTGACCCATTGTTCTGCCATTTTGATTTATTGAGCTTGTCTGTTACCATTATTAAAAACTTATGTATCCCCTATTATTATTTTATTCTAATTAGCTGGGCCACTTAGAGGTTTCATCTCCTAGGAGATGAGATTGACTGTGTAATTAGCTCTCTTCTTTCGGACAGCTGGCTAATTCATCACTTTGGAATGCGGTGTTAGATTCCCTGCTCACCTGTTTATGTGCTATGACCACGAGCACCTATGGGTTTTTTCCTAGACTTAGAATAATACTGGCTCCATCTGGGACTTAGTTTTATCTTTTCTGTTTACACAGGTGGAAAGCAGACCCCATGCCAAATATCCCATATCATTATGATTACAGCAGAACGACTTCCCTAACTGTAGTCCCCAGCCCATCACTTTTTGCCTTATCTGCTTACCACCTGTGCTGTTATTTACATAAGACTTCTCTTTAAATTACTTCAAATCTACCTGTTTTAACCTGGCATCGTTTTAAGCTGCGAGAGCCGTGAAACCACACATTTGCTGTATCAGTTTCATTTCCGTTGACTTTTTTTGCAAGTACACCTTAAAATAATGGCATAAACATTGAAGCATTAGGGTCGTCCTGGTTCCGGTACCTGCAGAGCCCCTTGGCCTCCTGCCAAGATATGTTATTGATTGCATTCAAAGGATTAAAAAACTCACATTTTTTTAAAGCATCGACATAAGTGGGGAATCCTAAGTGGTTTATGAAATCACATACTTCGAGAAGAATAGAGCATAATAATATACGATCGAAACGGATGACCTCAACAAGAGCTGTTTTCCGGTTCTTGTGGTACTTCATGTGGCACAAGCCATGAGGTGCTTCTGTCCATCCTGAGTTCTCACCTGAGCCCAGAGCACTAGGCTGTGTGGGCAGCTTCTTCCAGGTGGGACTGGGAGATGAAAAAGCCCATCTGAGGATGAGGGAAGAGATGCAGGAAAGATCTGGGGGCAGAGTGTCCCAGGAGAGGGAGGAGGAGCCCCTAGTGCTAAGGGTTCGGTAGGGAGAACCCATGCAAGGCAAGAAAGAGCAGAAGTGGGCAGGCTGGACTGCAGGGAGTGGGGGGCCGGGCGGGACGTGTCATCAGTTGCTTAGGGGCAGAGACCCTAAGGAACTGAGGGAGTTCTGAGCAGGAAAGTGATTTGAGTTGATCCCCCTAGGAAACGATTATGGCAGATTGAGAGTGAAAACCAAAACCCCAGTTGGGTCTCTCTAGGAGTCCCTCATGGGAGAGCTTATGGAGGCTTTTGCCAGGGAGGTGACCCTAGACCAGTGAGAAGAGGTGGGGGTCTGATTCAGCATATTTGTGTGTATGTATATGTATGCATACACTCGAATTCCAGCTTTTTTCTCAAAGCCTGTTAAGATTAAATATATTTTCTTAACACACCTAGAGAGTTATAAATATCTATCTCAGGGGGCACCTGGGTGGCTCAGTGGGTGAAGCCTCTGCCTTCAGCTCAGGTCATGATCTCAGGGTCCTGGGATTGAGCCCCACGTTGGGCTTTCTGCTCAGCAGAGAGCCTGCTTCCTCCTCTCTTTCTGCCTGCCTTTCTGCCTACTTGTGATCTTTGTCAAATAAATAAATAAAATCTTTAAAAAATGTATTTATCTCAGGTCGATGGCTATATATGCTTAGATACACTGGTGCAACATAATTTATGGTATATAATTAGACTTTTTTCCTTTGAGAAACAAACCCAGACTCTCTTGGGGAGGAAGGAAATAATTTGCTTATAAAATATTTCAGTGTCTCCAGTAAACCCAAGAAAAGGCACGCTAGAGTCTCCCCTGTTATAGTAGTTCTCCGTTTAATTGTCCAAATATCTATAGATGCCTTGAAGCCAGAGTTTTCACGCTTTGTGGGTGGCTTACCAGTTCTAGGTTCCAGCCTGAGTCACTGGGTGACTCCCGACGCTGCTTACTGAGATGGACAAAAGTGTGTCGAGGAGGAACTCTGGGGGCAGGAGGCCTGGCAGCATTGCGTGTGACCCTCTTCTTCTCTCTCCCCACAGTGATCCCGAAGGTCACCAAGCACCTGCTCTCAAACCCTGTGTTCACCTGCATCATCCTGGCCGCTTGCATGGAGATCGCGGTGGTGGCTGGCTTTGCTGCCTTCTTGGGGAAGTACCTGGAGCAGCAGTTTAACCTTACCACCTCTTCTGCCAACCAGCTGCTCGGTGAGTCTGCTTTTTCATCCCCACCACTCCCCAGGAGGGCAGAGGGCTGCTGCGTCCACAGCAGCAGTATTCTTGGGATATGTGCGCGGAAGGAATTTTAGAGTCTATTCTTGCGTTACGATTTGCCGAGAGGATGTGATAAGAAAGAGCTAAGATATAAAATATAGGTAGGAAGCATTGCAGTAGGCCAGGAGATCAGTAGATTGGTGTGCACTGCAGAATTCGGGGGAAGATAAGATGAAGGAAGAGGGACATCAAGACCTATCCAGAAAGGTTAGCAGGCTGTGATCTGGCACATTAAAAAAAAAAAAAAAAAAAAAGTAAGAATGTTCTTGACAGCATGAAATGCATAGTCCACAAATATAAAACTTGGAAGCCAAAAAAAAAAAAAAAAAACCACAAATATAAAACTTGGAAGCCAAAAAAACAAACAAACAAACAAACAAACTTGGAAGCCAAACGCTCCCTTCCTGACCCAGGCCCACGGCAGATATAATTAATGGATCATGGCACTCCATCTCCCCAAGTGCAAGCATGGCCTTACCGTCCTTCTCAGAAGGAGACTGTAGGCATCTCCTTCCACTGTTTGGAGTGGTCATGGTAAGGAAAACCAGTTTGCTCTTGTGGGAAGCAGCATTATTTACATGGACTTAGGAAATGACCTCACGCCTGACAAGGGAGACAGAAGTCAAGGACGCCCATGTTTCTGGCTTGGACAGCTGGTGGCGCCATTTTGGAAACCTGAGAACCTGGAAATGGTAGAGAAGTATCCGATCTGTGAGGGAGATTATTAGGTTACATTTGAAGTTGCTGAGCGTGAGACACCCGTGGTGTGTCTCTGTGGCATCCTGTACTTGGGAGGGGTTTGGGAAGGAGACCCCATGGAGGAATGGAGGTTTGGTTGCACTGGTGTACGTCTGGGTGGCAGTGGAGGACATGGGAGTGGAAGTTATGCAACAAGAAAGTGAATTGGAAATGAAGAGTAAAGTCCCAACCGTGAGAAAACATAGGAGTCCGAGGGGGCATCGGAAAGAAGCCCACAGGTCATGGGAGTCAAGGGAGAGCTTATTCCAAGGAGGAAGCGGGCAGCTGCGTGGGTGTGCATGCACAATGAGGGCTGTGGCATCACCATTAGCGACAACCACCAGGACATCCTCAGGCCTGTGCCAGAGCTGTGTCCAGGAAGTGGCCGTGAGGAGCCCATGCTTCATGTGGAGAGCAGCCCCCAAGAAGGAAGGAGTGGCCTGCAGCTTCAGGACATTGTCCCACAGCTCAGCCATGGAACAGCGGAGCAGGATCACACCAGATGTGTGTCCGTGTGTACGTGGAGGGGGAGTGGAGAAGATGGTGCGTTGCTAGGGAACATGAGCAGTTTGCTAAGCGGAAGGAAAGGAGCCAGCAAAAGGGGATTTGCAGGAAAGAGAGGCATGTGGATGGACAGCCCTCGGCAGAAGAGCTCATGGGTTCTACCAGTGCAGAGAAGGAGAGAGGCATGAGTCTGGCCATTGAGACTACCGCCGGTACGGCCCTGCATGGAGAGAGAGCTCTGGCCCCATGAATGACCTTCTCTGGAAAGTACGGGGTCAGATTGTCTGCTGAGAGCAAAGGTCTCCTTCAACACTGCTTGTTTCTTCACCTCACAGCCCATTAGCAAATTTAAAGGTGCTAACCCATCAGGAGTCATCAGGAAAACACACATGAAGACCACACTGAGCTACTGCTATGCGTCCACCCTACTGATAGTACCAAGTGTTGGTGAGGCTGTGGAGCAACTGGAATTCTCATGCGTAGCAGGTGGTGTGATCACTCTGGATGGCTCTCGGGCAGTGCCTCTGAACAAGCCTGTTTTTCTGCTGGGATCTATGTGTCCCACTTGTGGGCGTATACCCAACAGAAATGAATGCTCAAGTCCACTGCTTTAGATCTGCACGTTAACTGTTTTCAGAGCATCCCAGGGCACTAAAACCCCAATTGGATGCCACCCAGATGTCTGTCAACAGGAGAATGGGTAGATAAATGATAGAATGTTTGCACGGTGCTGCCACACAGCCTGAGAAAGTAGGCATTTTCGTACCTGCCTCCGTGTGGATGAACCTGACTGAGTTAAAAGACATCAGGCATGAAAGAGGACATATTTATATGAGTTTAAAGAGGGAAAAGTTCATTAAAGTGATAGAGGCCATGATAATGGGAACTATCCTTCCGGGAGGGGTAGGGGGAGGTGCAGCAGCCAGGGAGCCTTCCTGAGCTGCTGGAAATATTCTGAGCTTGATCTGAGTGATGGTTCGAGGGGTGTATACAGATGCAAGGATTCATTGGCTGTTCGCTTAAGCTGTGTGCACTTCCCAGGACATAATGTATCTCAACTAAAAAAAAAAAAAAAAAAAAACTAAAAGAAACCTAAAAGCCTACCACGATGAAGCAGCTGGGTCATAGTGTCTCTTTGAGAACTGCGAGGCTTGTGCAAGCCTAATTTTTCTCTTTTTTTTGCTAATAAAGATTTACCATCCTCTTTTTTTTTTTTTTTTTTTTTTTTTTTTTGGTCAAGTGTCACTTCCAAGAAGTATTAGCAAAATGCAGGCAGCCATCTCATACCTGTCTGGAAGAGAGAGGGTAAAGCGGGTCTCTTTATAATTAAAGTCATAACTTCTTGGTTGTACCTGGGGTGTCTCTGGTTTTGCCCTCCAGCAGCCCGAGCTGCTCCGTTTCCTCTCATTTCTGAGCTGCCATTCTCACATTCTTGCTACAATTGCACGGTTACTTCGGCGTCGGGCTTGGGTTCTATCTCAGAACAGTTTCTATCGACAAACCAATCAATAGCCTTCAGGGCAGAAGGTCAAAAAAACAATCTCGCCGTCCTGCACCTGTTTCTTTCTCCGTGACTCTCTCCATCAGAGTGCGTGGCAGGGGAGGACCTTCTCCAGCAGTGCAGAGGCCACCTGCTGAGCCATCTGTCAGTCTGTCTGTCCGACAGGCCACGCAGGTAGCATACGCGCATGCATGCACAGCCTCTCCCGGTGCCCTGCTCGAGTCCTCACTCTAATCAGCATGGACCCTGCACAGCCGGCTGCAGCCGGGGCTGGCGCTGGGCATTCAGGGGACAGAGACGGACGGACACTGGGAGCACCAGGCAAGGCTTGACTCGGAAAGTCCTCAGCTCCTGGACCCAGAGCCTGGGGCCCACGCAGTCTCTCGGGGGCATCAGCGTGGGGCTCTGGGCCACCCTGGAAGCCATCGGCAAATGGGGCAGAGTCTGGAGAAGAGCAGCACAGATGATTAAGGCGCTGATGGCATGGATTTATGCGCAAAGATAAAAAGGGCCCAATCTGCATAGGTTTAGCGTAATGAGGAATGTGGAGTTTCACGGAAGTTCTGATAACTGAATGCCAAGGCTGCACACGCATCAGGGAGGAAGAGAGCAGCCGGATGACGGGTTGGGAAAAAAGGTGCTGAAAGACTGTTATTGCCATAGTTACCATCCTCACCAGGTGACGCTCCCCATGGTCTCCGCTAGGAAATGAAACAAAGCACAGGTCTGTTCTCTGGGCGTGGGCACGTCCTCACCGGTGTGCATGCAGCCTGCTTACCACTTACCCATCCCAAAAAGAAGCCTTGAGAACCCACTCTGTGCTAGGCACGGGGAACCGTGCCGGCCTAAAGTATGGTAAAGATTCTTTTAAAGATTGCGCTGGGGGAAGCTGCATTTCAGGAGGGAGATAGTGAACAAGAACCAAGACCAAAAATGAATAAGGCAGCTTCAGATAGAGGGGGAGAGCCTTGAAGATAATAAAACGGGGTGAGGACTGATAGGGAGCCCCTGAGTGGAGTATAGGGTCACTCTAGTTGGTGTGGTCTGGGAAGGCTTTTCTGAAGGGGGTATGGGGCCAGCCAAGGAGAGACTCAGAACAAGAATGTCCCAGGAGAGGGTGCCTGGGTGGCTCAGTGGGTTAAGCCTCTGCCTTTGGCTCAGGTCGTGATCTCAGGGTCCTGGGATCGAGTCCCGCATCGGGCTCTCTGCTCAGTGGGGAGCCTGCTTCCCCCCCCCCCACCTCTGCCTGCCTCTCTGCCTACTTGTGATCTCTCTCTCTGTCAAATAAATAAATAAAAATCTTCCAAAAAAAATTCTTTAAGAATGTCTCAGGAGAAGGACCAGCAGGTGCAAAGCCTGGGGGTCTGTATGGGTTTGGCCTGTCCCAGGGAGAGAGAGGGGGCACACTGGGCCAGGGGTGAGCAGAAGGAACCATGTGGGGGCTAGATCATGAAGCTCATTTCTTTTTCTTTTTTCCTTTTTTCTTTCTTTCTTTCTTTCTTTTTTTTCTTAAAGGTTTTATTTATTTGACAGAGAGGGAACACAAGCAGGGGGAATGGGAGAGGGAGAAGCAGGCTCCCCACCGAGCAGGGACTCTGGGATCACCACCTGAGCCGAAGGCAGATGCTTAACAACTGAGCCACCCAGGCACCCCATGAAGGTCATTTCTGTATCAAAACCAGAGAAAACCAAGCATAGGTATTCCAAGAGCATCAGATAATACAGAGATATCCTGTGTTTCATTTAAATTTGACTTGTGCTGTTTTCTTGCAGAGCTCAGGCTTCTTGATTATGTCTTTCTTCCCCTAATATTAAAATTAATTTGCATGCCCTTAGCACATGCCAGCTGGTTGATGTAGCTGATTGACCTCGAGGTCTGCTGATTGGCAAGGAGGGGACACAGCCTAGACTGGGAAACTGGCCGTGCACCGTCCACACAGTGGATAAATGACACACCGTAATTTAAAGCTGAGTTTTAGATGAAGCAAATCAGGGCAGAGCAAAGCCAAACGGGAGGTTGGAACCCCAGGATCATTTGGTCCTTCTAAAATCCCTTCAGTCTCTGAGAATCAGAAATAACAAGTCTACGGTCCCTGCTGCCTTGCAGATAGCTCTGTTTATAAGAGGGGAAAAATTTTATGCCAATGACTCACCAAGAGCTACAAAACATATTGATTGGAAGGATGCTCCTTCCCGAGAGGTCTGGGAGCGGGTTAAAATGCCGTTTCCACAGGCTGCTGAGTCCTGGGATTTTTGTTCAAACAGCCGCCAGACCCTTCCCAGAAGCCCTCCTCAGCTAATGAGGAAAGGGGAGAAAGTCCACAAATGATCTTGAGTCCCCATCCCTACCTCCCCTCAAAAATGCAGAAAGCACGTGAGTGCGCCGTCATCGTTACGCCCCTGGGAAGCATGTGCGTGTCCCTGGTCCATCTGTCTTTGTCTTGTGGTCTTTCCTGTTGAGGATGCCTTCCTTTGGAAGATCGGTGGATGTCCTTGGACTCCCCATCACTGACTCTTTTCACGTCCGTCTCCCCCAGTTTTCTGAGGGTTCCCGGAGGGCAGAAATAAGGCCCCTCATGGAATCTTAGAGGCAGCCTGGAGGAGGCAACATGGCAGTGGGGGTCACTGGGAATTTGGCCTGTGCAGGGCTCAGCGCCCCCACCCCGTCCCGCACCTGGCACCCAATGGTTTGTTGGGACGCGCCCTGCGTCCTCTGCTAACGGTTCCCACCCCTCTGTTTCTCTCCCAGGGATGACTGCGATCCCCTGTGCCTGCCTGGGGATCTTCTTGGGTGGTCTCCTGGTGAAGAAGCTCAGTCTTTCTGCCCTCGGGGCCATTCGGATGGCCATGCTCGTCAACCTGGTGTCCACAGCTTGCTACGTCTCCTTCCTCTTCCTGGGCTGCGACACGGGCCCCGTGGCTGGGGTTACTGTTCCCTATGGAAACACGTAAGTCCTGGGAATGCCCCCTTCTTCCCCTGCCTGCCCAGGGATGCCTGGGCTCTTTCTCCGTGGTAGGGGAGCGGAGCCAGCTGTGTCCCGAGGGGTGGCCACGAGTGGAGGGTTCAGAGATGCTTCTGTATCTTCCTCCCAGGGTTGAGGGGTCCGGAATGGACCTTTTGGGTGGAGAGCTCAGACCATTCCGCTCAGCGGGAGTGCACGGGGGAGACACTCCCAACAGTACTCCTGTTGCCATTTTTGGCATTTTGATTTTAAGAACGATTGAAGATAGATAATACAGATGAATTTTATTTTAAAATTCAGCTTTTTTTTTTTTTTTTTGAGATGAGGGGAGAGAGAAAGAAGTGGGGGAAGGAGCAGAGGGAGAGAAAATCTTAAGCAGGCTCCATACCCAGCACTGGGCCCGTTACGGGGCTCGGTCTCACAGCCCTGAGGTGAAATCAAGAGTGGGACATTCACCGAGCTGAGCCACCCGGGTGCCCCTTAAAATTCAGCCTGAAGTGAAAGACAGAATAGATTTCAGCCATTCCAGAAATGATCAGAAGCGGCCATCGGGCTCCCATAGTAATTATAAGGTCTCCCCAGAGTAGGTATTGTTAAGTATGGGAGGGAGAAGGGAGTAGGGAATAAAAGGAGAAAAGAGGAAGAAGGGAAGGAAGTTGGTTCTTATGGGACAGTTTTTCGTAGTCACTAGCCCAAGACTTTGGCCTAGAGTCAAAATTGCCCCAGTCAGAACGGCCCCAGAAGGAACCATGGAGAGTGCTTTCGTGCCCAACATCCACAGCCCCCCCCCCCCCTTTCTGTGTGAGACTCTGAAGCTGCGTGGAGATCAGTCTGGAGCATCAAGGCTGCAGCAGAGTCAACCTGCAGGATACCAGTCTCCTCCTCCAGGCAGGCTGTCAGGCTTTCTTCTATAGTCCTGTATCCAGAAGATAGAGGAGAGCCGGGCTTCTCTGCCCCTCCAACAAGGTCAAGCAGGCTGAGTGGGAGAACACAGGTGGGGGCGTTGTCTGGAGAGTCACGCACAGACACTGCCCCTCTGTCCCCTTTACCACCGCCATGGCCTCTCAGGCCCCCCAGCCCAGCCCCCGTTCCTCCCTCTCCCCAATGCGGCACCTTCTGGTGTGTGCCTGCCATAAATAACAGCATTTGGAGAGAAAGACCGCCAGCCTTCTGTGCCAGCTCTCAAGTAGTAAACTTATAGTGGTTCAAAGCACGGGGTCTTACGATAATGAAGTTCTTCTTCATTAAAAAAGAAAAAAAAAAGCCTCCAATCCAACTGCCAACTCTGCCCCAATTGGTAGAGCTCCAACCTTCCCTCCCCACCCCCGCTTCCCCATGTACAAGCTGGATATACTGGAGCAGGCGACTCAGCTTGGCTCTGCCTCAGTTTCCTTCTCTGTCAGCCCCACGAGGTCACATTGAGAACTAGTACAATGATCTACACAGTACCAGGGACAGTGCCTGGCACATCAGTTGGCACATATCGCCATCGTCGTCCTTACTCTGAAGCGCTCCGAGCCCTAGGAGGCGCAGCTGAAAATACTGGTGCTGGAAAGAGACGCTTCTCTCTTACGGAGCTCAAGACACCCACTCCATCCTCCCTTTGCAGCTCGCTTGCTTTAGGTAATTGTGCCTTTAATGGCACAAAAGGAAATTTAAAATAACTTGTGTTATTTGTCTCAGGGAGTTGAATCAATCAAACAGACGAGAGTTATTGAACCCAGCTCGTGGTAGTGGTGTGTTAAGCATCACGAGGCTTGCTGCCTGCTGGGAGGAGGGATCGGACAGAGATGAGGACGGGCCCGGGATGGGGAGAAGGCAGTGTCTGGCTGTGCCCCGTGGTGGTGTTGGGTCAGGGAAGGGGCAACGGGCTGAGGCTGCAGAAGTCATGAGTGGCGACACAGAGGAGGTGGTCCCCAGCCGAGTGTGGGCTGGCTCCAGCCCGGAGAGCACACTGTGCAAATGATAAAGAAGAGGCTTCTTCCATTTCCAGCACCCTTGTGCACAGCTCTCAGCGGTGGTGCTGGGCTGGTTCTCGCAGGACAGGGAGGGGTGAGGTTGGAGGGGGCGAAGAAAGGGGTGTCGGGCTTGGAAGGCTGTCACTGGGGAGAGCCAACAGGACTTGCCCTTCCTCTGATGCGTGCCATGTTTCCTCTCTTTTCCAGCTCAGCCCCTGGCTCGGCCCTGGACCCCTACTCACCCTGCAATAAAAACTGTGAATGCCAAACCGATTCCTTCACGCCAGTGTGCGGGGCCGATGGCGTCACCTACCTGTCTGCCTGCTTTGCTGGCTGCAACAGCACGGTATTGGTGATTTTCTGACGGGATGGATGGGGCCGGGGACGCAGGCGGCCAGAGTAACTTAAAACCCAGGGTCAGCGGCAGCAGTGGGCACATTCCGTTGCGTGCCTGCGCTATGACTTTTTCCCAGACCCCTCCGCACTCTGGTGGAGGACCCTCCGTCGGCAGGATGGAAGGACACACAGGTCCTTCAGACCTTCCTGCTAAATCAAATAGGTTTCCAGAAAGTGTCGTGGAGCCACCGAAAGTAAAAACTTCAAAGGCAGCTGTGCATAGAGAGCCAGAGGAAAAAAGATTATGGTTCAAGGTGCTCACCGAGGGTATCAGTGAAACAGCCTGACCCAACAGGTAATGAGCTCCCCATCAACAGAAGTATGTAAAGAAAGGCTAGAAAACCGTTTATCAGAGAAGACTTCTTCCAAGCCTGAGACTGACAGTAATTTAACCTCTTCCTTACTCCCTTTCCTTCGCCTTTTTATTGTCAGCTGGATACCTCCCGCCTTTTTCCATCCCCCACCAAAGTTTGTTTTGCTTTGCTTTTTGGGTTTTGGGGGTTTTGCATTTTGTTTGTTGGTTTTTCTTCTCAGCACGAATTGTCCAGTTGGCTATCAGCCAGCAGTTTTTCACGTGCTCTGCGTGCAAACCTGACACTTAAGGGACTGGTCCTCCAGTCCCGCTGTTGCCACCTTCCGGGGGTGTCTCATACCGACCTGTCTTCTGCATCCACATCCCCACTGCCCAGGCGCACGCCCTGCTGGTCGCCTGCTTGGACCAGAGCCTATAGAGTTACCTAACTAGCCTCCCAGCTCAGGGTGGCCCCCTTCTGGTCCATATTCTGTACTGCAGCCAAAATGACTTAACACCGCAGAGGACCCCTTCTCGTGCGTGTCACCTACAGGGTAAGATCTAGGCGCTGCTCTGGCTTTGTGTCTTCAGCACACGTCTGTCCTCATTCACTCTCCGCAGCTTTACTTCCGTTTGGTTTGTGGTATTCAGTTTCCCCAACACAACCGGTGTCTCTTCACCCCTCTCCATTCAGACAGCTCCTGTCACCTGTCAAACCGTCCTTGAATTCTGCCTTCTCTGTGAAGCCATCCCCTCCCTTCTTTATCTTTGGTGTTCTTGCCTCTGTGGTTCTCGGCACCTGTCTCCACCGGAGGCTGCTCTCTCATTTCATTGCTGTGATCTGCTAAAAGTATTTGCCAACTGCTCTGATCTGTGAGCTTCCCCAGCGAGGGCTGGCATCCAGACGTGCTCTAGAAATGTCCAGGAATGTCTAGCTGAAGAGAAAGAAAGATGAGAAGAAGAGGGATGAGTGTCTGCTTTAAAGGCGTTTAGAGTTGTGATGACTTGTTTCTTCTCTCCATGTTCTGCATCTTTTGGGGCCAGCAATTTCTCTGAAAGAAGAAAAATCGATCACTTATTTTCATCTCCAAAGATTTCCTTTTTCTTTGCTTTTAACATTTAGATTCCTGGCCAGTTATTAACATTTTTTAATAGAGAAAATAAATCACCATGGAGGGGGGAGCACAGTGGGGAGAGAAACTGATTTTTTTTTTTAAATCAGATGATAAAGCAATTTCTTTATGTGAGTGGAAATGAATTTTAGAGAAGGGGATGAGGCCTCACGAATGGTTAAAATAAAATACAAGCGATTCGTTTTCATGAAAACAATTTTATTAACATTTTAATATCCAGAAAGTCATATAAATCAGTTTTGGTTATTGTCCGGTTTCAAGAATTAAATAGGCTAGTGTTCTGAGACCAAACAAGTCTCTATTCCAGAGCATTCAAAAAAAAAAAAAAATTGTCTTAAAAATTGCATTCCCCTTGATTCTGTATGTGCAAGAAGAGTCTTATTGAATGAGAGCCTAACCAAGCCCTTGACTGCTTCCAGCTGCTGAAACAGCAAGCTGTGGAATGCAATTATTGGAGAGTGAGATTCTCTGCTTCCCTCTGGACATAGCCTTTCTTCACCAGACACCTGCCTTTCCTTCTCATTACTGGAGGCCTCGCGTTGTCCGCAAAGCAGAGAGGTTCTTTCCCTGTGATTACAAGTCAGAGATTGGGACAGCTCCGGGCCCCAGGCTAGGGGAGACTCACATTTCTCCCCCACATAGGCAGATCTTGGGATGAATGAGGGATTTGGGGACGCAGAGCCGTGTGTATCCTAGAAAGGGGCCCTAGTGACAGTCTAGCCTTCAAAACACCCGTAACTGTAGAGCTCACCGCAGCAGCGAACTTTTTCCCAGAGCCCGCGTGGGCCAGGCGGCAGGCCTTCCTCCACCTGTCACTCACGGCCCATGACAGCTTGGCCTAGAGTCCAAGAAATCTCAGGCCGCCGTCCAAAAATGAGCAAAAAGCAATTTCAGTCTTCTCGATCTCTGCTACAGTATTTTGAGGAAATGCCAAATGGTGGGTTCTGTTGCTGGTGCATCTACTCCCGCCTTCGTTCCTACCTCCCTTCTTTGAGCTCCCACAAAAGCTTTTCCGCGGGCGGAGGGCTTTCTCCGTCCCCTTCCCTCATTCCCTCCGCCACCTGCTGGCATCCTCTGGCTCTCCAGGTGTGACGGCAGCCACTCGGTCATCTGCCCTCCCCTCTGCCCCAGCCCCGTGTGTCGTATCTCACCCATCCTCACAGCAGCCCGAGGGTGGAGGTGTGATTTTTGCTCTGAGTACAGACTAGTCCCTCCCCGCAGGTCATGCAGGAAGTGATGGCGCTGGCCTTGACACGCAGGTCTGTCCCGTCTGTCCCAAACCAGCCTCAGTGCCTTCCTCTGACTCGGTGACTTACCTGTCGGGATTCTCACCTTTCTCCTCCTCGAAAAAAACCTCTTTGTGCATGCTCCAAAGTCAGGACCCCCAGCTGGCTTTCACAGACGGGCCCTGCTGTCTCTCCAGCCTCAACCTCCCCACTGCTCCCACTGGTTGAAGGATGACGTGCTGTGCTGGCCTTCTGGGGGGTCCCCCCCCTGCACACACCCAGCTCTCCCTTGCCTCCGGGCCTTGGCACATGCTGCTCCTTTTAGCAAGGAGAGTCCTCTGTTAAGCCCCTCCGATCACAGACTGCACGATTCGTTCTTTCCTTGCAGCTCAGAAGCCTCCTCCCCGCCCCTCCCCCCCTCCAGGGTGACATTGGCACCCTATCTTGCAGAGTTCTCCCGCACCTGCTCCGTCTGGCAAGGACTGACCCTCCGACCCCCAGTCAAACAGGTTGTTTACTCCCGCATCCAGGGATGGGGTTCTCTTGTGGACCCTTGCTTTTCCAGTGCCAGCCTTGGCTCTGGATAAAGGCCCCAGGCTTCCTGAACCCCTGGCTGGAGGCCCCCTCCTTCCATCCCCCCGCTGACCCCTCCCTTGAACAGCAGTTGGCAGGCTGGTAGGTTGGCTGGTGCAGTTTTCAGTACTAAAGCTCCCTGTTCGTCCCTCTCCCACTCACAGCTTCCGTCCAAACCCGTGAAGATCGCCCATAACTCGATTAAATGTGAGTGAGTCACCAATCGAATAATTCTGTTTGCAGGGGAATCTGGTTAGGGCTAGTAGTTTCCTGGTAGACTTGCCTTGCTGCCCTGGTTTGGGTTTTGTTTTCTCATTTCCTCGTTTCCTCTCTCCTTGAGTGAGAGCAATGGCAGTTTCCAGGACTGCGTTTAATATGCAATTTCTAATTCTTCTTATTGCATATGACCAGGAGGGGTGACAAAAAAGATTGCGAGTTAATTTTGTAAGCTTCCTTTGGCATGAATTTATTGTCCAGATTGTTTCTGTACCTTTCACTCTCAGATGTAATTATTCCGGTGGAAAGCGTGTTGGTATGCCGCTGACTGACTGCTGGAAGTTGTAGCCTTTTGATGTACTGAATAATGGAGTGAAACAAAAGAAGAAAAAGAAGAAAGAAAGACAGACTTATAATCAGCCACCAATAGAACGTTGAAAGTTAGTCCAAGCCCGGCGCTGCATGTGCCTGGGACTAATGATAGACCAATGTCTGTCTCCCCATGCAGGCAACGGATATGTGTCTAGCCCCTGTCTGAGCGGAGCCCTGAGCTGGTTCTGGGGAGGGCTGGGGGGCCCGTGATGGAAGCTTGCATAAGTTCATTGTTTCCTTATGGATCTCAGAGTCCTGCTTGCCTGTTAGGATTGCTTGAGAACTTTTGAAATCTGAGTCCTGAGCCTCATCCTTAGAAACTGATTTCTTTACTATGGGGTAGGATCCAGGCACCAGGATTTTTTTTTTTTTTTTTTTAAGATTTTATTTATTTATTTGACAGAGAGAGCTCACAAGCAGGCTGAGAGAGGGGGGGGGGGAAGCAGGCTCCCCACTGAGCAGAGACCCCGATTCGGGGCTTGATCCCAGGACCCTGAAACCATGACCTGAGCCGAAGGCAGAGGCTCAACCCATAGAGCCACTCAGGCGCCCCAGGCACCAGGAATTTTTAAAGCTCTCCCCTGCCATGCGTTTTTGTACATAACAGAGTTGAGAACCTCTGGTCCTCTCCGGAGTGTCTCCTCCTTGGCACTGCGGACATTTGTGGCCGCATCGTTGTGGGGGACTGCGGGACACTCGGTAATATCCCAGGGCTCTTCCCATCCAATGCCAGCGGCAACCCCTGCTCTTTTGTGAAACGACCTGTATCTCCAGATATTTCCATAGGTTCTTCTTGGGAGCCAAATCCCCCACCATTGAGAACCGCTGCTCCAGGAGAAGGGATGGATTCCTTCTAGAAGCAGTGTCTGAGCTGACCCTGAGCATCTAGCCTTTGATGTCTTGTTCCTTCCCACCTTTCTGTGGCCAAGCCCCGGAGAAACCACGTTGGTGACTCGAAGGGCCATATGAGCCTATTACAGAAGAAGCAAACTGATTGCTCACAGCCCCTCTCTGCCCCGGACGTGGGCTTATTGGGGTCTGAACCACAGTTTAAGCTGTCTGTGTGTTTCATACACAAACTGGGCTTCCTGGCCTCTCTGTACAAGTTGGATGAGACAGGACCCGACCCGGCACCCTCACAGGGCAGCAGTTAGCTGGAGCTCAGAAATGGTCAAGCCTACGACAAGACATCCGATCCCCCCCTTAGCTAACATCCGGTCCCCCTTAGCCAAAGTCTCTGCCTCTGGCCACCCCTTACACCTGGACCAGTTTTCTTCTCTTCCTCCTGTCTTGCCCTCAGAGGTTTGGAGTTTGCAAGCTCTCTCGTAGAGCTTGACCCTGTTTCCCAGAACTGATTCAAAAGTCTATATTCATTCAAGCCGTGGCTTGTCAGAAGACGTGACCATTTCTGAAATCAGTCCCAACTAGGGCGTTGTCATTCTGAACATCCACTATATATCTCAGGCCCTGGACTAGGCACTAGAGGCAGAGAGCTGGAAAGGTAGGAGCTCGTGTTTACGAGGAGATGAGACGTAGTGTAGTGATAGAATTTGTGTACAAAGGAACACCCGTGGGCAACAGCTGAGCTATTAAGTGAAAAGAGCATATTCTAAAACAATATACAGATTGTGATCCCATTTAGTAAAGAAAAAGAAAAATCTAAATATTTGTACATCTCTACACAGAACGATCTTTATAAAAGATACGTAGCTGGCTGTTCACAGAACATTACCTCTGGCTAGGGACCAAAAAAATTAATTTTTATATGTTTCTTTCAAATTTCCTGCAAATTACCAAATGGTCTAAAATGAGCATGCATCCCTCTTTCAGTAAGGTGAAAACTTTTTTATTAAAAAAAATAATAACCCAACATTTAAGGATAGGTGGTTACATTCTAAGAGAAAGAAGCAGACACGTGGAGAGATCAGTGAACCTGGAGGGAACCAGGAATTAGTTCGGAGCAGGTGAGGCAGGAAGGGAGGTATGTGGATATTTTCGGAATATCTTCAGAGGAAGAGCGGCGGCGGGGTCCTTGTTGTGAAGGATGAGTGGGTATTTGGCAGTGGAGAGGCACAGAAGGACATTACAGCATGTGCCGTGTGTGTCCGCCTGGACCCTGTGCTCTGGGGACCGGTTCCGTTTGCAGGGGAGAGAGAAAGAGGGAGAAGCGTAGTGGCCTGGTGCACATTCCTGGTGCCCGACCATGAGCCACATCCTTTCTCTTCTGTGTTCTGCCCACACTTCCTCCCTGAGGTGGCTGGAGCCAAGCGTGGGTCTTCCCACTTCCCGAAGACCAGCCCTTGCCTCCCCTTCTGCGGGAGATAATTAAGGCTCTGCCCAGATGGGTTCCACCACCTGCGTTACAGGTTACGGGAGCGGAAGGTGGACAGAGGTCTTGCTTTCATCCCAGGATGTTTCTCCCTGGCTATTATCCTTCATCCAGTGACCCTGAAAGGGGACATGAGAGTATATTTCTTCTTGCAGTTTTTCAATATCCCCTTTGCCTTGAGGTACGTGGGTTGCTGGTGCCCTTCGTGATGAGCTCGGAGGTCTTGACCTAAAAATACTGGCTTGGGTTGGGCCGGTGCGGCGAAGAGAGTCTAAGCTCCAAACGGACAGTAATGAATGATAGGAGAGGGTCTGAGGGACTTGGCCGGATCACGAGGGAATCATAGGTGTCTGGGACACATAGGAACATGTCACTGCTGGAAGGAAAATGTCCCTGTCTGTCCCTCCCTTATTAGGCTGTCATACGCAAGGGATCAGAGGTCTGGCAGGTGGCCGCACAGGGCAGTGCGTGTCTCAGCACTCTTGGTGGCAAACTCCCTCCCTCCCCTACCCCACCAAGCTACAGAACAAGGGCCCCGCTTTTAATCAAAATTGTCATTTCTGCCTAGGAACTGAATACATTATAGAAAGAAAACCAGAAAGAGTGTTCTCGAATATTGGGAGCAACTCCCTACCATTCAATACAGCAGACTCTCCGTGCCTCTAACTTCATCGCCCCCATACCTGTCCTCTTGGAAATGTCCTCTTTCAACCTAGAAATCAGCTTGATTTGTACCATTAATAGCGATTGCTGCATCCGGTATTACACGTGACGGGGGGGGGGGGGCGGGTAAGACCCAAGCGCAAACAGGTTCATTTGCCAGTATTTTTGAAAAACACTGCTGAGAAGTGTTTTTTTTTCCTCTCTTGTAATACAAGCTGTCAAAATAGCACGCTTATGATTTCCTGCATCCATAGAAAATTAGCCCAAGATTCTAAAGAGTAATTTTTCTATTTTCATGGTCTCCAGTTTTATTGTAGTTGTTCATCCCCATCATTATGTGAGCAGAAACATTTCTCAGTCTAAATTAATGACTGAGTGTGGCCTCGGAGTACAGTTGCCAGTGGCTGTGCTATCTTCTTCATTGATTTCGTCTTTATTTTGTAACGTTCTTGAGTTCTTCATTTTTTTTTTTTAGTAGATGATAGATTTGTATTGTTCAGAAATCAAAAAGTGTAAAAAAGTGGAAACTGTCCTTTCCACCGCGGTCTTCGGTTCACCTACCCTCCGACCCATCACTCTGCCCAGTAGAGTATTGACTGTTTCTAGTTTCTTGTATATCCGACTGGACTTTAATGCATCTCTAAGGTCTTTCTTATTCTGTACCTCGTGTGTGGGGTTTCTGTTGTCGCTCCTGCCTTTTTGAGAGCTGTGTGGTCTTCCGGCATGGGGATCTATTGGAGCCTAGGTCACCGGTACCTGTGATGGGCACTCAGATTGCCGCACGACATTAGGTCTCGAAAACAGAGTTGCGGTTGCTGTTGTGCATAGGTCGTGTTGTACCCGGAGCATGTCTGTCTGTAGGATAAGTTCTTATAGAATTTCTGAGTCTGTCCCGCTCTGCTCTCTGGGTCAGCAGCACTGGTTCCAAAGGCCAGGCCAGGTCCTCTGTGAGCACAGAGGCCATCTGATTGTCAATGTGATCTATCAAGACACACTTATTTCTGGGAAAACCAGACCGTAGACATAGGCGTGCACGCCCGCACACACACACACACACACACACACACACACATACATCTGTATGTGCCACCAGACAGAGGAGACCGCTTTCAAATTGGGAAGACGTTCCTTTGAAACAGGGCGTTTCCCAGATCAGGGACAGTAAACCAGTCTCCTGGAGCCTGGTGGACTTTCTTTTACCAGTTGAACATACTGGACACCAGGAGAACTTTGGGTTTGCCCCTTCACTCAGGCCGAGACCTGTCTGCCACCGGCCGGACGGGACTGTTAAATCCAGACAGGGTGAGAATTCGCAGCCCAGCCCCTCGGCCTCCCTTCAGCAGAGTGGGTCGTTATCCTGTCATACCCAGGTCCGCTTTGTATTTTCCAGCCTCCTGCTGCTCGGAGCTTTTGCAAGTTGAAGGGTTCCTATATAGATGTCCGGTTAATATCAGCAGAAAGGCTGTCCCCAACCCCCGCTTCCTTTTGATATGGGACAGTAGTCTGAAACCCCATCAGTGGGAAGTCGCCTGTTGTAATTGTGGGGAAGATGACACTGTGTGGTCCTCGTCTGTGGTTCTTCCCACCACGCGTGGACGTGTTCCCAAAGAGCTCCTCTGGAGCCAGCGTCCCTGCATGTCCTTTAGCGTGTGACATCCAGGCCCAGCTCTTGTGTCACCCAAGCCCGAACGAACGATGTTCCCCATCTCTTGCCATATGGCCACAGGCTCTGCCTGTTCCCTTAGATTCCATCTTGGAAGGGTCACAGGGAAGTCCCAGCTGCCCCTCCCCCCGCAGACCATGGGACCACCCAGGGTTCCCAGTCATTGTGTCAGACTGAGTCACCCGCCCAAAAAGGAGACCCATTCACGTGTCCCTGCTCAGACCCTCTGGCTTACCTCCTCCCTAGCCTCTTCACAGCTCTTCTCAAATGGAGTCAAAATAAGTAAATAACAGGTTTGCCCAGAATCTTTACAGCTTCTCTCCTGAGCACCAGCAAGCTGACGTCTTCCCTGGTTGTATTTCCACTTCCGGCATGAATGACCCTACGAGTGCCTCGTTTTTGTCCAGTCAGCCCAAAGCTGCCCTTGGCCTGTTTTTGTCTCGTCCCTCCTCTCCCTGGCTTCATGCCCCGTCGTCACCTCCCTCCCCTGGGCTCGGCTGCAGGTCCCACGGGGCCTCAGCTTTGCCGTCCACTCACTCCATTCCCAGGACACTGGCTTCAGGGACGCCGTCACCCCCGGACCAGGCAGGGCCAGGCAATCGCTGCGTCAGACAGTGGGGGAAAGATGTCTCATTTTGATCCCACTCCGTTAGGGGCAGGAGCACGGACCGAATCCGGGCTGGGTCCATTTCTTAGAGCAGAGAGGACCCCGGCATTTTCCTTTCATGGTAAATCGGACGCAGTGGAGCCCGCGTCGGTATGGGGCAAAACTCTAGGACTGAGCGTAGGTCCCAGTTACGGATTAGTTTTTAAACTCAACAAAGCTCACCAATCACATGGTTCATTCACCGGGTCCTGGCCCCGACCCCTCAATTCCGGTACTCACATCATATTTGTAAGAGGCCGAGTCAGTGCTCACTTCTTAGGATGCTTGTTGAAGCAGGACCACGGCCATTCCCAAGGGTCCTGTTCCTCTCTTATACCTGTGAATTCTTCGGATCCATGTGGTTCTCAGCTCCCCCAGACTCAGACCTCTCTTTTTTCATGGCAGGAATCAGAGACAGAAGGATTTGAGGGTTTGAGAAGGAATTAGGATTCGGTGAAACGAATAGGACTTGAGATCTGTTCATTTGTTTGATAAATAGCTCTTGACTCCCTGTCATGGGGAAAGCCCTGTCCTCGAGAGCTGAGGATAAATTAGGGAGAAAAACCACAGTGGTATCTGGGCTCCGTAGCCCCATAGTGAGGGGGAAAAGATCGGACATGGGAGTAAGGGGTTCCAGAGAATTAATAGGGTATCACTTCTCAGGCAAGAGATGCAGAGATAGGGGAGGTTGGGGTGGGGGGGGACATGCATCTCTCAGGGTTCGGTCCAGAAAACTGTGCCCACAAGTATGTTGGAGATAAAGAATTTAGTGTGGGAATCGGAGCTACTGTGAACATGGGCAAGTTGGGGTATTAAAATCTGGGAGGAGTGAGATGAAGGATCGGAGGACAGTCACTCCATCCCCAGAAGCTCCTGCTCAGGTGGGAACGTGGGGGCTTGTGGGAAAATCCCAAGAAGCTTTGTTCACGTGGCTGCTGAGAGAGACGAAAGGGGTACCGGCCAGGTCCGTGGGCAGACAACCACATCAGTAGAGGTGGGCACGGGGCCTCTGTTGTCAGCAGGACAGGCAGAAATGAGGGCAGGTGTGAACACGGATGCTACGGCCACCCGGCCCCTGCGGGGCACCTCCACCGAGTGGAGGTATGTGGTATCATCCCTATGTCTGACCTTGTGAAGGGTCGTGGCCTCTGCTTAACTTCTGCCTTCTAAATCTCATCCATGTCTCCCCCACCCCACCCCTGCGCCCCATCCAGCTCCCATCCCTGCAGGGAAGGGGATTCTGGGGAAATAGCCCCCAGCGTAGCAGAGGAGTAGTGCCGAGCTGGCAGGCGAATCCAGCTCCGGGCGTTTGATCCCAGATTCCGCCTGGAGATGGTAAGGTGCTCAGAGCCCCTGGGGCAGGACGGGTCAGGTGCGTCTGGGAGGATTATGGGCTGTGTGGCTGTGGAAGCCAGGGAGGAAAGTGGTTCATGGGTATGCGCCCCTAGGGGGCTCCAGGAAGAGAAAAGTGGATGGTGGGGTCAGAATGTGGGGGCCCCCAGGGAGCTTAGCAGGATCGGGTTCCTGCCTGTGGGGGACAGAAGCCAGCCCAGCCAGAGTGAGGGGAGGCTTGAGGGATGAGGTGGTGAGTGTAGACAGCTAGCGGAGTGTGGCTGTGAGGTTGGGATTGGGGAGGGGGTGGGGGGGACGGTTTCCTTCCCGGAGTAGGGAGAGAAGGGGCATTTTAAGTTGTGGGTAGGGAGAAGTCCTGCCTTCTGGTCAACGCAGGCGAAGATCATTCGCAGAGGACCTCTAAAACCATCTGCTAAGCTTCACCGGTTGTGTGTCAGCTTCGTGAAGTGCTCAGGAGAGTGTCCCTCAGACTCGGTCGTCCTCGGGGGCCCACAAAGGCCCTGGCTCATGGCTCAGCAGGGGGAGGCCTCCCAGAAGGAGGTGAATTTTACAGAAGCGCCAGGAAGCCCCCAGGCAGAGGTGTGTGGGAAGGGACACAGAGGCAAGGCTCCAGCACCTCGGGGGAATTACAGTAAACGCCGTAGGGTACTAGGACCGGGTCATTTGCACAGAGGCACCTGCTCTGGGCACAACGCTTAGGAAGAAGGGTCCAGCCCCACACCCTGTCTGCGCACACCTCTGCCCCATGGGTAGAGAAGCCCCTGTGCAAAGCACAGCCAGATGGGGTGACCCTGATGGGATGGGGGGGGGCACCTAAGAGCCTTTGGACACCCCTGAAACATCCTCTGTGGCTTGATGGGATGAGCAAAACCCCCACCTATGCTGTGTTCTGTGGGAAGAGAAAAGGGACAGGGAGGATGGAGAGGAACGAAGACAGGAGGTGGCATGTGTAAGCCAAAAGGGATTTGTTTGACCCTCAGGAGGATTTTCCTGGGCGTGTGCTCTGAAAGCCAAGCAGTCTCGAGAAGAAAAGCAATGAATCATTTATGATTGTATTCATTAAAGGCCTCTGCACTATTATTATCGAACCTTAATTGGCTTGGCGCTCACTTGGCACTGCCTCTCCCCGCCCCTGCCCCTCCGTTGCCATCAGAAATTCCTCTGATGATGAAGGAGGGACTAGACCACGCCTGGAAGCAGGGGCAGCTGGGCAAGAATCCACCGCAAGATCAAATGGAATGCAGTCTTTTTTTTTTCCCCCTGCTTGGATCAAGTATTAATAAATGTGTCTGGTTTGGGCTTTCACTCGCTGCCCACGCGTGGTCTGCTGCAAGCTCCTGGCATCTCTTAGCCCTCTTTGCTAACCCTGCCGCGTGAGAACCTTCCCATTAAGCTGCCCCCTCCAATGGCCCCACAAGAGCAGCAACTTGGTGCGTGACAATGCACGTCCTTTGTTCCAAGTGCCACCCTGGGCATTGAACCAACAACAATATGCAGGTTACCCGATTTACTTCTTTTAATACACTTCATTGTAATTATCACTGCATAAAAGAGAAGACAAATTGGCAAGGCATTATAACGTTAATTTGGCAATGTTTTATCATATTGGGAAGGCGCAGTTTCCTCTCTAATTGTATTGGGGGGGACCGTTTGTCCAGGGTACAGCTTATGGAGGGATTCTGGAACGTGGAAGTGAAACACACAGGAGATGGGGCACGGGCTCTCCTCCCCGTAAATATTCCTTTATTTGCGTGTGTTTTGCAGCCTTCTTAAAAAGCTAACTCGTTTATTCAGGCCTAATTAATGGAATGCCACAGAATGTATAATTAGGCTGTGACAGCGCCAGCTGATGGATGGCTTTGGGCTCGGAAACGGGAGATTGCCCCCAGTTAAAAGGGCTGAACCCCTTGCGTTTCAGAATCTCACCGGCTGTGCGTGCCTCACGACCGTCCCGCCCGAGAACACGACTGTGGTTCCTGGAAAGTGCCCCAGTCCCGGGTGCCAAGAGGCCTTCCTCACCTTCCTGTGTGTGATGTGTGTCTGCAGCATGATCGGGGCAATGGCACAGACACCCTCGGTCATCATCCTTATCAGGTAAGCTCAGGGCCGGGGACTCGCGAGCCAGGCTCCCCTCGTGCCCTGCCCCTGCCTACCTCGTGGGTGCCTGCAGTCCTCAGGCGGCCAGAACGTCAGGTACTTGTGCATCTCGGAAGCCAGCTTCCCCGGGCTGATAGGGGTCCGTTACATCTGACGGGACCTCACAAGAGACCAGAAAGCGTAGCCTAAGGGCGAGGATATACCTTCATATCCTCCCCAGAGTAGACCCTGCAGGTGATTTGGAAAGGAACCGTGGTCCTGCTTCGATTTTTACAGAGAGCAGCATTATTGCAATAAGACGGAAATGGCACTGGACTAGCCAAGTCCTCAAGTCCAGCATCGTCCCACTGCTGATCCGCCACATGAACTTGGGCACATTTTCCCTCAGAGGTGTTTCTGAATTGGGGCCGGGGAGTGATGTCATTGGTCCCGCTGGCCTCCTGCGGTGGTGTGGGTCCCAGGGAGGCCATGGGTCTGCCAACCGTGACCTCTCTTGTACAAACAGATGGCTGGAGAGGGCATCCAGAGTCTGTGGCTCCCTGTGTCTCGGGACCTGTCCTGGGGGCAGAGGCGCTGCTTGCTTCCAAGGGGACCTATGGAGTCATCTTCTGAGTAACATGTACATCTGCCAAGTTATCTAGAGTTGTTTGAGGAACCTAGAAGTGAGATGCTCCATAACCCAGGGTCTCTGTTGAACCACAGGAAGTGACACCAAACACAGACCCCCCTTACTGGGATGTGGCTCGTTCACTCCTAGCAGCTAGAAATACAAGCAGGACTGCAACACTTGAGTGTGACCTGTGCCGACCCACATCCCCAGCTGCTTGATCCAGCTCCGTTTTTCTCGCCATGCCCACCACCTTTCCCGGTCTCGGTTATGAATTCCTAAGGAAGAGTATTTCTGCAAAGTGCTTATGTTCTCAAGGAGGTCATTAGCAAAGCCTTGTTAATGTGCAGAAACATTAAGGCAACAATAACAACGTGCCATTCTGTACTTACTAAACTTGAGAAATCAGTGTTAAATATTCACGCCCAGTGCTTGCAAGGCTGTAGCCACGCTGGTCAAATCCCACACGGCTGGGGGCATTGAAAAGCCCATCGCTCCGATTTCAAAGAAGCACTCTAGCATTGTGAATTAAGAGTCATAAAAGTGTTCAGATTTTTTATGAGGTAACCCTGCCTCTCACCACTTAGGAAAATACTACTCTACCAGAAAAACAGCTCTGTGCAGACAGATTTTTATTACAATGTTAACTATAATAGCAGAAAAACCTGAATTGGAATAATAAATTATAGTACTGTACCATAGCTCAATGGGATAATGAAAATCCTTAAGAATGTGAAAAGTATTTGTGAACTATTGCATTTAAATTATATACAGAGGTTGATTATGTAGAATATGCATGTGGACAAAGCCCGTCAGGTCCTAGGTATGGGTCTGGGGTGACTGTGTTCTGGGTAAGTTATTTTTCATTTTTAGAAATTCCCGTGAAGTTATATTGTGTTGGCCACGTGCAAAAGGCACTAACGTGCAGGAAAAAAATGACCTTCGTGACGATTAGCAGTGACTAGTCCCCTTTCTTTGCTCTCCATGACTTCCGTACAAAAAAGCCAGCTCACTGTTCGCGACTGGCAGAGCAAACACAGAAAGGTGAAATCTTAATCACTTCCAAGTAACAGCTTGGTAAATAGCTCTTGGAGATTTTCAGGAACCTATTTTGATTCCTTTGGCTAGATCAGCAGCAGGTGGCCTGCATGACCTAGACTGGGTCTCAGCCCCGTGCTCTGCTGGGGTCTGCAAGAGGCACAGACTCGCACATCGGGTCCATCGAGGTGAACGGGGTAGCCCCTTACTCCGTCACCATCCCAGTCCACTTTGCCATCCTAGATGATCTAGGCAGACACGAGGGCACAGCCCAGGCATGTGCCAGCCTTACCCTGTGCCAGAGTGATGGCCCCATTGTAGTGCACAGAGCACCCCTAGGTGAGAAGATAAACTGACCCTCACTGAGCCCCTCTTTCGGAGCCAGCGCTGTGCTCCTGTTTTAATTATGTGTTTACATCATGATTAGCATTCCCCTTCTACAGATGGAGACGTGGAGGCTCCAAGAGTGTTTAAGCAGTATTCTCAAGGTCATCGGCCCCTAAGTTGTAGACCTAAGCCCCCACCCCTGGCCTTTCGCAGACCTTTCAGTAACATTCAGACCCAAGCCTTGCATTTCTGCATAGCTCGTTCTGAGAAGGAGGACTCCCCCCGTGGGAACCGGTTCCCCAACGGGATATAACGGGAGATCTTAGCACCTTGCTCATTTTATTCCTAGTGACAGGAGAGCTGAAAGGAAAGCAAATTTCAAGTGATAAGTATTCTAGCTCATTATGCCAGCACGTTTGCTTGAGAAGAAGAATTTGCCTTTATTTGGGTGTCTTTCAATTCAGTACCTTCAAGGGAATGTGCAGAAAGCAGATCCAGGGAGCTGATAATAGCTCTGAAGAACTTAGATTTGGAAACAAGTATGTTCTGAAGAGAACTGGCTGTGCTTCTGTCCAGAAACGCTGAACTCATCATTGATGTTGTTTGGGTCTCTGGCTTCATCAGCTGGAGAATGGTTTTTCCATCACTCAGAGAAAGTCTTGACCTGCTAGCCTGTATCACACTCTTTATAATTAAGAAGAAATGGGTATTTCCCCAAGAATAACACATCTTTAGTTTTCACTGGAAATCTTAGAAATAGGGCCGAGACTCTAAAAACTACATCCATGTTCCTTTGGGTTTGATGACATCCTTTGGTCGCTCTGCCTAGAAGCCAAAGACAGGCCCACCTAAAGCTTGAACCAGGTGGTAGGTCATTGGATGGATAATGTTGGATGGTGAGATGAATGACCTCTGGGGTCATGTTAGAATATACTTTTAGCTAGTAAATCTACAGTCAGGTTATGTATCCTGATACAAATCTTAAGTCTCCTAGATATCCTAGGAGACTTAAGATAACCAGTGGTGACTTTGTTTCTAACATTTTTTTTCTACAGAATTGATTGCCTAGGTCCTCCCTGTGCTGCATGGGTCTTTCTGGTCTTTGAGCCTCCTTGTGTTTTCAAAGTGAGTCCAGTGAGCTACACTGGGCTGGTTTTAGGTCTAGCCAAGTCCTTCCAGGGGTCATAGTTGTGTACTTACCACTGGATTGACCCTAGGGACTTAGAATGGGAATGGCATGAGGGGAAGTTTCTCTGCCAGTGGTGTCAAATACATCTCCTTTCACATCCCCTCTCCACCCCACTAGAATTTATATATTTATTACTCAGTACATCGTCACCATGATGTGCTCATGATGAACAAGAGCAGGTCATCTCTGGACTCAAGGAGAGAGGACAAGCCTTGAATTGATACTGGTTTTAAGAAGAGGCATTTCAAAAAAGATGTGTTATCAGCTGGGAGGGCCCCTCTATCTGGAATGGTCATCCCTTCCAAACCACCTCTATTGTCACACTCATCCCAGAAAATGTTCTACCCTGAGAATATTCTAGAAAATGTGCAAGAGACTCATTCTAACGGACTGTTGTAGATAAACCAAAGCCAGAGTGATTGAGTCATTTCAAAAAAAGAACCAAGACCCTATGAAGATACTTTTCCGATGTAAAAGGTAGTGACATTGGATATAGATGAATGGGTTATTTTGCAAGTGGTCTGTCTGAGGTGTCAAACCAATGCTCGTCTGGTTGATTTCACAGAATAACCTTGGAAGGACGAGGGTGTTCATGGTGCTGTTTGTGAAGCATAAGAGACATGGTCTTCCCAGTTCCTATTTCCCCAATACATGTATCCTACCAAGTTAAGATGTTTTCCTATCCTGGCAAAAGCAAAAATGCCTTTCAATGAAGACTTAAGGGACCGCATTTGCATGTCTTCCTTCCAAGGACAAGATTAGCCCCATTATTCACACTTTCAAGTTCCTACACTTATCTTGTTATTGCAGTTAGTTGCTTTTCAGACTTTAAACAGAAAGCCAAAAAAAAAGGACCCCCAAAACTATTAATTTCTGAAAAATGGCTCTTATGGACTGCCGTGGAGGACTCTGGGGTCTGTTAATTAAAGCGGAGTGATAAGAATCTTTTCCTTTCTCCTCTTCATCTCTTTGCATGTAGGACAGTCAGCCCTGAACTCAAGTCTTACGCCCTGGGAGTCCTGTTCCTCCTCCTCCGTTTGTTGGGTATGTATGCTCTCTTTATTCCTTCAGTAATGAATTGGATGCTTATACCGAGGTGAGTAAAAGTCCGCAACTTTGTCCCATTTCTTGAGCTTTTCTTTTTTTTTTTCTATGCAGTTTAATAACTATTAGTAAACAAGAGAAACTTAAATCTGTACCTTTTGCTCTGGGTTGAGACCTAGCTCTCTCTGGATACCACCCAGTTTTCCTTTATATAAACTCTGTCTCTGTGCCACACTGAATTCTCAGAGGCATAAGAAGGGGAGAATGATGGCACCAAAGGGAAAAACATTTGATGGCGTAACGTGGCTCCCTCATTAAGCAAACCCTGGGCAGCTCGTGAAATGCCTCGTTTATGGGGCCGCCAGCTGGGACAGAGAGACAATCTTACAATGCTTCACAAATGGAAACTTTGCGCCCTTTAAATTTTTCCAAACTGATAGAGTTTATTTCACTTGGGTTTCCAGGATGGGGCAAAGGTGACCTTCGTGCTATAGAACGTACATTCCAAGGTTTGGTATGGATAAAAGGAATGAAGTCTAACCCTCTCAATTTTAAAATGAGAAAATAGAGCAGAGGAATATTCCATGGTTCTCCCTGGGTCCGAGGACAGGCTGAGGCGAAGCTGGAGCGGCTCACTGGGTAACTCATCTGCCAGGCATGCCCCCCACCCATGTCCCTCTAGACCTCTGTTGCTTTATAAACATCCCTTTGTCAAGACCAAGATAAAAACAGGTAACTTTTCCCCTTGAAGACTAGTGGTCTTCTTTCATGGTCATTGAAAGGTAAATAAATGTGCAAAGGGAGATAACCATGGTGTGTATTTTTAGAGTAAAAATTAAACTCCTTATTCTAAGTGTATCACTGTAGACGTGCACGAAGACTCAGCCCTAGAAATATTTATGAAAATGTTTGTAAAACATGAAAAATTGGCAACTACCCAACATCCAGCAGCCAGGGAATTAATTAATCATCTATTATGATTCAGAATTCCGGTAGGATTTATGGCCCCCTCTAAAATTCTGGTAAGTATGTATAGACTTTGAAAGGGCACATGACCTATGGAAGGGGAAGAAAAGTCTATAATATACTATATATTCAAGTGTTTTTAAATATAAACATGGAACAACATTAGAAAGCTAAACAAACATGTATGTTGTTGTCTGGGTAAGAATATATAAATCCTATTTTCTAAATGTTTTAAAATTTTGAATGAATATGTAGGTGCCTGTTACTTTTATGATGAGATGAATTCCTGATATCCAGAAGAACCATCAGCCTCTGGTCGTTCATAAGGTCCTCCCTGGGGAATGACAAGTCCTGGGCTAATGTAGCCCCTCACTTCCTTTCTCGGCCTGTAGCAGAATATTTCCAGTGGGCTGCTGTGGTCCTTCTTCCCGTGCCCAGGACAAGGTCTCAGCGTCCTATCCACCATTACCAATCCATGGATATGGGTGCACATAGGGAAACTTAAGTGGAGTTTTTTATCTTACTTTGATCTTGTAGGAAACAAAAATGCCCTAGGTATGAAGATACCCAGTTAAGACAAGTTCAGTAGGAATTCAAACTAAAACATTTAGGACTCCCTGTTGTAGTGGCTTGTAGAATTCTATAACCACAGGGTAATCATCATGTTGATTTTTTTTTTTTTCCCCTTCTACTTGGGAGGGCCAAGGATGCACACATCGTAATGTCTCACCCCTGCTGCCTTGATTTGGGTGGATAAAGGCGTGTGTAACATCAGATAGCAAGTTGGGAACCCTTATTTCTGTAAATGGTAAAGTAGTTTCACATACACATTCATTCAACAAACTAATATTTATTGAGCGCCTAATGGGTTCACACCTTCCGTGGACCGGGCCCAGGTAAATGGGCACAGCTCTCTTCCTGGGAGTCTCCTTGCAAGCTGGCCGGGGAAGGTGGGACTCCCCCATCTGTGGAGTTGCTCTAAGTGAATCTCTGTACCTCTAAACAGATGCTGAAGACTCCAAAAATAGCTGGTAAGAACAAAAACAGCAAAAAAAAAATAGTTACCCTTTAGAATAACTTGATAGCACAAAATGAAAAAAAAAAAAGATTTGTAAAATATTTCTGAAATGATAATGAAAATTATAGGACACTTGAAATCAGAATGGAAAATTATAGCGCTTGTATAATGTGACATTGTTAAGATCCTTGTATGTTGCCCTAAAGCAGTTCCATGTTTGTAGGAATAATCAGCCAGGCATTCTCCAGAATCGTATTTTCCAACTTCTGTGACTGATCCCCAGCGAGAGATAAGTTTTACATCATGGTCCAGTACCCACATACATATGCATTAATATAGCTGAGACAAAAATTTCACAAAAATAGTACCCTTAATGTGTATGTATTCTCTTCTCTTCCATGCTTAAGAAGTTGGTCATGACCCACGATATTGATTTTGTTTCCCCTTTATGGGTCACTGTCAGAGTCTAGAGAACTCCACTCTAGCAGGATATGGTAGCTTCATCTTTTCCTTAAAAGCAGCTTCTCAGAGAGGTCTTTGCAATTGCCTGATTCCGTTTCCTGCAGCACCCAAGAAGCTTAACCGCCATTACTGTTAACGAGGGGTCAACCAAGAAATCAGATTCCACAACCCTGTTGGCCTTTGTGATTGGCCCTGTAGATGGGTGGCAAGATACATGACGGCGTCAACACAGGTGCAACACGGGTGGCCACTGAACCTGGCCTTGGCGTGGGGGCGGGGGTGTGGATCTGAAACCATGTGGTGTCTGCCTCAGACATGAAGACTGAGCAAAAGGTATATAGGTGAGCCGGGAGACTGCTTTATATGGAAGGTCTTGCAGAAGTAAAAGCCTGGGAGGGAGCACCGTGTTTGGGGCTGCAGGAAGCCCTGGGTGGCTGCAGTGTGCAGGGCAAACGGAGTCTGGCAAAAGATGGGGCACGGGTGGGCGGCCATTAGGAACGTGATCTGAAGGGGTGGCTGCCCTGTCCACAGGTTTGACCTTTATCTCTAAGGCAGAGGAAGTCATGGATGGACTTTACCCAGAAGTCACCAGGTGGTTGTGCCTTTGAGGAAAGCCCACCGTGTGTGCCCTAGGGAGAATGAGCATGTGGGGACTGAACCGCGGCCAGTACCACGGAGTAGCTGGTGGAGTATCTAATGGCCTGGGTGGGGGAGGGGCAGGTAGAAGAAGAACCTTCCAGGCTAAGTCTCTGAACGGAAGTATACACACTGGAGTATGTAAGAGGGAAGAATCCACAGTGACAGCTCCTTAAAGAGGCTTGGATCACATGATGAATGGGGAGGTTGCTTATTGAAACAGGAAGACCTGGAGGAAGAGAGATTTGGGAGTGGCATAGACCAGTATTGTGCAGTAGAACTTTCTAGAATAATGGAAATGCTCTGTCTTTGCATCACCTGTGGCTATTGAGCCCTTGAAATGGGGTTTCTATAAATTTTAGTTTTTACTGAGTTTTATTTTAGTAGCCACATGGGTTCAGTGGCTGTGGTGTCGGACACTGTGAGGCACCGCTCTCAGTGAGGCAGAACCTGAGGCAGTGGGGCAGCAGGGGAGCCTACTCTTTCCAGATTCTTGGCTGTGCAGAGCATAAAGAAAGAGGGTAGGACTCAGAAGTAAATGTGAGATTTTTTTTCTCGTTGCTTTAAACGCCAGTGGAAAGGAATTGATAGAACAGGGATGGTAGTGGCGAAGGTCGGTGTGGCTCTGGGAGCCTCCCCCGCAGTCCTGGAGCAGAAGTGGGAACGTGGTTGGTAGTAGCAATGGCAGGTGTGCTAGAAAGAAGGGGGGGCAGAGAAACTAAGGATGATGGCCAAAGTGGCATTAAATGGTGGATCAAGGTTGTAGGCAGGATCAGGGAGACAGGACAAAGCCCAGGGTGTGGCACAGCCAGAGGGGAGAGGAAGTAAAGGACTTTGACCTTGAGAAAGAGTTGATGAACGGCCAGGATGAGGAACTGCACGTCCATGGAGAAGTCCCCCAAGACCGTGGCAATAGTTGAGTGGGGAGAGAAGGACATTGACCTGAGTCGGTAAATCCAGAGTAAACGGAATGTCCTACTCAGCAGAACTGCTGATGCGTTCAAATCTGCCCTCCTTCGTCCTTCTGCAAATGTCCTGATCACTGCTTTTCTCTCTGAGTGTTGGCAAACCAACTGCTTGAAGGTCTGGTCCACAATCTTGCCCCTGGGGTCTAGTGCATGCTGTGGATATTATTACACCAAGTGAAATTAATGGGAACAGATATGCACTGAGATCCTGCTACGTCCAGGAACCTGTTCAGGATGCTGCAAAGAAGATAAAAATATGAAGGAGCCAGTATCCTGCCTCCATGGGGCTCCAAGTAGGAGAACAAAGCAAATATCAGGGATATATAGGGCTGGATAGATAGGTCTGGACCTTGAATTTCAAGGGGGAAAAATATTTTACTTGGTTAAGTAGTTGGCAGTGGGGAGCAAATGACAGATAAAGATGGGAAAGTGGAAATGCATTTGACGTTCTGATTGAGGGAGATCTGCCTGGGAGCAAGGTGGTTCTGCAGGGTGCAGTATTAGGAAGCGAAGGGAGAAGCAGGAAACCAAGGCATAGCAACGGAACAGTAAAAAGGCAAGGACAGGTGCAAGTGCCTGGTGGAGGTAACATCTGTTGAAACCCCCCACAATCGACTAGAGGAAAGCACGAGAGAACCAACAGAAACGCAAGGGGAAGCAGAGGGTTTCCGTCCCTGGGGACTGACTTACCCTCCATCAGTTGTCTTAAGGGTATTGGCGGGGCTGGGCTGGTGGCCAGACTCTCCTCGCACAGATGCCCGCTCTCGGTTTTCAGAGCACCCGCCAAGCAAAAAGCACGGAGAACATCGGCCTCCGGGTGCACCTTTGACCCATGTGTCTTTTCCTAAGCAAACCATCCGTGTGTCTTGAGTGATTCAGGAGCTACTCCAGGAGCAGCACATCTGGGAAACTCCAGGCAGGTGGAAGAAATGAGCACTTTGGCAGAAGTCAGCACAGCGTGCTGGAAGCCGTGGTGGAGAAACCACTCCCCCAGCTGTGGGCTGGTCGGGGATGGGGTGTGATGGCCTCTCCCACTCACCTGTGCATCTGTTTGCTAATTCAGCAAACATCTATGAAGCAATGATATGTCCGACATCCTGACGTACCCCCATCACCCAAGATCCACTCCTTACCTGTGCTAAAGTGGTGCCGCATTTTCACCGTGGACCCCTCTGCAGGCAGACCCAGATGGCTTTGGGTCCCCACCCCCTCTGCCATTCCGGACTGGGTGGCCTTGGGGAGGTTATTTAAGCTCTTTTAGCCTTAGTGACTATAACAAGGAGCCCAGGAATGAAGTGAGAACAAAGTGGCACCACCCAACGTCCCAGATTTAAGAAAAGGGAATGTCAAGTACCCAGGGGCCATGCTGGCCGGTGCTAATAGTCCAGTCGCATCCTTGGCATTGCTGAAGCAAAGAGAATCTGTTTTCCGCCAGCCCTCCCAGTAGGACATGTGCTGGACATGACCGTAATTCTGTTAGGCTAAAGAGGGATTCTGCGGCGCCTTCAAGTCTTGGCCGGTAAGCTGCAGAAGAATGGATAGAATTTCTGAAATGTAAATGGCAGAGTCATTTTCAGCTTCTATTTTGTCCCCAAAAGGTATGTGAACTTATTTTTCTTACAAAAACCTTTAAGCTCACCTTTAAAGTTTAGACCAAAGGCTATAAATAGGCCCAACTTTTTCAACCAGGGGACTGAATTAAGTAGCCAAAATAAAAGACTGTGGGGTTTAATCTCCATTAATAGATTTCAGGAAAACAGAGACCATTTCCTTGAACAGTATTGCAGTTTTTTTGCATTGAAACATACACACACACACACACACACATACATACAATATATGGCTGCTGTTTGGGCCAGAGTGTAATAGGAAGTAAGACTTAATCCCTTTCATAGTCTCTGTAGTAGCACGGAGTGTCCAGATACCTCCTCGACATGCAGCGGGTTCCCAGCCTCCCAGTGACAGGACACTGGTCCCTGCCCACTCCATCCGCGAGCTCCTCCCCAGGAGACACAGGGAGAGGGGAAGGCAAGAGGGAGAGGATGCCGCCGCAGCTCCAGGAAGGACTGTGTTCTAAGACACGCAGTTTCTAAAATACCGCACCGTTACCACCTTCCCTCCGTGTTCTTCAGGAACTGGAGGGCGTAATGGTATGAAGGTGTTCAGAGCAGAAGGATCGCTAATTTACACCTTATCCACTGGGCTTCCCTTCTGGAAGCAGCTGATTGTCCTCCACAACGGACTTATTCTTACGGCATGAAGGAGTCTTGCCAGTCGGGGCCATTCTCGGAGTCTTGGCTTGAAGAATGTTCTGCGGCTCTTCCGCTAGAGAGGATGCTGTCAAGGGGCTACGTTTCCAGGTAGCCAAAAAGCAGAAAAGCAACCAGGTCTGTTAAGAGCCTGCTCCAGGAGGGCCTCTCAGAAATGCCATCTCATGTAATCTGTATGAAAGCCCCCTACCAGAAGGATTTTGTGCCTGTTTTAATAAACAGTGCAACTGAGATTCAGTGCAGTTGAGTGACTTCCCAGGGTCACAGGCTCCCGTGTGGCAGAGTCGGAATCCAGAGTCTGTCTGCAGTCCCTAAGCTCTCATGGCTTCTGCACCACCAAGAAACCTGGAGGCGTGAGCTCCATGCTTGAAGAAAGGCAACTTTCAGCTCTGACCTGATGAGCGTCTGCCAGTAGAGCTGCCTGAGATATTCTCCAAAATGCTGAGTTTGCTTACAAAACAGTCTTGCAACCTTCTCAATGCATTAACAACTTGGGAGAAGGGAGGATTCTGCACTTTGCAAAGGTCAGAACCTCCTTGTGCATGTGTTTCCCCCTCCATGCCTTGCGAAGATCAGAATCCTTGTGTGTTTTTGCCTCGGAAAGCTTCAGAGCCAGCCCTCGGCCAGTCACCGATTCCTAGGAGCTTAGTGGGAAGGTAAATAAGATGTTTTCTATAGCCCTGGAAATCCCTGATAAGAGGCCTAAAATCTTCTCTTCAAATCAACAAACTTTGAATTAGTAAGAAGGAGATTATTGGGTTTGGAGTTTGGAAATGTTAAGCCTGACAAATAAGTAGTCTCCCCCAGCTTCAGTTTCTCTGCATATAAAATAGGGGGTGTTACAGGGTTACGGAGGGGGTTTATGATAGAGAGAGAGTACCACCCCACACAGTGCTGGGGAGAGGGGGTAGTTAATAGAGTCATTACTGTCTTAACCTTAACAGTGAAAGTTATTTACCAGCATAAATGGGTTCATTCAGGAATAACAGAATTGCCATTCGGGGCATACAAACTACTTAGGAAACCGCAGGCAAGTCCCATTGTAAACAAAGGAGGGGAACTGTACGGAGAAAGAGTAGGAGGCTGGGAGGGGTTGTTTTCAAGAAAAGCACAAGTCCAGCGTGATAATGGGGTCTTCAGTGGCTGGGTTGCTGCGATGGTGGATTTCTTAAAGGAGATGCAGTGACCTTGGTTCCCCCTTAATGACCGTAATTGATGATTCTTCTGCTGGGGCCTGTGATTGACCCTGCGTGGTATGCCTTCTTAGTCTATCTTCCCCACTCCATTTCAGTAAGGTGTCCCTTGGTTTCTACATTTTTGCCTTTTGATCAAGATCTTTCTCCAGAAGCTTCTCTGAGCAAGAGTCAGGTTTTCATAATTCCGTGGCCTTTGTTTCCTCGTGGCCCATGGAGGTGGGGATATGGTACAGATGGGAAACCTACTGAGGTCATCCCATTCAAATAACAAGGACAGGTAGCAAGCAGGAGACGTCTCAGGCAGTGAGTGGAGAATCGTGTCCTTACTGGGTACAGTGTTTTTACAAAGGTTTGAGAGGCAGTAAGTACAGAAATCAAAAGGAACATGACCATTCCAGATTGCGTGATGAGGTTTTAAAACAAGATCCTAGATCGGAAAGGAGCCATCTGAAACTACTTATTGGCCCTCACTCCAGCTCAGGGAAGGGAAGTCCCACTTCAGAGACAAACCCCAGAGTCACATATCTCTCCTGGGAGTCCCTCAAAGCACTCGTGAGAACAGAACAGTGGACACCTCCGGGTCCCTCCTGAAATTCACCACGTGTGTTTTAGAAGCTACACTTCATGTATAAACACAAGCAATCACTTGTGAACTTTTTGCAAAACAGCGAAATTTCCAAGACGTTTAAAAGCAGCATCATTATCTCAAAACAAGTGCCGGAACTCAGAGATGTTACTAATAATACAGTGAAGTTGAAAATCCAGAAACTGTAAGTTTTGAGTAAGACTCTAGAGTCCTTTAATTTCCAAATGAAAAAGACAGACTTTGTTGAGCCTGGAAACTTCTCACAGTCCTGGCCCACAGATCCCTTCAGATGTTGTCTGCTTCGGTGCCAGGAAATCTTTTGTTTTAGGTCACCAGATGGGGTGCAGGCCCAGTCAGGGTTTGGTGCTCTCTGGATGAGTCATGTGAATCCAGGAATCTGTTCGCTGGTATTTGGCCTCACAGTGTTGGTTAATCAGTGCGGGGTTGAAGAGAATCTTTCTGGAGGTGTCTTTTCCAATAGACCCAAAGGTTGGGTTTGCAAAGGCGTGATGTTCAAGGTCTTCATCTCCCAGGAGGACACACTGAAAAGATTGTTCCACTGAAGCATGCCTGTTTCTGTAGAAGCAGTTAGGCCTTTACAGCACAGAAGTGTATCTTACCAACAATAGGCCAGCGTGTTAACAGACTCAGGCTGGGCTTCTGGTCGTTCAAGAGGCCGATAGTCCAAGAGACAAGTTTGTGATTGGAAAGGAACGTGAGCTTTATTCAGGAGGCTGACCACGTGGGAAGAAGGCAGGCTCTTGTCCAAAAGGCAAACTCTGAGGTTTCTACCTGGCGCTGAGGTTTCCAAAGTTCAGGGTCATCAGCAAAGGGAATGCAGTAGCCTGTGATACTTTTCAGTCACGGGCAGATGCGATGCTGCTGGCTACAGATACAGACATTCTGTCCATGCTCAGGGAGCTGGGTCCTGTTTTGTGATGTGCAGGAGTACTGTGATTTGTGGGGTCAAGGGCAAGGGCTCCAGCAACCGTAGAGCGTGGCAAAGTTCTGGTCCTTCTCAAGGCCAGTGGTCTGCAGATCTCCAAGTCAGTTAGTTCTGCTACAAATCAAGGGACTTAGGTCAGCCAGGAGGAGGAGCACACTTACCTCTCAGATTAACACACTCCTTAAGACCAGCTAGAGTTCTCTTACCAAAAAAGGCAGGAACCAAGCACGCTGGACATCCTGTGACTATCCCAGTAGGGGTGGAGCTGAGATTTAGAAAGCAAAAAGCAATGCTTTCAAGCATTGGGAGAGCTACGGATTTTGCCAGTGGAATGTTCCTAGCACCGTTAGTCCATTCGCAAAACCCTGAGGATCAAGGGTGGAACGCACAATGAGAGTGTCCTATAACTCGCCAAACGGTGCAGATGTTCAAAACACCTGACTGGTAAAATGGGGTCCCCGATCACTACGAAGGTCCAGAGGAGTTCCCCAGGTGGGAGTCATTTCTCCTTACAGAATTTTAGCCACCGAGGAGGCAGTGGCCTGTGAGGGAAAGCTTTAGTCCAGTGAGGAAACGTACAAACCATGACTAGAACTTGATGAAACTCACATGCAAACCTCGAATGGCCCGATAGGTCATTTAAAGTGCCCTACAGCAATGGAAACAGGTTTCCCTGCATCGTTATTTTGGACGGAGGGGTGGGGGGTCAAGTGAGGCACACACATTGTCTGCCTTCTTAATATTTCCTCACCAATATTGGTTCATACACGCTATCGTTTTGTCAGACCAATGGTTTAATACATGTGCAATTGTAAGTAGTGGGAATTTTAGAATTTCTGGTAGGGCCAAGTTAGTTGGTCCGAAGCAGAGCTCTCTTTTTTGTTATTTTGTTATTTTGCAATTATTATTATTTATTATGTTATTATTATTTTGCAATTATTA